>NW_028274809.1:91541225-91865600 GCF_037043125.1 Eumetopias jubatus
GTTTGATAGTTCACTGTAATAAGTAATAGCTGTTTTGAGGAAGACGAGCATTGAAACATGGAACTGAAGGAATTTTGAAGCTGCAAGTAAGCTATATGATCATCTAGTCCAAATGCATCACTTCCTTCATCAAAAACACACCTGTATTTCCAAGTAGATTAACCTAATAAACTGTGAATCGTTTCTAAAACTGCAAGCTCAAAACCTGGGAGAGAAAGAGACAAATGTCTTCAAGTTTATGCTTTCTCATCCTCTACAGCACCTAGTACATTGCTGAGAAAAAGAGATGTACTTAGCTGTCAGTGACAGCTAAGCAGCAAAACAACTTCAGTCATTCCAAAAACAGCACTACTATTTCTCATAAAGATACAAGGGGTATTTACAATTCCATAGTCACATCAATTTTTGATATTTCTTTTGAGCATGAAATGATTCCTCCTTAAAAGGTAAAATCTTTTTATAGCTGAGACATATAAAGTGCCCTACGTTGCAAGACTTAATCAAAAACTATTGACAATTTAGTGATCACTTACAAGGTAGAGTATAAGACATTGATGAGGAACAGAAGGAAGACAGAATGAATATAATGGGAACTGTTCTTCATTAAAGATACGTGTTATCAGATAGCAGTTATAGATTGTTTAACAGCTGGAACTAGATGTGTTGAACTTACTCATTCACGCCTGCATTAATTCATTGATATTACTAATGTTCTACTATGGAAGACTGGCCCAGAACCTCCTTCGGCATTGGATAAACAAAGATGACACAAATCCTTTCTTTTGTGTGTTGGTAAACTATGGCCCATGGGTCAAATATGGCCTGCCCCCCGTTTTTTTTAAATGAGATATAATCTACATATACTAAAATTCTCTTTTAAAAACTATACAATTCAGTGTTTTAAAATGCATATGTAAACTTGTGCAATCATCACTACTACTTCTGGTTCCATAATATTTTCATCACCCTGCAAAGATACCTTATACCCACATTAGCAGTC
Source organism: Eumetopias jubatus (assembly GCF_037043125.1). Taxonomy (NCBI): domain Eukaryota; kingdom Metazoa; phylum Chordata; class Mammalia; order Carnivora; family Otariidae; genus Eumetopias; species Eumetopias jubatus. The sequence goes on from NW_028274809.1 coordinate 91,542,226, forward strand.
ACTATCCATTCTCTCCTTCCCCGTGCCCCTGGCAACCGACGATTAATCTACTTTTTGCCTTTTTTTTTTTTTTTTTTTTGCCTATTCTGGACACTTCATATAAATGAAATCATATAATATGTGGCCTTTTGTGTCTGATTACTCTCACTTAGCGTAATATTTTCAAAGTTCATCCATCTTGTAGCATAAGTACTTTATTATTGTTTATGGCTGAGTAACATTCAACTGTATCAATAAATCAAATTTGTTTATCCATTTTTGGATAGTTGATGGACACGGGTTGTTTTCATCTTTGGGTTATGAATAATTATGCTATGAACATTTGTGTACAAGTGTTTGCACTGGAGGTTTTCAATTCTCTTGGCCATCTGCCTCGGAGTAGAGTGGTTGGGTCATGTGGAAACTGTTTATGCTTACCTGTTAACTGCCAAAGAGTTTTCCAAAGTGCTGCAACATGTACATTTACACTAGGAATGTACAAGGGTTATGCTTACTCTACGTTCAACACTTGTTTTTATTTTGATTATAGACATCTTAGTGGCTGTGAAGTGATACCTCATTGTGGTTTTGATTTATATTTCCTTAACGACTAACGATGTTTAGCATCTGAGCATCTTTTCATGTGCTTATTGGCCATCTGCATATCTTATTTGGAGGAATGTCTATTAAGGATCTGTACCCATTGATGAATTAGTCTTCTTATTGTTGAGTTGTAAGATTTCTTTATATTTCTTGGATACTAAATCCTCATCAGATAGATGATTTGCAAATATACTGTCTCATTCTGTGGGTTGTCTTTGCAGTTTTTTGATGATGTACCTAGAATTACAAAAGCCGTGGGCTTTGATGAAATCCAGTTTACCACTTCTTCCCTGTCATAGCTTGAGCTTCAGGTATCCATTGTCTAATCCAAGATTACAAAGGTCACAAAGATTTACACTGATGTTTTCTTTTAAGAGTGTTAACAGTTTTAGCCCTTACGTTTTGGTCTTTGGTCCATTTTTAATTAATTTTTTAAAAATATACTTTTTTTATTTGCATAGCTCAATTTTTTTGTTGAAAAATTAGACATTTAAAATGATATAATGTGGGGGCGCCTGGGTGGCTCAGTCGTTAAGCGTCTGCCTTCAGCTCAGGTCATGATCCCGGGGTCCTGGGATCGAGCCCCGCATCGGGCTCCCTGCTCAGCGGGGAGCCTGCTTCTCCCTCTCCCACTCCCCCTGCTTGTGTTCCCTCTCTCGCTGTGTCTCTCTCTGTCGAATAAATAAATAAAATCTTTAAAAAATAAATAAATAAATAAATAAACAAAATGATATAATGTGGCAACTCTGGAGACCAGCTTCTTCCCTCTCTCTCCAGTATTTGTTGTTGTTGTTGCCATTTGTTGTTGTTTATTTATCGACTTTTTTGAACTAATTCTGTGAAGTCTGTGTTTGTTATGCCTAATGATATCTCTAATGATCTGACACAGATTCCCTCTAATGCCTGGCACCAAAAAATCTCCAGTCTTTGCCGAGGGCCTCTGTGTGTGTTGGGGCACACATTTAACAATTCAGCCAGGCAATTTACAATTCTTTGTGTTCATTTTCTGCTTGGACAGAGCCTGAAGGTTAGCCCAAGGTGAGAGAGTCTTGTTTAGGGCATAGCTATCTGCAGGTCCTAAGTATGTGCATAGCTATCTGCAGGTCCATGGTCTTTTAACTCCCAGTAATATGTTAAGAGTTTTTCCAAACTCCTATGGACATCTTATTCCCTAGCTTTTCCTTTTAAGCTTTTTGTTATTCTATCGTTTGCCCCAACTGTTAGCTACTGTCTCAGGTAGCTACAAGTTAAACAATTACCTCTGATTGTTTTGGAGTAATGTCCCCAAGTTCTTCACTCTGGGTCAGTTCTGAGTCAGGTCAAACAAAGCCAGCCTTGTGAGTGGGTTCTTCCAGGGAGCCACCAGACAGTTAAATAATGACAATTCTTCAAAAATAGGACTCTGAAGGAGCTTCAACCCTGTTCAGCCCTCTGCAGTGGCTGCCAGACTACTTATTATTATTTTTTGTACTATGATTGTGGGTAGCTTCTTTCAAGAACACTATGGAGCTGGAGTTGTGAGCATTGATGTAAGACAATTTAAAATGTAGTAAGTCTTTCTGTTCTGAGATTCAGCCATTTTTCTTGAATAAATGTTTCCCAGATTGCTACAGCTTTTGATTAATTTACAGAGTCCTGAGAAACATTACTTGGACAATTTTTGCCAGTTTTCTTTTTGCTTTTATGCAGGAAAGGATTTGGGGAGAATCTTTCTCTACTATTTTCACTGACATTGCCTATTTCTTTAAATTTTACTAAGTCACAAACATGTTCATTCATGTATGTCTTATCTATGAATGCTTTTGTGCTACTATGGTAGGGCTGAGGCATTGGGACCGAGATCCTAATGCCTGCAAAGTTGTATTTGCTTACTCTTTCTCTACATCTCAGTCCATTCTACAACATATTCTCTATGTTATAATCTATATTAAACTTCTAATCTTTTAGTTTTTATGTTATAATTTTATGAACAAGTTTTGGGGGAAATTTTCAAATGAGTGTCTTTTTTGGTGTAAGGTTAAATAAAAATAAAATACACTAATCAATAGGATAAAGGGCTGGTTATTCAGAAAGAAGTATGTCATGAACTAGGAGAAGGATGTACACTATATTCCATCTACAAAAAGGAAATGACTTTGCATCAACAAAATGAAACATCTGGGGTCAGTGAGCTTTAAAACAATACCCCAAGTTGCATGTACCATGTAGCATGGTATATAGCCATGTTAGCAAAAAGTCATCATTTTTACTCAGAGAAAAAGGTTTCTATAGGATTCTAAGAACTCGTGTTGACAGATCATTTTAACAATCTTAGAGTTAAATATGAGAATGTAAAATGCATCTTTAATTTTAGCAAATGCATCCTCTTCATAAACTATATATGCCCAGAACACAAAATGGGAGACAACTCTAAGAATATCATGCCATAATTTTATATACCATATGACCAGAAAAAAAACCAACATGACCATGTAGATGATGCTTAGACATAACAGCAAGTATCACATTGTAAAATTCTTTGGATTTGAAATTCTGCTCTCTAACCCCAATTAACAGAAGGTTGAGTAGGTCTGGACTTGTACATTCTGTACCCTCCCCAGTGTACAGGATCCAAGTTACCTAGCCATTTTACTTTTCATTGACAGTCCCTGTAAAACTTTGCACAGGAAAAAAAATCTGGATTCTCCTGTGACTGACAAGCTCACTTTAGGTGTACTTAGCTCCTGGTCCCTAATGCATCATAAATATCACTCTAGTCTACTATACAGGCAGCCTCTGAAAACTTTACTGATGTTTTTATTATATGACCGACAATATTTCAAACAAAATTGGGGTGGACAGAAATAGCATGTGGATTTATTAAAACTATAAAGGAACTTGAGATTTATATGAGATATTTATGTAAACTTGGAAAAAAGATTAATTCCTTTAAAAAACAAAAAGAGAGATTGAAAGAGAGAAAACTATTGATATGCTGAATGCTATTTGCTAAAAATCTGGTGACGCTAAAATCAGCATCTCAGTAGGAAGCTATGTATGGAATTCTCAATGTTAAGTTTGGCGATAGATCATGCACAATGCCATCCAATTCACTCTGAAAGTACAGAGCAGATTTAATATCAGAAACCTTTCCAGAGCCTGACATATTCTGTTGATTCTAAAATCTTAGAGCATCATTTTCTTCATTTTGTAAAATGAGCCAGGCATAACAAATGTAAGCAGATATAAATCAATTTTCTGGGTTTCTGAAATAGTCATTTTGCTGACGTAAAGGATTACATTTAAGAGCAACGTACAGGCAACTGACCATCCTCTGGGAAGATTTTTTTCTTCCATGTGTGAATAATGTTTTGATCGGGATTTACAAAGAGAAAAAAAGCTGATTTGTGAAGGAGAACATCAAAGCTTCTTTTCACTAAATGAAAACAGTAAAGATCAAGACAGATTGCAACACCAACCTGAGCCTTTGTAGAAGTCCATGTTGGCAGTGCATGACAAGCAAAAGGGAAAGAAAATTATATATGCATTAGTTGAGCTGCTATTATAATGCAAAATTGAAAAAAAAAGTAGAAATCCTTTTCCCGGATTATTTAAAATTAATGGCTTACATTTCAGCTAGAATTTGAATGTTTCCCTCCCAATTTTCAAGCAAAATGCCTCCACTTAGTAAATATGAAACATGATTGTGTAGGATAAAGAACACGTGGATCTGAGAAAGTTGAACAGATCTTCCCCAGCTGTCCTCTGGCTATGAGACTTGAGTCCTAAGACCAAGGCTTAAGTTAATACACTAAACCTCTGAAGCTTAACTCAAACTCCCTTAGTATCCCAGTTACAGCTCATCAATCATGGCAGAAAAAAAATTATTTTTGAAAGATACAGCACATACAGACCAGACTCTTAGAATGTGGTTTCCATGACACTTGTTCCTACTGCTCACTCTTTCCCCACTGTGTATCTTTACTCCTTAATCTTACCATAATTTTAATTTTGAACTTAAGTAGCTATTTAATTACTGTCATTTCTACAACTAGACTGTAAAACTGTATGGTCCCTAAGAGCAGGGCCACTATCTTCTTTTGGTTGTTGTTCATCATTGTATTCTCCGTGCTTATCCAGTGCCTGGCATTGAGTAGATATTTCAAAAATATTTGTAGAAAGATGAATGAATGTAGTCCCAAGGCAATGTAAATTACAAACCTTATGATATATCTGAAAAATTATAACCTAACTCTAAAATCAATTTTCAATTTGAATTCAAGTTTTACTCTTTTATGTCATAGATCAGAAATCCTAACTTACACAATAATAGTTGCAAAGAAACGAAGCTGGGTAGGTCAATTAAACATCCATATACCTGGTATCTTGCAAATTCTAGTCACATTTGAAACAGTCCATCATTATCACAATCTATAAATAATGGTTGTTTACAACCTAAAGTCATTTTACAAACTTAGCAGGTGGCTAGACTTATTAACACTATTCCAAAAGCACTATTAAAATGGATTTGCTGGTTATAAATTATATAGGTTAGTCAAAAGAAGAATATCTTCGGCTTTAGATAGAAGTATAAAAACATTACACGTGGTTATCAGGAAAATTCCTGATATTAGAGAAATGTCTGTTTTGTGATAATAACTAGATGTAATTAACTCAAAGTGAACAATGAACAATGTTCACACAATTATTTTATTGCACATTACTATCACATCTATGGAAGTGGTTCATTTGCTTCAATAGTTAATAGTATTTTAATATTTAAATTAATATCACTACAAAATCTTGATGATTGCTGCTCTTGGATTGGAATTTAGATCGATGAACAGAGAGACTTGGGTGTATTTCTTGTTTTACTCCTGTGGTTGTGTCAACACCTTGAGTTTTTTGGCCTGTCCAGAACTTAGAGTTATAGTAGGGTTCTATGAGTACAGCTCCATAGTTCAAGGGTTGCTAAAACTATTCAACTGCAGTTAATTGCACTTTCATAGAAAATATGTATAAGTAGGTGGAAATAAAAAATGCATTATTAACATTAAGGGCCAAAAATTCTCAATGAATAATAATGGGTAATTTCTTTAATACAGTTGGTTAAATTTCTAAAGGGCAACAAATAACAGTAATCAAAATAACCTCTTTGTTATTCCTCAGGATATCTATTGAAGTTTCCCAAAGCATTAATAACTGTATCAGATCTGGGAATGTGACTGTACTTGATGATCAACTCAGTTATTTTCCAGAAATTACATACCTTTTCTTTTTGTCTTTTGAAAAATCTTGGTACCATAATGATTTAATCTGTGGTTAAAATATTTAATTTTTAGATAAGAGTAAGCCTCTCAGTGCTCAAAATTCTTTGAGATATTTCAACCACACTTCCTCTATGTGCAGTCTTATGTTTTTTGTTTTTTTCCTTAGCTTTAGTCAAACTGCTTTTGGCTCTTTCTACTTTAAAATACTACTATTGGGTAAACTGTAATGTGTCTGAATAGAAACTGCCTACCTTTCCTCTGGACCAAATCCATTTTCACACATCTAAATACTACTCTGTTTTTAAAGCTCTCCCTCTAAATTTCCCAAAATCTGTGCTTCCACACTCCCCTTTATTCCCCTGAATTCCTGAGGCTCAAACAGAAATTCCCACAGATTGGGCCAGAATGAATATGAATGTGTGTGTGTGTGATAGAGTCTGAGCCTGTTTTAAGACTGGGATCCATAGCACATACATCAGACAAGTTCAAACCAATTCACCTGTCTCCTCAAAACACTGCAGGAGCTCCCATTGCACTGAGAACCATACCTGTGGTTCTCTTACGCATGACCCACTGAGCCGTAAGTGACTCCAACCTGCCTATTTCTTTAAAATTCTCTCCAAGTCTCTCCCTGTAGCTCATTCCACTCCAGCCACACAGCCCTTCGTGCTGTTCCTCAGACAAGAAAGTGAAAGCCTGCTTCTGAGTCTGTGTCCCTCCCAGTCTGCTCTCCTCCCAGGCTCATCCTTTCTTTAGGCTGCCACAGCTTCCCTTTGCACATCATTCTTGACTGTGCTCTCATGTCGCTATCTCAAAGAAATCTTCCCCGATTGTTCTATCCCTCTACCCTTGTTTATTTTCTTCACACTACCCATCATTACCTGCAAGTATTTATTTATATGCTTACTTATTTACAATCTATTTCCTTCACTAGAAGATAAGTTTCATTAGAGCAGAGCTTTCGGCTGTTTTGTCCTTAGCTGTATTCTAAAGCCTATGGCAATAGGAGGTACTACATAATTATTTATTTCACAAATAATTACCTCTTTATACATTAGGCACCTGGTATAATGTCTTAAGCATGGACTGAGAGGGCTGGTAACTAAACAATAAGAAAATTTGGTAAAAAGATACTTTGTAGATATGTGTGTCAATGTGGTCAGTAAACTTAAATAGGGATAGGTGTTAGAATTCTATTTTCATGCAATCTGATTTATTCATTACCTTAAATTACATATCAATGACAGTTAATATACACGGTAATTAAGAGAGCTTTCTAGGAGACAAGGACATCTTTCCTTTTTATTTGCATGTGTGTTCCAGCACACACCCCCTCTGCATTTCCACAAATAATGAATTTTCAGCCAGATGTATTAATATGAATGGAGAAAAATTGTAGAGACATGTAAATAATGAATACTGATGGAAACGTGAATTTGAAATATGAACCATAAGTAAAAACGAACTGATCCGTTATCAAATTTTACATATTATTTTCCATAGTGTTACCTGTATTTACTTTTTATAGACCCAAGTACCATAAGATTAAGTAAAATGCTAAATAATATCTGAAATCTACCTTAGAAAAAAACTAAAGAAGAACAGGGATTTTAATGAATAGATAGTTAAGGAGGATTTCAATAGATAAAACCAAATTTCAATTCTAGAAGGATATATGAATTGAATGTTTTTTTTTTCCTTCTGAAATATTATAATTAAACTAAGGTATGCCATAATAGTCATTCTCACTATTTTAATATGGAATCACATGAAAGGATATGCTATCATATGGCTTTTACATTAAAGTTATCTGTTGTGATCCTAAGCAAAGTGTTTTTTCACTTAATGGAGAAGCTCACATAGAGATGCTAGGGACATATTTATTACTCACAGATCTACGTGTATGTTTCTGCATACCTGAAAAACGTGGGGGAAAAGAAAACTATTGTTATGTATATTTTTAATATGAGGTGCACAAAATTTCCCCATAAGTTATGTATTTTGTATTTAGTGCATGGGGGTACAAATGAATTAGGTATTATACACATTTTACAAGTAAAGAAAGAAAAAAGTTGTCACACAGACATAACTCAAACATGCTTCCTTTTTTTTTTTTGCTTCCTCTTTCTTAGGGCACCTGTATTTTGATGTCTCCTCAAAGACCAAATTAAAAAAAATGCATTCTCTAGGAATCTCATCAATGATATTTTTCAAAGAGAACAAATTCTAGGCGGTCATAAAATGCTATTCTATGATCACAATGACATAAAAAGGATTGCTATGCACAATTTAATAGCCACCACTGACTTCTAGTAGATGAACGCTGTTAGAGCCCTGGTTATCATTAATCCTCTGAAATCCTCCAAAAATAGGTAAGAAGGCAGAAAAAGAAATGACTTTTATTGTATGGTACAGAAACCAGAAACTAAAAATGGAAGAATAAACTTGGATCAAAGGAAAAGGGGAAACTGAAGGATTAGGGAAATAATCAGTGTTTCCAACTCCATGGAAAATTAGAGTTGGAACACAACAAAGTCCTCTGCTAACACTATTAATTGTGCACAGATGCCTGTATGCGTGCATGTGTGTGCATGCAGGTGCCTGTGTGGGCAGGCAGGCATGATTAGTGCTACTTATAAATTTTAAAGATATTTGAATAAACAAGAAGGATATTAGAGAGAGAATGCTCTTAGGATTAGAGTTGCCAAATCAAGTGTTTAGCCCAAGTTTTCATTGTGCTTCCGTCTAATAAGAGAATCAATCAGGCAGTCAAACAGACAACATTATCAGAGGCAAACCGCTGGTTGTGAGAGCCCTTTAATCAGATGCAACTTGTCGAAATCTCAGTAACCTCAAAGCCCAGTGGCAACCCAGGCTAAGGGAGTGCATGCTATGACTATATTAAGACAAATAGAATCATCTATCTGGGGAATCCTCACTTTCTTCTTTTGCAGAGAGTTATTTACATAACATTTACAATACATTGCCTCTTTTTAAAAGATTTTATTTATTTGTCAGAGAGAGTGAGAGAGAGCACAAGCAGGGGAAGCAGCAGGCAGAGGGAGAGGGAGAAGCAGGCTCCGCGCTGAGCAAGGAGCCCAGTGTGGGGCTCGATCCCAGGACCCTGGGATCAGGACCTGAGCGGAAGGCAGACGCTTAACTGACTGAGCCACCCAGGTGTCCCTACAATACACTGCTTTGCACAGTACTGGACTAGGTCACTAAACAAAGCCATTTGGAATGGAAGATCCAAAATAAAGAAGCCAAAACCATGAAGCAATAACAACTAACTAGTGCTCCAACTGCTTTGCTTAACTTTTTGCTGCATAACAGAAACTGCAAAAACTTTTTTTTTTCTTAAGTAGGTGTGCTGAGATGGAGTGATAAAATTAACTCAGATTAAGGTAAATCTGAAAGTCATAAAATAACTAACATGAGAAAAAGTTGTTTTTCATGCAAAGATACAGAGGAGAGATAGACTTAACTAGTGTAGGAATAACAGGTTTTACTCTGCATTCTACTTATTTCTATGGGACAAATTTATGGACAGTCATGTTATGAAGAATTGCAACCTTCCTAATACTAGAGGAATGAGTTAGGAATAATGCATTCCGACGAAATTAACAATAAGGAGTCATTTACACTCAAAATAAATATATTTTGTCTTCTCCATCTAATATTTCTAGGCTGTACTGTTAAGAAAGACTTATGTATGCCTGTATCATTATATATTTATATACAAATAATGTTACATACCATTTGTAATACATAAGACATAGACATGTATATGTATGCACAGAGACACAAATATACAGATAATAGGTAGATGTATTTACACAGATATGTTTATATCTATATACCTATGGTACATATCTATATCATACATCCAAATATCTCTTTTATCTGAGCAAACAATATATGGTCAAATGCCTGCCCATTTTCCTGAACCACATATTTTAAGATGTTTTAACTCAATTTTTTAAAGATTTTATTTTTTGTCAGAGAGAGAGAGAGAGAGGGAGAGAGAGCGCACAAGCAGGGCGAGCAGCAGGCAGAGGGAGAAGCAGGCTCCTTGTTGAGTAAGGAGCCCGATGCGCTACTCAATCCAAAGATCCTGGGATCATGACCTGAGCCAAAGCAGATGCCTAACCGACTGAGCCACCCAGGCGTCCTGTTTCAACTCAATTTTTAATATCAAAACCATGGCTTATCCACTATTTTTGTTCACTGGCATCAGACCTGTTTGTCCTAATGAAAGACATTTGATGCATATAGTCACTAACCAGCTAGTTTATAGACTCGTTTTCATAAACAAGTTACAAAATCTCTAAACATTATTATTAAGAAAACATTATTAAGAAACTATAAAAATTAAAAACCCTACAGCTAAAAGCAGAATCAGAATAAGAAAGAGAAAGGAGAAAGCCAACCATACGCTGTATCTTGAGACAAACTCTGGGGGATACAAACAACATATTTTGTCTCTATTCCATAACCATGCAGTTTAATCGTTATGGGAAATAATTTAATTTCTTGCACTCCCTAATAAGGAAATCTTACCTTAGAGATGTTCACTCTTCCCCAAGGGCTGTGATCTCATCAAATTAAATCTAAATTAAATGCGTCTTATAGGAATTTAAGTTATAAAACACATAGAAATAGAAACATCTAGAATTTTTTCCCCTCAGTCTAAAAGTTTTGCCTTTTCTATAATTAGAGTATCTCTAGTTTCTTCAATGATTAGTAATACCAAAAGTCTAAGAATTTCCCTTTTAGAAGCTAAGTCAGTAATGACCTCAATTTTTTAGAAAAACATCCTTTGCTGGCATTTGAAATGCAGAGAAACTGGCATAATACATTTGACCAAGATGGTTCTAATGATACCCCAAGATGCAGACTCAAAATGGTCCTGAAATAATTGCAAGTCTTGCTCATTCATTCACCAAACATTTCCTGAATGCTTACAGTGTTCTCAATATGATGCTAAGCAATTGACTTGGTAAATCAGAGCTACTATCCTCACTTCCTTAAGATTCAACTCCAAAAATACAATTAAAATGAGCTCTTCCTTTCAAGTACACTTCGCTCTGTCAAATACACTCTTTCTGTTTATTTTAGAAGAGTTTAATCATCTCTATTTGGCTATGAGCCCTGGACTTGGGCTCATTTACCTGCCCAGAAAGCACTACTTGATATTCTGTGAGAATACCACAATTCACCCAAAGTCTCTAGGTCACTCCAGGAAAACACTTTACCTACTAAGAATTTAAGATAATGCTGAATTACACATAAGTCACTCGGTAGTGGTATAAAACAAATGAGCATTAAGGGGAAATAGTCACAGAGGCTCCACTGTCTTAACCAACTGAGCCACCCAGGCGCCCCAGAGGCTCCACTGTCTTAAGTCCACCTTTAGCCCTTGCAATTAACTGCAGGTGTACGAAATTACATGCAGATATAATTGCACCTGAAATTAGCTGACTGCAGGTGTAACTGGTCAGTTGTACCCTCCCAAGGGAGTCCTTGGTTAATTACCTCAATTATTAGGTAATTATAGGTATAATTATATGAATTTCCATATAATTTTATTGCTTAAAAAAACTCTAGTGCAGAAACATATCAACATAAGTTGTCTTAAAATTTTCATTAAGTGAGAGTGTTTTTGGGTTTCAATGCTGAAGAACTGAATTTCACACCAACAGTTCTTAGCCTGGGTGCCTGCCCCTGTACTCAGTCATTGTTTACTTGAATCATACCCGTACATTTTCTGAAACAGTGGTGCAGCAAGGGCATCTGAGTCAGTATATTTTCTTGGGTTCAGTATCAAGTCTAAATACCATCATTAAGTGTAGAAAACATCATGCTCTGTAAGACTGCTTTCCTGACCATCAGAGCCCAAGCAATGCAAATACTATATAATCAAGTGCTGTTTTCAAAGGAAATTAGGGTATGTAACTCACCCTGCTGCTGCGGGACAGAATGCCTACATTCCCCTAGTAAAAAGAACTTGCTCACTGCGATTTTGTTCTATTTTCTGGATATGCAAATAATGCATTTAACAAGAAGATTTGGGCTATAAAAATGCTTTGTACTACTAGAAAATCTATCCTAAATACTGCATGTGTTTGGCTATTTGAGAACTGATGAATCTGGCTGGTTATATATCAGAGTTCATGGATCCGTGGTGCCCGTGTCCTAATTCCAGCCACTAAGCTCTTGCCATATTCCTTGTAGGACCAAGCCTTGTTACTTATCGTGATTATGGTCATAGGTCCTACCCTTATTCTCATATGCTTGAGTCTATTCTGTGCCCTACAGAACCCTGTTTACTCTTTCCAGGCCTCCTGGAGTCCCATTCTGCATCCTGACCCCTAAGATTAGGGCTGTAATAACAATTACCAGGACTCCCCTTAATGCTGCCTCTTTGCACCTCCCAATTGGGTCTGCAGCAGTATGGCTCATCTTCCTACCTTGGTAATTAAAAGAACCTTGTGCTAAAACAGCACAATTACCCAAGTGAGGCCAATGATCAGTCTGACTTGAAGCTTTGTCTTGTCATTGTATCACCTGGCAAATCCAGGAAGCATCAATCATGTTGCAGTTTAGTCTCGTTTCTCTTGCGCTCCGGCAACACCACTTGCAGGGGCTACAGTCTGAACGGTGCACCTTGTCACCGAGAAACACGGTGAGGCCTGGTAGGTCATTTAGCCATGTCCAGCAATATCCTCCATGGAAATCTCACAAATGGTTTAACAGATCAGATTGCAGCAACTTTGTGGCCAAAGAAAAAGCCGTAAATCCGTGAAATGTTCAATGTTTTAAAAAGTTCAGGAGTCAAAGTTATTTGTGAGACACTGCACTCACTAGATATAATATACATATAAATAAAAATGTACGTACAATATACCTATAAAAAAAGGTTTACATTTGTTAAAAACCATGTTTTTCAAACCTATTTTAACATGAAACTCTTTGGGGAAGAGAATATCCAATACTCGTCTTTATAACATCCCGGGAACATGCTCTGGAAAACACTGCTCAAAAGTTGCATTCGTAAACATGGCTTCCTCGTTTTGGATCCCCAGAGCTTCTTTACCTATTATTTAGTCAATAATTGACTACTGCAAAGGGTGGAAGAGATAGGCGCATCTCTCTGGCTTATTGCAAGAGCAACAGGATGAGGGTTTTTCTTACAGCTCTGCACAGCGTTTAACGTCTAAGTCTCTCAGGTGTACTACAGAACATGCTGTACCACTAACTTGTGCAATTACCAGTCAGTATTTAGAGAGAGCAGTAAAAAAATGTTAAAGGCTCCTTTCCGCTTAATTGTTCCCATACACTACTTAAAAGGCACTTTCTTTCCCTTTTAAGGTTAATGAATCATCATCTACTTGTCACTCAAATTTCAAATGCGGGGCAGGACAGTACTCCAAGCGCTGCCTTGTAGGTTAGATGGCCACACTCCAAACCCGCGTGTGTGGCAATTCGCGTCTCTCCTCTCAACCACAGCCAGAAAACTAAGTGCGATAGCTCCAGGAGAGTTTAACTCTTCTGATATAAAACTCCTGTTCTCGAAAAGTTTATACTTTCTATCTGAATTTCTGAAGTTTGCTACAGTTTCTCCAAGCACAGGTGCCCTGTGATATCCTTTACTTGTAATTTTTTAGAGGATTCTAAATTCCTTGGCTCAGTTGATTAAGTGACTGCCTTCGGCTCAGGTCATGATCCTGGAGTCCCGAGATCGAGTCCCACATCGGGCTCCCTGCTCAGCGGGGAGTCTGCTTCTCCCTCTGACCCTCTCTTCTCTCATGTGCTCTCTGTCTCTCATTCTCTCTCTCAAATAAATACATAAAATCTTTAAAAAAATAAAAATAAAATATCCAGATTTGGGGGACATTCTATACAACACTTGCTTGTCTTTAGTGCTTATTCTTCTCCTTCAAGGCTCAACTCTTAGTCATCTTCGTGAGGCCTCCCTAAGCACAATGAAATGATTCAGGCTTCATCCTTCAATCATTAGCCCCTGAGCACACGCAAGCCTTATGTTGTTAAATAAATTTTAGGTAAAAGAGCTAACTCCTTGTTTGCATCAAAAACCCCCACTTTGTCTGTAGGTCATTGTATTTCTAATGTATGTTGCAATGAATCATTCATTCTTCCTTTCATTCATTCATTCATTAAACAAACATCTACAGAGGACCTCATTAAATAATATCTAGATTGCTGATATCCGAGCGAAAGAAGTGAGGGAGGGGAAGCAGGTGACCATCACATAAAAATGAATACTTCCTAAAAGTGAAAAGTGTGTTCTTAGAAAGGAAAGGGACTATTTCTGTGGAAGTGGGAGAATCCCCGAAGATTTTTTTAACCTCTATCATTAGCGGTAAGTAGGAATTTGCTAAAAAAAAAAAAAAGAAAAGATTTTTCATGGGAAAATAATTACAGCATACAGCCTGTATGAAAATTTAATGACCACAGGTAATTATATGCTCAGGGAATGCCAAGAACTTTGGGAGTGGCTGGAATGTAGAGGGTGGAGGAAGAACTAAATGGTAGAAAGGTTAAGTCTGCAAAGTGCTAGTCGGTCAAGTGCTTCCTATGTCCTCCCAATTAATGTGGTCTTACTCTATGGACCGGTTGATCTCGAACTCTGATGTGTACTTCAGAAGGTCCTAAGGATTCTGTGGAAGGAGGTCTACAGTGAAGTGCAGGAATATGCATTTGCAGCAACTCTAGTGAATCTGATATAGGTTATCCTCAGATAAAGTTTGGAGAAATGTCATGTGTATGCAATGGGAAACCTAAGAGGGTTATTAAGTAGGCTGTGTGGGGGCTGGATTAAACTGGAAAATTTAATTCTCTGCTGCTAGGAAGCTTTGCACTCGATCAGGCAAGGGGGGGGTCAATTTTAATAATGACAGTTATAAGCAGATTGATTGATTTGCTCCTATTCTTGCCTAAGATTATACCTGAATTATTTGTAAGTAAAGGCACTTAAGTATCTTTTGTTTGATTTATAATATTCTAGCATGTATCACTCTTATTACACAGAATATTATCCCACATAAGCCTCATAAAAACCCAATGAGGTATTTAGTACTATCTCTGACAGTTGAGGAAACAAGGGCTCAGAGAGTTGAAATGAGACACTGTTACACAATTCATCCCTGATAGGAACTGGAGGGTGTTATGCTAAGTGAAATAAGTCAGACTGAGAAAGACAAATACCTTAGGATTTCACTTATATGTGCAATCTAAAAACAAAATGCATGAAAGAACAAACAAAAAGCAGAATCAGACCTATAAATACAGAGAACAAACTGGCAGTTGCCAGAGGGAAGGGGGTGAGGGCAGTGGGCAAAATGGGGGCAGGGTAGTGAGAGATGCAGGGTTCAGGTTATGGAATAAGTCATAGGGATGAAAGGTACAGCACAGGGCATATGGTCAACGATATTGTTCCGACATTGTATGGTGACAGATGGCAGCTACATTTGTGGTGAACACTGGGTAACACGTAAGCTTGCTGAATCACTGTGTTGTACACCTGAAACTAATGTAACATTGTATGCAAACTATACTCAAAAAAAATTTTAAAAAAGATAAAATCTAGGTCTATGATTCCTTTTCCTACACTATGCTGCCTTGCCAAATGACTGCAAAGTCATGTCCAAAGTATGCAATGAAATACAACCGTTATCAATTTTGTGCTTAATTAACAAAGTTGGACATAAATTTACATTACTGGAGGTTAAAAATATAGATACCAAATTTTCTCGTATTGGGATTATTCCTATTGCAAATGGCAACAAACCAAGGACAAATGGTTTAAAGAAAATGAGAATTTATTAATTCTTATGGCTCAAAAGTCCAGGGTAAACTCTAGGTATCACTTGATTTAGGGAACCAGAAATGACTCTAGAAACCAGTTTCTCCTTCCCCATCTCCTGATGGCTTTCTTTTTGTTATCTCCATGTGCAGTTCCACTGGTCCTGGTAAGATGCCTTCCTCCAGAACACTAGCCTCATATTCTCCAAAGTTCAAATATAATGGAAAAGAGCACATTTCTGCCCCCAGCAATCTCTGTCAAAGAATGCTGAAATTCTTACTGGGTCACATGTTCATCCCTGAGTCAACTGCTATATTCTAGGGCTACTCAATCATCTGACTCTTCAGGTGGGAGCCTATTATTTACCTTTGGACTCAACTTAGACTCAACATCACAGACTATGAGTGGGGGGTAAAAACTTCCTCAAAATAAAATCAGATTAATGGCACCAAAAAAGGGGGCTTCAACTTGGTGCAGTAACATTAGCAAATATCCACCACCTTCAGCTAAAGAATGGAGCAAGATAACTAACTGACTGTGGCTTTATATTGTTATCACAGATCAATTAAACTCACTGAAGAATTAGAAAATATTTTTCTAAATTTCCTAATTACTTTAGGATAACACACTGTCAAAATAAATGGAATTTTACTTTAACAAATGTTTTGAAATGGTTTCTACACACACACACACGCACGCACGCATGCACTGATTTCTGCAAGATTATCTGGCTAAGAACTGAATCCATTCAAATAAGATTACTCTGTAAACAAGTGAATCCTGTCATTTTGTTTTCAAAATAACGCTGCTCCATTCGTCAAGCACTTAAAAAAAAAAAAAGCCTCGAAATTAGTTTGTGTGCACATGCAGCCACACTCATTCTTCAAAGTACAAGGATTCTTTTAATCCTTTAATCAATACTTCATTCCAGCAATTCATATCTTTTTATTCCCTTTCAAAAATCATTCATTTCTCTAAAGAAAGTGGAAGAATTTACTGATCCATCTCTTTGGTGGTTTGTTTCAGATTGGAGAAGCAGTACAAAATTCCTGAGAGTTTTCCTCTTTGGTGATATTTTTTTTTTTTTTTGAGTATGTGTTAGTTTTCAACTTGCTAATCCTTCAAACCATAGTTGAAGTGTCTAAGACACCTCTTCTCTATGCTCTGATAGACCCTTATTCAAAGCATTTATCACAGTGTGACACAATTAAGTATTAATAAAATTAATTACACAAATTAAAAATAATTAAACTAAAAAAAAATCAGTTCTTCCTACATAAACCAAAAGCTCAGTAAGGTCATAGCCCTGCATTTTCAGCCTCTAGCACACTGTCTTGCAAATAATAATTGTTGGTTGAATGAACATATTATGAACAGTCATGTGGTAACTAAATATTTTATTTTTTCAAAAAGTTCATTCTGTTCTATCCTCCCAGATGAAAGTTTAGGAAGGGAACGTACTCAGTAGCCAGGTATTTTATTCCCACAAGGTGGAGGCTGGTAGGGGACATGGTTCTATCCCCTCTCTCCAGGCAGTACATGTAATGGAACTGGGGAAAAGAGGGAAAAATGAGGCAGAGAACACAGACCAAATGACTGCTGGGTTGGAAGGAGCTGGCTAGGCACAAATATCTGGAGCTGAAGAGCCAGAGCTGGGAAACAAGATCCAGACACCCGAGAAGAGGTGCTTATAGACTAAGGAAGAACGAAGCTGGCTGGTGCACCAACTGTAACAGAGGCTGGATGAAGGTGGCTTTGCTGTGACTCCAAAATAGGGATGTATGACTACATTAAGAGCTAGGAACAGAGGGAGTGATTTGGGCAAACAGACACTTACCCAGACCCCCCCGACTCATTCAATACTCATAAATGTGTGAACTCACGGGCAGTTCTTTGCTCTCCAGCTTTTCTTCTCATTAGTTGCTACATTTTCTGGCTGCAACATTTCCATTTGTAAGCATGGCACATTATGAAATATTGGCATTAATGGTATTTAAACAAATTAAAAAACTGCACTAGTATGGTTGCCCAACGTGGTCCACATGGATCAACACAACAAATTACAAATGCAAAACACTACTTAAGCAGCATAATGACAGCATTTTTAAAAATTTATCCCTGAGTGGCAGTTAAGAGTTTCAAGAGGAGAGAGAAGAATTGTAGTTGGTGGGAAATAAGTAACTACTTCTGGGAAAAGTTTGGCCTAATGAAATATACACCCCCAAGACATGCTGATAGGCTGCCTGCCTAAGTGAGTACGCATTAGCTGCATCCAAGGAGGTGGAAGCTTCAGTCTCAGCTATCACCTGGGGCAGTGGTTCTCTTTTGTGATGTTAAGAGTTAGAATAAACTGGGATGTCTGGAGTCAGGGAGAGAGAGTGCTAGAAATTATACGTGACGTGGGTCTTCTAGTTTCTCCTTAGCGGTTCGTGGGAAGTATATTGCTCATGTGAACAGAACATTCTTGAGGGGTCCCACTACTCTGGGTACTTTGAACTTCCTAACCAAACAAATACGTATTTCATACTAAGTACCAAGGATGTGCAAAGCATATGGGGAAAATAAAACTCAAACAACAACAAAGACAAACCAACAGCAATCCCACAGAGCAAGCAGCATGAAGTGCAACCCCAGTTGTTGGCACACATGAAAAAGACAGTGAGCAGCAAAACACCAAACAATGCTGTCTAGAACTCAAATGCATACATGTCCTAGAGCAGTGATAACATTCAAAGTATTTAACAATCTATATGGCTGTGTGACATAATATAAAATATATATTTGGTCTCTGCCCCCGGTTCCTGACACAGAGCTACTAAATCCCTTAAGTTTCCTAGATAAGAGGAGCATCCTTTGTTCTAATGAGGTAACTACTGATTGGCTACTAGCGAGCCATGATTAGAAGCTAGTACCTTTCAGCCCCAACCTCTGACCTCCAGGAAAGGGAAACGGGCTGAAGATTAAGTCAATCACCAATGACCAATGATTTAATCAACCGTGCTTATGTGATGGAACCTCCACAAACCCTGAACAATAGGGTTTGGAGAGCTTCTGGGTTGGTGAACACACCCACGTGCTGGAGGGTGGCACATCCTAACTCCATGGAAACAAAACTCCTGTGTATAGGACCCGTCAGGCCCTTACCTTATCTCACTCTTTATCTGTATCCTTTATAGTAATATCCTCTGTAGTAAATCAGTAAATGCTAATAAATGTTTTCCTGAATTTTGTGAGCTGTTTTAGCGAATTATCAGATCTGAGGGGGGCTTGACTTTATAGCCAAGTCAGACAGAAGTGCGGGTACCCGGGGGACTCAGTACTTATGACTGGCACCTGAAGTAAGAATCTTATGGGTTGAGCCCTTAAATCTATGGGATTTGACACTAATTCTCAGTAGTGTCAGAATGGAATTAAATTCTACAACATCCAGTTGGTCTCCAGAGAGTGGGAAAATCGGTTGGTGTGGGGGAAGCACCCACACACATTTGGTGCCAGAAGTGCTGTGGATAAACTAAGTTTTCCTATAGGCTACTATACACCAATCAGAAAAGTCACCAAACAATCAGAGGGAGGACAGGTTGGTGAGCTGGACAGGTACATATCCATGGAATGTCAGTCTGAAGAGGATGGGCTCTCCCCAAGCAGGAATGACCTAAGATTGGGAGCTGACCTCAGATCACTGCACATCAATTTCCTGACTTGATAAACATTTGTTTTCTGCATACTCAATACTTACAAAACAGAATCTACACTCTAAGATTTGGCACTGTTTCTTACCTAACATTTAGTACAGGGCAGCTGATTTTAGAACATGGGCTTGACAAACGTGAACAAGAATGCAGCAGGCCCCTATTAACATTGTAGAGGTTTCTGTTCTGGACTGTGCAGGAAAGCGATGAAGCACCTTGTACTCCAAAATAGCTTGGACCCCAAAAATAGCAGTGAGCAGGAACGAAAGAAAAATGAACAGTGAGCTCTAACAAGCAAGGTTCCCATGCTCTGCCAGCCAAGCAGCGATTTCTAGCGGCCCATGGCAGGGATGGCGAGGAGGGACTACATGAGGGACTTCTTTATGAGTTGGAAAATGTCTCTTAGGCTAACTGCAAAGCCTCCCCAAGCTGGGTTGGGATTTTCCAGTGGCTTACTGAATATCCTATTAGTATCTTAAGGCATTCCTTTAAAATGAGCTTTGGATGCCAAGTGTTTTGACATTTTGACAGGCTACAAAAACTCAAAGCAAAAAAAACAAAAAAAAAAAACAAAAAAACCCAAAAACTCAAAGCAGTAGGACTTTGTGTTGTTGCTGTTGTTTGGGTTTCAATGCAGCAAACACACATGTGGTTTCACTCAGTAGACTGTAAATAGAATTGGATGAAATCCAGAAACTGATTAGTCCACTATTTTAATGGGGGGAAAAATCCATAAGCAACTACCTTGACACAAAATTAAACCCCTCTAATTTTTTTTTTAAATAAGAAGCATGTGTTGAGAAGTTACTTGTCCAGAATATGGTACAGCAGTGTTTTTCAATCATGACTTCACATTTACGATCCTATAAAAAGCCTTTAAAAAAATGGTGTAGCCTGAGTGCCACCACTGAGCTTATAGAGAGTGTGACCTAGAGATCTGTAAGTAGAAGTTGCAAGAACTAGGTCAGAGGCTGACTAAAACAGCATAATGGATTAACCATGACTAGCTTAGACTCATCTTTATGAACTCTGTTGGACTATGGTTGGACATATAACTGACTGCACACATTTGGGTTCTATGAGCATGAAAAAAGGACTTGAAGGGAGAATAGCTATGGGGCAGGCAACCGACTGTGTCTTCCCACGTACTCCAAGTATCTCAAATTGTTCTTGGGAATTTTCAGAGTGAGATGGGAAACTTACCACAGCATAGTTTGAAAATGAAAGTATCTTATCAATTTGGCTAGTACCCTTCCTATTTTGTGTGAGTACAATCCACAAAAGTAACTGGCAATGGCTCAGAAAAATGTGGGATTGGATTCAATGATTCTTAAGCTTCTTTCTACCTTTAAAAGCTCATGATTCAAGACACTTCAGGAAACTCTAAATGTGAGAAGAAACAGAGCTTTCTGGCCCAGAAAATATGATAATATTATGGAGACATATCGGGACACACAGAAAATATTTGAAGATAGTATCGACAACTAAAATTGATGTGACAATAAGTGAACTTTGAATTAGTGATAGAACAGGCTATTAATAAAATAACAGCTGCAACCTGTAATCACACGAGTGAATATATGCATAGTCCATTTCCATGTGTGTGAATCCAAAATAATATATATACCACCACATTGGTCTAGGGAAGGTTTATCACTCCTTGCAGCATTTTTAGGTTGTGGCATTTATGATGTCAAACATTAATCCTCCAGAATATTCATTCAAAATACACATTTCTGTTTAGTAGCCACTACGCGGAACACCCTTCACTATGTGTTAGGGACATTTAAAGATGAATTAGATGCAATCCTTGCCATCAGCCAGATAAACAACTAGTTTGTATGCAATCACCCAGCACAAATGGTAGTAATTAGCAGACTCTTAAATGCAGAAACGATCTATCTGGAGCAAGTATATACTGTGTCATAACATAGAATTCTGAGTGCCCTGTTCTGCTCTGCTGAGAGACTTCTAATCACATTCTCCTTTGTTCTCATTCATGTAGCAGGTAGGTTTGCTACAAAACTTTGCTCTTATGAAGCTGGGTTTATAACAATGGCAATGAAGTAATACAAAGCAGTGGAAAGCTTGCAGGAAAGGAGTTGCAACTAAGGTTTTCTAAGCTCTACTGGAATGTTAAGTTGCCCCACCCTTATTCTTCCCGCCACGTTAAAAAAAAAAAAAAAAAAAAGCCCCTCAGAATCACTTTCTTTCCCTCACCAGCAATTCATTCAACAAACATCTATCAAGCACTTCCTATGCAGCAAGAAATATGCTAAACACAGAGAAGAACATGAAGCTTGCAAGGCAGCCCCAATTCTGAGGAATTTCTTGGTTGTTATTTTATTTTTGAGATGAACCGACTGAGACACATTGCCTGACTTATTCATGTTACAAAAGAAACAAGTATAAAACTAGGAATTGAGATTAGGTGTCTTATACCTGAATGCTGCTTATGCAGGGTATCCCTGGGGGTTACTGTGCCAAGGAGGGTCAAAGTGCAGGGCCACCCAGGACATGTGGGACTGTGCTTCATGACAACCAGGGAGGGAATGGAGCACTGAGTGTCCTGTGCTTGAACATAGCACAGAACACGAAGTGACGTAAGTCCACAGCTCGGGGACACATGCTAGCAGAGCCCGGCCCTGCTATGTGGACATCTACAACTGACAGGCCCTCTGATGCTCCACTGTGTGACACAGTGACCATATGCTAGGAGCACTCCTGCTCTGTGGGGAGCCAGAGGGTCAGAGAAATCTCAAAAGCCAGGCAGATGCCAGCAGCCCCTGCACTGTCCCTGATCTTCCAGCAACAGCCTTGCCAGCTGGCTTCCCCACCCTCCTCCAACCATGCTCTGATCACAGAAAACAAACAGGGACACTAGCAGTGCTATTCCTGTATCAGCACAGCTCTGGGCCAGTGAGACATGAATTAATGGCCAAAGGAACAGGTCCAAAAAAGAGGCAAAGAGGCTTGGAATGAGTATGGTTGTGCCTTCGTCTGGGCTGCTTTTCCTTAGACAAGCCTATGATGCACTTTGCATGGCCTGCTATAAGTGATTTCTTGCGTAATCTCCCTAC
The DNA here is from genome assembly GCF_037043125.1 of Eumetopias jubatus. Lineage (NCBI taxonomy): Eukaryota > Metazoa > Chordata > Mammalia > Carnivora > Otariidae > Eumetopias > Eumetopias jubatus. The sequence continues at coordinate 91,564,652 of NW_028274809.1, forward strand.
TCATTACAGTCCAAGCTTTTCGGTGACAGTGATGGTCTCACTGACCTCGGTCGTCATGACTCTTTCTTGGTACAGTGGCTGGCACGCAGTGAGCACTCAACAAATATGTTTTGCTATTTTTGTTAAGAATGATGCTGTGGTCATGAATGGGGATGGAATATGCATTAAATAAGGACTGTGAAATTTACATAATGTGGGGTCCTGAGATCTCAGGAACATGTTCTTCTCATCTAGAAATTCCTACCAATTACACATCATCCCATAGGCGACGCCCAAATGGCTGAGTCCGCCTCTATAGCATGTTTGCCCCTATGCCAGTTATGCTGAAACAGCAACCCAACCCCAGCTCCACTCCCACTCAAATGATTAGAAATTGCGGGGGGGGGGGGTGTGCTAATATTTTACTTCTCTCTGACCACAGACTTCACCACACATTACTTTCAAACAATTTGGAGATGTGTTAAAAGTCTTTAAGTGCTGATGATTTTTAAGCACTAATCATGATTCATCCAGCATATTAATATTAAATTATCAAATGTAATTCTGTAGAAATTTCATAACCCTCTAGCATTATGAAAGCAATAATATATAACTGCAATTTAATATGAAGCATTGCCATGCTTATTCGTTTTCTAGTACATATACTATGCCACAAAGATGCTAAGGATGAAAGTCTCTTGTGCCAAAAGAATAGCATATGAATGCACTGGTTAAAAGGAAATCAAGCAATAGATGACCTTACTATTCTTACAAGTACTCCTACTGCCACAGTACCTACTTAGGAGTCTTCAGACTTAAAATACACCTAGTATTTATAGGCATCTTTGTTTTACACATTTAATGCATTTAATGGAGAGTTGAGAATTAGTTTTAGGTCTGGATTCAGCTTCCCTTACACAAACTGAATAACTAGTTCACTTATACCTCATTTGTTCCTCTGTTAAACAGGGGTACTTCTACATACTAATGATGATGATTATTATATAGATAGAGCTCTTCTAGTGTCTGGCATATGGCTTGCATTCAGTCACAATTAGATTCTATTAGTTATAGAAGATGCCATCATCATCATCATCATCATCATCTTTGATGAAACAGAGCCATAATGTTGGATGAGACTTTAAGAGAATTGACTAATCCACACTCTCCTTTTTTCTTTAGAGAAGAGAAGCTACACTCTACTAGTGTGTTATCAAAGTCACAACAAATCAGGGAGAAAAATGAAAATAAGAATGCATCCTAATTCCAAGCCTAGAGCTTTTTCACCAACTATTAAATATACACCGTTTTTAGGTTATTAAGAGTATCAGACAATATCAGAAACAGGGAATCTTTACCTCCTAGCATCTCCCCTGCAAAGTCCTACAACAAGGCTCCCATTCCCATAGATGCGCTCTCTGTCTATATCTGTTCAGCTGCCTTTTAATGTCAGACTGGAAAGGACAATAGGTAGGGAAAAGTTTTGATACTCCTTTGCTGACATTCATTCATTCTGACATATGTCCTCTTTTAAAAGTTCCAGTGACCAAGTAAAGTTGCTGTTCTTATATTTTAAGTATTCATGAACTTTTAAGAAGAATTTGAAGGAAACTCTAAGGTCTACATGTATAAAAATAGGACCACCAACACCCCTACCTTATGCCAGATGCTTTATTTTTGTTTCTTTATGATGTGTTAGACATTTACCTATTAAGGTTCAGCCCTATACTTTTCCTTCCATATTCACCTCAAACTGCTAGGGCTAGTAGCCTGCAATCTACAATTTGTAGGCTTCCTTGCCAGCAAGTTTCTGTTATATTCTGTCACTCATGCCAAAACGGAAATCACTAAAAAGTTAGACATTCAGCTTCTGGCTGATCCTCCTGCCGGGGTGGTGGCTGCAGTCACCCAAGTTCTACTAATGAAGCATTTTAAAAGCAGCAGCTAGGAGTTCTATCAAATGGAGTAAAAACAGCTCCTGCTCATGGTCACCTGCATGATTATAGTAGCATTGACGATAACTGTTCTAATAATATTAGTGGCAAAAATGCTCTTATGGACATCAGCCCAAAGACAGTGACATCTTCCTGACATCTGGGCAGTCTTCTTTTTCTTGTCCTAAACTTCTAATACTTTTTTAAAATATGTTTTTATTTTTTTTAATATTTATTTGGGGCACCTGGGTGGCTCAGTTAGTTAAGTGGCTGCCTTCAGCTCAGGTCATGATCCCAGGGTCCTGGGATCGAGCCCCACATCGGGTTCCCTGCTCAGCAGAGAGCCTGCTTCTCCCTCTCCCTCTGCCTGCCTCTCTGCCTACTTGTGCTCTCTATCTCTCTGTCAAATAAACAAATAAAATCTTAACAAAAAAAAATCTTTAAAAATATTTATTTATTTTACAGAGAAAGAGAGAGATCGAGAATGCAAGCACACAAGCAGGGAGACAGGCAGAGGGAGAGGGAAAGGGAGAGAATCTCAAGCAGACTCCCTGCTGAGTGCAGAGCCCCACACAGGGCTCAATCTCATGACCCTGAGATCATGATCTGAGCTGAAATCAAGAGTCAGACACTTAATGGACTGAGCCACCCAAGTGCCCCTCTTTAATACTTTTGTAAGCTTTCCTATTAAAAAAAAAATCATTCTCTGGCTTAACTACCTAGTTTGGTGTTGACTTCCTGAGTGAAAATGACTGATAAATACACTAAATTTTTAAAATAACTCTTCAAGCCAGTATTGTTACCTCCACTTAGCAAAAAAATAATTCATAAAAAATTAAGTGAGGGGCGCCTGGGTGGCTCAGATGGTTAAGCATCTGCCTTCGGCTCAGGTCATGATCCCAGGGTCCTGGGATCGAGTCCCGCATTGGGCTCCCTGCTAGGCGGGGAGTCTGCTTCTCCCTCTGCCTCTCTCTCTCTCTCTGACTCTCATGAATAAATAAATAAAACATTAAAAAAAAAATTAAGTGATGTGCCCAGGGTGATTTGGCCAACAAAGTAATTAGAATGGGAAGTATAGTTCTACTGAGCTCAAATAGCCTATTTTCAATGTGAAGAACTACCTATTTAAGCAATGTATGAAAATTTTAAGTGTATTTTATTCTAATTTTGATATAATACATAATAAATTTGTAAAACTTGAAAAATACAGGGACCAAGCATTGTTTTCTGAGTTTCCAGGTAACCTGAGCAGTGCTCTGATAATTCCTTATGGCCTTTAATTGATGCGGCATACAATACAGCATGTATCACATATGCTGTCATATATATCAGCAGTAAGGGAGGGTGCAAGGTCAATTTTGAACCATTCATCAATTCTCAGTTGCTGTTCAGTGGGAAAATACTATCAATAATGAAAAGAGACAGTCACAGAAAGGGTAGGAAAAAGAAAAAAAATATACTGAGGCACAGAGATAGAGAATAACCGAATTACTACAGTGAGACATATAAAAATCGTATTTTACAAAGGTAAATGGATTGTTACAGTCATTCTCTGGATCTGACACAATTTATGTCTCCTCTCCGAGCCTCTGGATATCACCTGTCTCCCATTACTCCAGCTTTGGTCAGAGAGACCCCCACCTTCTATCTTCTAAGTTTGCTGCCACAGCAGCAAACTCTGTTCCTTGCCCGGACAACCTCGATTAAGTAAGTGTCCGGTTTTAGAATAGCCCTAACCCTGCTTCCTCTAGTTTTGCCTCAGAATCTGTTTTCCATGGTACCCTGAGTAAAACAGAAGGCAAGAAAAATCACTCTTAAGGACAAATTTACCTATTTGAGTTAAATTAGGTTAAATTTATGTAAGATTTTTGTTAAATTTAATATGTGACTCTATACTTCAAAAGTTATTGAAGCCTTGAAATTTATCAAAGACAATGCATTTATGCCTACTTGCAATATTTGGATCATAGTTTTTTCTAATATAAATTATTAGATTTTATCTTTTCTGTTCTATTGACCAAGCTTAATATTTTATGTGAAGCTGAATCCTACACTCTCCATTTCCTCTACCTCCAATTAAAACATCAATGCTAGGGAGAGGTCATCAATTTTTCAACAGTTACTTTATTATGCCCTTTCAGACATGTGTTGCAGCGAAACTTCGTATCTCCCCAAAATTCTCGACCTCAAATAATTCATGCAGAATCACAACATAACCTGCTGCTTATTATTATTTGACCGGCTGACTGTATTAAGTTTGGGTTATGAATTAGAGAAACAAACAGCATTGTTAAAAATATGATAAACAAGCCCTGATTGCTTAAAGAACCTTGAGCTCTTCAATGTGGAAAAGCTTGAGGAAGACACTGGGAAATATCAGAGAGTTATACAATATACCCTTCTGAGGTTTTCAGTGGTGTTGCTTAAACACTCCATGTTTTTTTTTTTTTTTTTTTTTTTTTTAAAGTATAAGTCAGCCAGTGTTGGAAGGTGAGTAATAGACCTTGAGAAGCTTTCATATTATTCTAGGTTTGTTTCTCAAATGCTATGAGAGAAGAGACTCTATATGCTGATGATTATTCCAGAATGCCTGAATTTATTAATTTTAAGATTTTATTTATTTGACTGAAAGACAGAGAGCACAAGCAGGAGGAATGACAGGCAGAGGGAGAGGGAGAAGCGGGTTCCCTGCTGAGGTGGGCTGGATCCCGGGACCCTGGGATCATGACCTGAGTGGAAGGTAGACACTTAACCTGAGCCACCCAGGCCCCGCCCCCCTCCACCCCAGAATGCCTGAATTTAAATCCCGGCACTGCCATTTAGTAGCTAGAAGATCTTAGGCAAGACATTTATTCTGTTCATGCTTAGTTTACTCATCTAAAATGAAGTCAATAATAATACTGCCTCACAGGAGTGATGTGAAGATAAAATATACGATTACACAGAAAGAATTAAGAATTTTGCCTGCATTAAGTTAATCTTTACATACATGAAATCTTTTATCATAGACTTTTCAAGATCCTTTAAAAGTCTGTTTAAAAGACTTTTAAATGAAAAACATTTAAAGGAAAAAAAAAAGCCTTACATACATACAGATTCCATGACTGATTTCAAATGACTTAAAGCATTTAAAATAAAATGGAAGAATTTTACTTCTAATAATGCCTTAATTGAGGAACATGGCTGGTTGTACTCTGCAGAAAGTAAGTTTTAAATTGGTCAAAATTATTAAAAATAATCATTTCAGGACATTGAAAAATAAAGGTAGACAATGAATTGCAATGGTTTATTTGTGCAACACTGCTAATTCATCCATAAGAACAGAGATTTTTGTGGCCATATTGCTGGACACATTCCCATTACCTCTGTTCAGTGGCACAATACTGTAGCTCTACCAATTGGTGTTTATAGACTCCGTTCAGGGCAGGTGGCAAAGCAACCAGAAATTTAAGTGAGGAGCTTTGCAAGTGGAAAAGATGTAGAAAGGCTGAAAAAACACTGGTTTACTTTTAGATTACACGCCAGGATCCAGGTGAAAAACGAAAGTCTGGGGAGTAGTGTGGATTTGCCATGCTTTTAAGTCCATCTGTCAATCAACAAGCAGCTCAGGGAGGGTAGAAGATGGAAACTTTACTGGAATCGGTTGTATGAACATAACCTCTGTATAGATCACTGACTGACCATGAAACTCTGCAAGAGATAATGAGGCTTTTCACACTGAGCGGACACTTCAGAGACTGCACACTATAGGGCAATCAGATTTTGCAGTTTAAGTCCAGAGAATTTAACTGACTATTAAAACAGCACAACCGCCCTCAGAATAAGAGGATGCCTGCATCGAAGTAACTACAACATATCATGTACGTTGTCCAGTTTCTCACAGAAGAAATTACTTGACACGCAAAGAAAGAAGTTATCAATGCACAGGGAAAAAACAGTCCATAGAAATTGACCTGGAGTGGATTTGAGGAAGACTTCGAAGTAGCTTAAACTTAAGGAAAATATATACAAAGAATTAGAGGAAGATATGTTCAAAGGATTAAAAACATATGGAAATATGGAAATAATGAGCAAAAAATTAAATGTGAGAACAGATCAATATCCAATTCAAAGAAGAGACAAATGTTTAAGGGAAATGAACAGAGCCTCAGAAATCTGCAAAACAATATCCAGCACTCCAACACTCTTTTAATCGAAGCTCCAGAAGAAGATGAGAGAGGGAAAGGCTAAGAAAAAATATTTTAACAAATAGAAATCTTGAAAGTAGCAAAAGAAAAATGACAAATCACATACAAAGGGAAAACTATATGATTAATGGTAGAATTCTCTTCAGAAACAGTGGAACCCAGAGCATTGGAAAGCCATTCAAAATGCTAACAGAAAAAAAAAAAAAGTTAAAGAATTTGACGTCCAGGAAAATCATTCTTCAAAAATGAAGGTGAAATAATGACTTTTCCAAAATAAAGAAAACCAGAAAAAATTTGTTGCTAGGAGAACTGTGCTATAAAATGTACTAAAAGAAGTCCTTTAGGCTGAAGAAAAATAACACAGAATGATAACTTAGCTGCACTGGGAGAAATGAAGAGCACCAGAAATGGTAAATATGGGGCAAATCACACACACACACACACACACACACACACACATTCTTTTTTTCTTAACATAATAAATTCTGCTTTACACAATTCTGAGTCTTGAAGAGGTTATTTCTTAGGGTTTATGAGGCATAAGATATAATTACTTGACATTAGTGCAAAACGGATGGGTGAGATGAAGCTACACTTGGGCAAAGTTTCTCTAGTTTATCTGAAGCCAGAGTTAGATTATAATAAATTAAAGATGTTATAATCCCTAGATCAAGAACTTTATAAAGAGAAAAGGAATATATCTAAAAAGTCAAAAGAGAGGGTAAAATGGATATTGTAATTCAGAAAAGAAAGAAAGGAGTAATAAAAAAAGAACTAGAAAACAAGTAGCTAAATACTGTATCTAAATCCAACCATATCAATTATATTAAATGTTAACTTACTAAACACAACAGTACAACAGTAGAGATTTTCAGACTGGATAAAAAAGAAACCCCAACTATATAATGTGTACAGCAAACACATTTTAAAATTAAAACATGTACATAGGTTGAACATAAAAGGATGGAAAAAGTTAAACCAACAAAATAGGAGTTGGAATTGCTTTACTAATTCCGGACAAAACAGACTTCAAGAAAAGAAATATTACTAGAGATAGGAACTTTATATTTAATGATAAAAAGAATAATAAATCGTAAGCCTATAATAGTCACAAAAGTAAAAGCAGTTAACCACAAGAATAATGGCAAAGGAACATGAGGGACATCTGGGGGGATAAGAGAAGTGTTCTAAAACTTGATTTTGGAAGTAGCTAAAACTCATCTCACTGTAAATTTAGAATGGCTGAATTTTATTGTTAATTAACCATACATACATAAATACATAAAAAAGGAAAGAAAAAAAACACAGAAAGACATAGGAAGATGACCTTAGACTCCATAGAGCTGCCCCAGGGTCTGGGCAACTATTTTTAGTACTGTCCCTGTCTACAGAAGCAATTTGAGTGCTTCAAAATCAATGTGAGTACTCTTCTGGAAGCCTGATCTCCTATGATCCTGGAAAGAAATAGTGCTGTGGTTATTGAGAATGATTCACTTGGCAGGTTGCCTCTCAGGAATGAGGACCTGCCACAGTGCCCAAGACACTGGTGGTCCATGGGACTTTCTTAGTTAACCTGCATAAAATAGATCTTCCTGCGGTAGAAAACAAGATGCATCCTATAGAGGTCTAGGTCTGGCTCAGGACCCCTCCTGGATGGCACTGCTGATCTTTGATGATTTTAGTCAGGCACAGGGTATTTTCTATCAGGGAGGGAATTCCAAACTCAAAATCCTTTGAGAGGGGACAGGAACACCATGCCCAGGACCAGTGGTAGTACTGAGACTACACATACACATATAAATTCAATTTAATGAATTCAGTTTAAAAATGATTTCTTCAAACAAGTGAAATCTAAACTCAGTTCAACACATTCATTTTCAAACATCACTTCAGGGTATCTTACTACTATTCAACAAATATAGTGATTATTGTATGCCAGTTACTATTTTAATTGTTTAGTAAATACTAACCTATTTCATGATTAGAACAACCTTGTGAGGTAGCTGCTATGATCTCCCTTTTTTTTTTTAAAGATTTATTTTTAGCGAGAGCATGAGTGAGCGAGCAAGTGTGAAGAGGGGCAGAGGAAGAGAGAGAATCCTGAAGCAGACTCCCTGCTGAGCGCAGAGCCAGATGCAGGGCTCCATCCCAGGACCCTGAGATCATGAGCTGAGCTGGAATCAAGAGTTGGCCACTTAACCAGGTAAGCCACCCAGGCACCCCCCCCGCCTTTTTCCCATTTTAAAGATGAGGAAACTGATATGCAAGAAAGTTAAGTCACCTGCCCAAGTTTACACAGCCATTCAGTAGTAACAGAATTTAATCCAGGGACCCTGGCTCCATAATACCTATTCTTAGTCACTATGCTATGTTAATTAAAGCCTATGTCTATTGGAAATTTATTGATGGGGGTAATGCTTTTAGCCTAAACCATCTTTCCAGAAAATGTATTTTACCTAACATAAATTTAAAAAAAAGGAGGGGGTGCAGGAAAAAAAAAAAAGGAAGGAAAGCAGAGAGGGAGGGAAGAAAATGATTTGAATGTAGCAAGAACTCAAGATTTGCAATTAAGTTCCTATTTGAAGAGAAATGATAACTTTTCAATGAGCTTTATTCTCATTTATTACCTATTTCAGGGTCTCACTAAAGTCACAGGGAGGAAGTGGGGATCTGGGATTTCATGGAGTTTAAAGCCATCTGCCTCTAGTGGCAGAGAGCTAGGTAGTCACACAACAGTTCTCACTGAGCCCGGCTGACTCCAACCAAACCCCATTCAGAATTTTCAAATCACCAAACTCCAAAGTCACAGGAATTTGTTGCTGATGGGGAAAAACAGTAGACTTTCTGGTATGATTTATAATCTGGAAATCCCAAACCCATAATGCATGATTGCAGTTTGACCTCCCCGAGGGTTGGCAATTCTTAGACTTTGTGTTGAGGTGGCTCTATTTTCAGTGGTTTAAAAAGCCTAAAGGTAGGATTGTTACTCTCTGGCACGGAAGTGAAACCCATTTGTAATTTCCCTCCCGTTGTTAGCTGACATTGTAAGATGGTTGATGAACAGGCCAGATTTTGGATGAATAAGAATACTCTATTCCTGGAGGGATTATCTATTTTCCTTTCAAGGATATAATTATGTACCGTGCTGCCCTACCAAATATCTTCAAGTACCTCAAGTCTTCCAGCTGAGCTTGTATTGTTATACTGAAGTAAACACTACTTTCTTCAGAAAAACACCAATTATGTGATTATTTCTGGCAAGCCTCTGGAGATGAGTGTGTCTGCTGAGTTTAAGGCGGTCAATTCACTTTTCTTTCCCTTTGCTGCACAGGACTCCTTTCTGACTCGGAGATTTTTACTATTAGCTGTCTCCTGGGCCCAGGAGACAGGCAGTCTTGCAGTAGCTTCCAGGACATTCCCACACAACAAAGGCTTCAAGTCTATGACCACAGAATCAAATTTTGATCATGAGGTCATCAGAAAACTTGAAAGAACACTGTACAAGAGAATGAGAGACGCCCACTCTCTGAAGCATTTTGTGTGGTAAACGCTAATGGATAAGCTATTTGTGGGCTTTTCCTGAACCTCCCTTCTGAGTATTTATCTAAGACTTTCCACATCCCCTTTGCTCTCTACAAAGCAATGTTTGAGAGTCAGTAGTATGGAGAGTCAGAAGCAGGTAGATTCATTCCCCTTAGAGAAATAAAAGGCTGGTTGATATTAGTGTAAGAATAAGGATTTGAGTAAGTTTGGGGGGCGCCTGGGTGGCTCAGTCATTAAGCGTCTGCCTTCAGCTCAGGTCATGATCCCAGGGTCCTGGGATCGAGCCCCCACATCAGGCTCCCTGCTCTGCGGGATGCCTGCTTCTCCCTCTCCCACTCCCCCCTCCTTGTGTTCCCTCTCTCGCTGTGTCTCTGTCAAATAAATAAATTTTTAAAAAAAGGATTTGAATAAATTTTTATCCAGCAAAGTTAGAGAAATTAAGAGGAAATAAGAAAATGCCTATTCTTACTAGAAAATGGTTTTCCCGCAGGCATAACCAACCTCTAGAGCAAACTGCCCTCAGACGTAATCAGTAATGCTTATGATAAAGAGACATCTAAGTGCTTTTTGTGCTTATAAGTCACTTCTGAAACAAAGCCACTGACTGTATTAACCATGGTTCTAATTTCTGTAAGTTTGATACTTTAACAGCTACTATATATCTCCTGATAATACGTCTGAGTCACTTTGCCATGGTCCCTTGCCTCCCTCAACTAACCCAACCACTCCGCAGGGGGATCTTCTTCCCAGAGCTGTGCTTTTCAAATACAAACCAGTCAATCCAGAGCCCACACCCCAAAGGACTCCTTTATGAGGCTCTCACACTCCCAGCCACTATATATCTGCCCCGATCGCCCCTGGACCTGGTACCAAACTAGAGACAGTCGCTATGCCCCAGAGCCCACTGAAATGATTCAAACTAGCCAATCCTAGACCTGCTTAGCCAGACTCCTTCCTGCGAAAAGCACAATAAAGGCTCTTGCCACAGTAGTTAGTCCCCCACTCCCCCACAGCCTCACACCACCAACCTTGGTGCTCTCCAGTGTGGCCCTGTGTGGTGTGCTCCCTCCCCTGGGGATTGATGAGTAACAAACTACCTTTTCAATGACAGTTATCTCCTGATCTATTTGCCTTGCTATACTTCCAATTTTCTATTAATACACAATATTTGAAAATCTAGTATTTATCATGCAAGGTTACAACTCTGTGTACATTATCCCAGATTGCTAGTCACAGATGACTGGTCCAGGGATGATCATGCGACACAGAGCAACCATCTAAAGAGTGGACAATGGCCTATGAGTTGGTCTGGAACACAAGTCCTTTGGAACTGGGCTTCTCTGATTACAAGTGGAGGAGCAACGGAATCACAAATATAGATTGATCAATAATCGGGTGCGCTCTCCACCCCTGCAATCCAATGTGTGGTGCTTGGACCAGGGGCAAAAGTAGCTCCTGGGAGCACACCAGAGCTGCAGAATCTCAGGTCTTTTGGAAGACACACTGAATCATAATCTGCATTTTAACAAAAGTCCCTAAATGGCCTGTAGGCTCATCGAAAAGGACCAGTTCTGGTGGTCATGAGCATAATCTCTCAGTACCACAAACTGCTGAACTCTGAAATCCTTCAGTGTGTTTGTGCTGAGGCCAGGATTCCCAGCAGCTGCCCCTAGCTTGTGACTGATTACAGCAAGAATACTATGCAGGCACATTCTCAGGAAACTGAGGACTCCCCCCGACAGGTAAACTTGACTCAAGGACTCTGATGACCTTGCTCAATGTCCCTTAGAACTGCCTTCTAAGATATTTACATCAACCTTCCCTCCCTCTCTCCTGCACTCAGAGTCAGACGGCACTGGATCCAAGGACCCTACCAATACTATTGTGTTTTCTCCCAAAGGCATGACCCCAATAAACCTATACCATTTCAAGTGGCAGATTTACAGACCTACAAAACTGACACAAAGAAACTGCCTGAGTTGCAATTGCATGGATATAGATATTTATCTTTCCTTGCCTGAGGCAGTCTCAGATATCCCTTCCTGAAGTTATGATCCAAGACTGATCATCAGACAAATGTTGGACCCCAGGTGAGTACATAGAAAGACCCCCCCGCCAAAAAAAGGCACTTTTCCAAATCTGTGGTGGGGATCCAAATTTTGCTTGACTCAATCATATTTGTATTGTATCAAGAATTATTTTAAGTAAAGATTGTACTAAGTCTCCTTATTGAAAGGACAGGTGTTGGAATTGTTGCTGTTATGCTGAGCAAGTTCATAAAAGAAAATAGTCAGCCTACATGGATTAGATGGGAGGGAAATAATCCAACACCAACCCCGGAAGCTGATATCTCAACAGAACAGTAGGAGTTGAGGAAGAAGAGGTAGGCCTTAAATTAGACAGATGTAATAAGGACTATTACCATCCAAAACAATACACACAAAACATTTTTCAATTACATTGTATCCCATGTATTAACATATATATTTTGCACGTATTTCTGCAGTACTCTAAGAACGTTATAAATTTATCACCCTGAAAAGAAACATTACAAGCCATGACCCAGGGAGTTAGAGATCCTGCACAGGACTGAGACGGACCAGAAGAGGTCTTCAAAGTAAAGGTAGTTTGAAGATAAGGTATGTTCAATATCATAAAGGGGACAATCACTGACTGGGTGAATCCTCTATGGGATCTGATTTCTCTTTTCTACACTCTAAGTGGGTATTATCCCCATAAATAGGGGAGGGAACCAGGGTTCGCAGAGGTTATGTCACTTAAATGAAAACTGTGCATTAAGAAAGTAGTAATCTGGAAGTTGAAAGCTTGTCTGTTTTGTATCAAGCCCAGTGCTATTTTTACTGCTCTCCAGCTGCATTTCTTCATATTCTTCTCCTGAGAAAGGCATAAACATGAGATTATATAACTATAGTATCTTCATATACAGAAAAGAATTTTCAGAACACTTTCACATGTCTCTGTCCCCCAACACATAGCATGCTTATTAGTACTGCATATGGTGACAAGCTTAAGATGGGGAATACTGCTTCAGCTACACTGGTAGTTCAGACAAGTGTATACACTTGCCATAATTCATTGAACTGTATAGTACACTTAGGAATGCATTTTATTATATATGAATTAAACCCCAATGAAGTTGATTTGATGAGTTAAAAAGTGTCCCAGGGTTGTAAAAATGGTAGGTTTACAAATTATATGTTCCCTTTGGATGCATGATACTCTGCAAATAGCAACGACAGAATAAAAGTTTTGCTTAAAAATATCCATTTTTCCCTCCTGCTTCTTTGGGAATTTTCTTACTGTGTATAAGCTATTTTATATATATATATATATATATATATATATGTGTGTGTGTGTGTGTGTGTGTGTGTGATATACAATAATGCCTAGCATTCTCTAAAAATTACACAGGACAAGGATTTTTTCCAATTACATTATAGTCTCTGAACATACACACTTTGCATGATTTTCTGCAGCACCCTAAGAATATAAATTCATCAACCTGAAAATAAACATCACAAACCATGACTCATAGAGTCAGAGATATCATAGAAGGTTGAGATTGACTAGAAGTGGTCTTCTAAGTAGTGCAATTTGAGGACAAGTTGTATCAGCACTGGATTAATCAAAGTGGGGACTATTACAAGGTGTAAAATTCCCAATTCATTTAAATCTACCCAGCTAATATTTATTGCAGCCATGATGAAAATTTTAGTTCCCCAGAGTCAGCTAGTTTTACACATTTTAGTCTTTTTTTAAAAAAAGTATTTTATTTATTCATTTGTCAGAGAGAGGAGGAGAGAGCACAAGCAGGGGGAGCGGCAGGCAGAGGGGGAAGCAGGCCCCCTACTGAGCAAGGAGCTTGGTGCCAGACTCGATCCCAGGATCCCGGGATCATGACCTGAGCTGAAGGTAGACACTTAACCGACTGAGCCACCCAGGCGCCTCTACTACATTTTAGTCTTTCTTTTTTTTTTTTTTAGATTTTATGTATTTGTTAGAGAGAGCACAAGCAGGGGGAAGCGGCAGGCAGAGGGAGAAGCAGGCTCCCCACTGAGCAGAGAGCCCCATGTGGGACTTGATCCCAGGACCCCGGGATCGTGACCTGAGCCAAAGGCAGATACTCAACCGACTGAGCCACCCAGGCATCCCCCACATTTTAGTCTTAATCCACAAGTAAGGTAGTTGATTTGGAAGCATTTATTTAGGGCCAAGAGTTGAGCTTAGCAAGGAGCTAGATTGTATTCATTTTGCCCTTGAGGTTTCATTAACAGAATCAATGCATTCCCTTTCAAATGCCCGAGTTGTTTCTTCTCTTTCTCCCTCATAATATATGCGGACACGGCACACACACATATACACATGTATGTACATATGTATCTGCCTACCTATATTTAAGGATTTATGTTGTATAGTGATCTCCTGATCTGACTTACTAAGAGACCTGCTAAAGTGCAAAATCATTATGATGAAAGAAAGTTACTGTTGAAAGAATAATAAACACAAGAATCCTAGCCTTAATGCATATAACCTGACTACATCATGGGTTTTATTATCTAATATATTTTCAGATTATGCTAAAACGTTTCACCATGCATCATTTATTGGTTTATGAGTTTCTTGCATTTAGTCTTAGGATAAGCACTGAGAGCCGACAAATCAACACTTTTAGCTTGTGCATTGATCATCAGTGCCCATTTAATCCTTTCCTGTTTAAATTACTCAATTCATTAGCCAGACCACAGTCGCAAAAGCACTTCCCAGTTGCATTCAGGAGAAGTTCAACATTCTTTGTTGAGGGAAAGCCCCGCTTAGATTTCTGTAACTACCCTCACATTTAGGCCCTGAATTTAACTTACTTCTGCTCTTCTGTGGCTTTAGAGATGTTAATTTCCTTGTTAACCCACAATTAGAGGAGTAAATCGTGGGCAATTTTCTTAAAGAAATACTGAATTAAATGCAAAGTACTTGAGTGATTCCTATAAGTACAGTCATATTAGTAATGCATCCATGACTCTTTTGTCTTGTGGGAAGAGGGTGTGCTAAATTTTATTCTACTTTAAGGCAAGTTTCCCATCTCAGAAGCCAACTAAGGAAGTATCAATTAATATAAGTAAAATGAAAGGATGGAGGAATGGATTCATTTTCATATGTCAGGATAAAATCCAATTGAAAACCTTTTAGGAATGATCTATTTTCACCTCTTTAATAAAATACCTTTACCAAATTTACTGTTTTCTTTTAGAAGATGGATGTAGAACACCTTGAGGTAATACTGAAATAATTCTGATATTAAGAGTGAATTCATTCCCCATTCTATATTGACTGGGCTTGCACATTATTGTAGATACTTTGTGAGAAGAGGCACACCATATTCTCTTGAGAGAGATCATTCCCCCTCCTCTCTGTTATATTCTGGCTCCTCTTTTCAGTCTATGAATACCCTTCAATGTTTATTAAAGAGACATGTTTCCATAGTGTGCACATATCATTTTGTTTAATCCTCAATGGAAGCCCCCATAAATACACATTAGTATGCCTATTTTACAGATTTAAGAAGTAGCTTCAGGGAGTCTAAGTGATACTCAGGGTTGCACTGGTAGTAGGTGATAGACCTGGAAAGGAAACATAAGTGAGCCTGACTTTAAACAGTCTTTTCTAATTTGCCTCATTCGCTTTGTTGTTGCCCTGGAAACTCTAAAGAACAAACCGGCACCTATCAAACCAAAATGAGTACTGGGCCATCAGCCTGAATACGCACATCTATATACCTTTTGTACTGAGCCAACAAGACGTATCTCTGAATTACTCACATAATTGCTTTAATTTGTATTTTTGATAGATCTAAACATAGAGTCAAAACTTATTCTTACCTATACGTTAGGTTGTCATATTATCCTTCTTATACACCCAGATAGGTTTTGTTACTCAACATTCAAATTCTTTATTCTGAGATTTCATAATGGGTACTTAGGTCACAATTTCACTAATGAGTGATGGTTTTCAAAGGAAGAGGAGTCTTCACTTGGAACTGAGGATTTTTGTCTGAACTCCATGCTTACATAGTGGGTATCTTGAAATCCATCTGCTTTTGTTATTTCCCCCCCTACATTATCAGGGATTGACACCACTATACTCTTTTACTAGCTTATTTTTCTTCATAAGGTGCATTCCTTTTGATTTAGAATATTTTAACCTCATCTCCCCCCCAACCCCAAGATTTACAATAACCTTCTCATTGATTGCTGTTCGTATTGTATTGCCTGATCTCTCACAGTGTGTTCCTTCTCCAAGAATTTGGTAGTCTTCAAGTGGGAGGGGGAGGAGAGGAGTGGGGAATGGTTGTACCTACATGGTATTTCTCAATCAGTCCCCTCCTGCTCCACTTCATATCCCCCATTGTTGATATACTCTGTTCATGAAGCCACTTGAAGGATTTTCAATATTGTAGATAGCTCATGGAGCCCGTGGAGAACATTATTGCCTGTTGATGGGCATTGGTGAGAATGTAAGCTGTTCAATACTTATCAGATGTAAATAACATGGGAATCATATGAAAACCCTTCCTAGTTCATAGACCGGTATTCTTTGACATAAAACGTTGAAAGAGCATAAGCAGAAAATGAGAGCGCTCCTCCACTGCAAATTTGGGAGGGACTATAAATTTGGAGGAATGAGTTACGAGAAGATAATGAAATGTTGCAATGAAGAAATTACTTTGTTACTTATGCAAACATCAATTAGAATGTATTTGTGCTTCAACCAGGCTGACAATATCTGTATCCTTTTTTTTCTGCAAGTGCTGAGATGTATTTAAAATTTCTCAAAATAATGCAGGTTGGACAAGTCTCTGCAATCTCTATATTAGCTTATGTTTACAATGAACAATTGAGACTAAAAGAAGAATTGGTCTCAGATTAGATTGGAATAAAATGGGGGCGCCTGGGTGGCTCAGTCGTGAAGCATCTGCCTTCGGCTCAGGTCATGGTCCCAGGGTCCCGGGATCGAGCCCCGCGTCGGGCTCCCTGCTCGGCGGAGAGCCTGCTTCTCCCTCTCCCACTCCCCCTGCTTGTGTTCCCTCTCTTGCTGTGTCTATCAAATAAAATCTTAAAAAAAAAAAAAAAGATTGGAATAGATTGAAGAAGCAAATGTTCTGTGGACCTCATTATATTCCATGCATATAATAAATCCTATTACACTGGTAACTGAGATTTTTTTAGTCTTATCACCAGACCTCCCATTTGTGTGTCTCCTAAAAGGGGTTCCCAGACTACTCCAAGTTTTCTGTTAGTCTGGAACAGGTGTCCACAGATGTTTGTGAGCCAGGGTTTTTTTTTTTTTTTTTCTTTTATGTTCAGTTAGCCAGCATATAGTACATCATTAGTTTTTGATGTAGTCTTCACTGATTCATTAGTTGCATATAACACTGTAACACCCAGTGCTCATCACTACATGTGCCCTCAATACCCGTCACAGGGCTAACCCGTCCCCCCTCCCCACTCCCCTCTGAAACCCTCAGATTGTTTCTCAGAGTCCATAGTCTCTCATGGTTCCTCTCTCCCTCCGATGTCCCCCCCCTTCATTCTTCCCTTCCTTCTCCTAATGTCCTCCATGCTATTCCTTATGTTACACAAATGAGTGAATCCATATGATAATTGACTTTCTCTGCTTCATTCATTTCACTTAGCATAATCTCCTCCCATCCCGTCCATGTTGATGAGAAAGGTGGGTATTCATCCTTTCTGATGGCTGGGTAATATTCCATTGTATATATGGACCACATCTTTATCATCTGTTGAAGAGCATCTCGGTGAGCCAGGGTCTTTTTTTTTTAACATTTTAAATATTGAGTCTTTTTATTTTTATTTGGTTTTATTAGTTTGCCAATTTTCTTTATGGATTTTTTATTTTTATTGTTATGTTAATCACCATACATTACATCATCAGTTTTTGATGTAGTGTTCCATGATTCATTGTTTGTGCATAACACCCAGTGCTCCACACAGAACGTGCCCTCTTTGATACCCATCACCAGGCTAACCCATCCCCCCACCCCCTCCCCTCTAGAACCCTCAGTTTGTTTTTCAGAATCCATCATCTCTCATGGTTCGTCTCCCCCTCCGACTTGCTCCCCTTCATTCGTCCCCTTCTGCTATCTTCTTCTTTTTTTTTTTCTTAACATATATTGCATTATTTGTTTCAGAAGTACAGATCTGTGATTCAACAGTCTTGCACAATTCACAGCGCTCACCATAGCACATACCCTCCCCAGCGTCTATCACCCAGCCACCCCATCCCTCCCACCCCCCACCACTCCAGCAACCCTCAGTTCGTTTCCTGAGGTTAAAAATTCCTCATACCAGCAAGGTCATATGATACATGTCTTTCTCTGATTGACTTATTTCACTCAGCATAACACCCTCCAGTTCCATCCATGTCGTTGCAAATGGCAAGCTCTCGTTCCTTTTTATGGGGTGAGCCAGGGTCTTAATCACAATCTTACATAGGAGCTCCAGAACTCCCTTGCCCATATTCTATACCCGTGAAACCACCTGCACAAGCTCAGTACTGTTCCTGCTAGAGGTCACTGTGACAATGCCTATTATCCATGCCAAGCACGAAATTTGTCCTGAGTCTCTAGATGTCAGAACATCATAGCATTCTTGGGAGAAATTGGGAGTATATCCCTTACCCCATCAGGGTGCAGCGTACCCTAACTTAGATCCTGAGATTCTCTTGCTTTCTCCTAGAGTTTCACAAAGGCTGCCATAATGATCATTCCTTCAGGATATTATGTTCACCCCTCTCTCCACAACTAGTCCAAGTGGCCAACTCCTACCCTTTCCTCTTTCTCCTCTTCAACTCTGACTAAATGATCTTTATAGAAGACTACAACATAGCCAACAAATAAAAGCCGACCCCCCCTACCTTTCACTTCTCTCCTCAGCAATAAAATATCCCCATCTAATAGATCCAAGAAGGAAGCACTGGCAAGTAAACTTGTAAACCCTGAACTTTAGTTTGGAATTGGTGGGGCATCTTTTTTTAGATTATTCAACCTGAGAAGATATATAGGACCACCTGGTGTGATGTTTTCATTTAAGGATGGGAGACCGAGGCCTAATCAGCATGCTCAAAGTCTCTAGGCTACTTAGCCATGAAATCAATTCAAATTGTCTAAATCATGATAATAAACTCTGCATGTGAAGAAAGACTTCATTGTCCCTTTACAAAGACATGACATACTGAACTCAGTAATATTAATTCACCTTTTTATTCCCTGTGCCTAACATAATACCTTGATACATATGGAATGGGGGAGGGGGCTCGAAAAATATATCCTCAATGAAGTCAAAGAGAAGACAGTAAAATCTCCAGATTAATTCCATTTCATATTTATCTGAAAATACTTAACCAATCACAAGAACCATTAGTTATTATACTACCATTTTATATATAGCTAAGTTCTTTATGCCTTAGAAAATTCAAACTGCAATGGTAGTGAAGCTGGTAGTCTATGGTACAATGAGTCCTATTATGGTGCCTAGCATCCAGGACTGCAAGGGAAGTAATTACCATCGAATCTAAGTTCTCCACATGAAGGTTACATTTTGTTTCACCTTGGTGAAAAATACTCAATTTGAGATTTTTGAGGCTTAGAAGGAAACCAGCTCTCCATGAAAACCAATATTAGTTTACTCTCTAAACGTTGCACTTGTGTGACTTTAAAAATGAGAGCCAATGATGGAGTCATGAAACCTTCCTGGTATTTATCAATGCTTTTGTTTCATGAGGGTAACTTTGGTTAGCTGTAACTGGCAGTAGGAATTAAGTTATACTGCTATTAGGGATTTTTTAAAAGGACTTAATTTTTCTCCATATGCCAGAGGAAATTCTTCAAGATTTTTTTTTTTTTTTTTTTTTGCTATATTCAATCAAAGAAAGGTTGTATGCAACCACTACATTTGGAAAGGAATCTAACCTCAAAACAGGGCTAAAATCACCACGTTTAACAATACTGAGTTCAGGGGAGATGTATACTATTTACTACCAACTTGAAAAAATTAGGTCCACATTAAATGTTTTTAGGATCTAAGATTTTTTTGCCAGGAAGTAGTTGAAAGAAAAAGTAATTTTATTAAGAGTTGCTGTACCATCAGGGTTAGTAAACAGAACTTTATCTCCTTTAACAAGCTGAAAGAGGCTTAAAGTAAGAGCTAGTGTGTGCATATATAGAGTTGGGCCTGTAAGAAGCCTAACAAAGGAAACTATATTTCTTGAGGTTTGGATTTACTTCATTAGAGTTTGGGCAAGGGTTAGCTTGAATGAGTATTTCTTAACCACTTTTTGGATTATAAATCCTTGAAAATCCTAATGAATTCTCTGACTGCTCTCTGCAGGAAAAAAAGAACATACAAAGAATCATAGCATTTTTCCTACATTTTCACGTGGTTCACTGACCCCAGAAGAATACATGGACCAGGTGATTGGAAACTTCCAGGGGTAATCTATGAATGTATTAATTTCTAAATCCCTAAGTCCGGATGCATTGTAGGCACTCAAAAATTATGGCTGAATTAAAAATCATGTTTATGAAAAAAATTAAAGTCACAACTTGATGGATAGAAAATAAATCCATTTTTTAAACTGTCCCTACTTACAGAGTATCCACAACATCATGATCACTTTAGAACTCTTCCGAGTGTAAGAGTTTATCATATAATTAAGTGGATCAGAGATCTATACTACCCAAAGAGCTCAAATATCGTCCACGGTTTTTTTAGAAGTGAAATTGAAGGAGAAAAGAATGTAATGGTAATTATAACTGGTGATAACTTAAAAGAGCTGGCCACATAAGAGAAATCAGCACGGAATAAAAGCTGGCCAGACATTTGGGAGTGTAAGGAAAACTATGAAACAAAGAGGACTCTAAGGGGTATGAAATGGGCCTGTATGTGAGGAGAGACAAAAGTCTGACAGGGATCATGGATTAATATATCCAGATTTAAGTTTAACTTATTTATTTTAAAGATTTTATTTATTTGAGAGAGAGAGAGAGAGAGAGAGAAGGTGAGAGAGAGCACAAGGGGAGGGCCAGAGGGAGAGGGAGAAGCAGACTCCCCTGCTGAGCAGGGAGCCCGATGCGGGGCTCGATCCCAGGACCCTGGGATCATGACCTGAGCCGAAGGCAGACGCTTAATGACTGAGCCACCCAGGTGCCCCCCTAGGTTTAACTTTAAAATGTCAGAGGACACAGACCTGCATTAGCTGGGTGGAAAGTGCACTGATTTGGTTGTCAGGAAACCTGGTGCTGGCCGGAATCAGTTTCTCTCTGGCTATAGAAGGAGACTTTAGGAAAGTCATCTGTGAGTGTTGGTCTGGAATCCATCACTTGCAAGATGAGAAGGCTCATTAACTGAGCATAAAAGTCTTGGTAGCTTTAACATTTTAGCTTTCTTTGATACATCTCTACTTCCAGAATTTCAAAGGATGGTTCAAACCACAACTCACCCATTTCAAATTTTTCTTGCTTCCATTTTTGTGACTCATAATGTTTTAAAAAATAAGGATAAAAAAGGTAAAATGTAAATAATTAAGTCTACATTAAAATGTGATTCCCTGGGCACGTAGGTGGCTCAGTTGTTAAGCATCCGCCTTTGGCTCAGGTCATGATCCCAGGATCCTAGGATCAGCCCCATATCCAGCTCCCTGCTCTGCGGAGGCCTGCTTCTCCCCCTGCTTATGTTCCCTCTCTTGCTCTCTGTCAAATAAATAAATAAAATCTTAAAAAAAAACAAATAAAATAAAATGTGATTCCCTAGAAAGATAACTATTGTTTTTGATTTTTTAAATGTAGAAAATAAAGTGAAAACAAAATTTGCAAATGAATGTGGTGGTAGGCTTGCAAGGAGACAGAACTTTAATTTTTTTGGAAAGAATGCATCATTTAAAAGTTGAGAGGCATATGTCTAGTCTAAGTATAAATATCAAAGATATCTTAGAAAACTTTGTTCTGTTAAGAACCATGTATATAGTCTCTTTCAGTTACATAACTACTCACTGCTCAGAAAGGCATGAAGTAAAAGGGCACTGGAGAGGTTGGTAGGCAGTTGGACTCTTGGGACCCCTTGGTAGGTCCCTGAACTCATCATTGGGATGCTAATGAGAGCTGAGGTTTGGCCCTTCTAAGTGACTGACTTACTTATTCTAAGGTTACTTCCAAGATAGCACTGGGGGTGATGAGGGAGTTAATCCCAGAGTAAACCTCCCTAGATTTTGGAATTATTATGGATGAAGGAAGGTAAGACCTGACTTCCTGACAACACCATAAAGGAAGAAGGGTTCAACTGGGTAGAATAGCTATAAAAGCCAGGGATCACAAGGCAGCAACTTTGAAATAAAAGAAAGAAGTCAAGGCTAACGAGCTTACTGTCTTATTGCCTGGCTACAGTTAAGTATTATACCTGCCATTTTTTCTTGGGTATTATTTAATCTGAAATGAGATATTCTTTTAAGTTTTTATGCATTTTCCCCACATGCTACTAAACAGAAAAGATTACAAATTGGCCGAATAAACATTTTAAATATACAGCACTTAGTGCTGTGTTAAGGAGTCTATCTACCCGATATGGAGAAACCACCAATAATTACAATATGGCAAGTGATGGGTGATAGAAGGCACCCCAACAGTCCTTCAAAATGCAAAGCAGCACTCATTGTGGTCTGGGATGGTGATGGTGATCAGTCCAGCATTCTTGGAAGTGAGGACATAAAGCATGGATGTTAAGGGGCACCTGGGTGGCTCAGTTGGTTAAGCGACTGCCTTCGGCTCAGGTCATGATCCCGGAGTCCTGGGACTGAGTCCCACATTGGTCTCCCTGCTCAGCGGGGAGTCTGCTTCTCCCTCTGACCCTCTTCCCTCTCGTGCTCTCTCATTTTCTCTTTCTCAAATAAATAAATAAAATCTTAAAAAAAAAAAGCATGGATGTTAAAATGCATGGGGGTTACAAAGGTAGAGAAGAGAGAAATGGGTTGGGTAGGCAGGGTAGGGATTAAACAAAGGGTACATTGTTTCTTGTCAAGAAGGGAGGTTTGAATAAAATCCTAGATGACTAGGGTGTCTGTAGAGGTATTGTAAAAACCATGGTTACAAAGCTAAGGAGGATAAACCTTTCTTGATATAATAAATAGTAGCTACAAAAATTTTACAGAAGCAAAATGTACTTTAAGAAGTTAAAAGTAGGTACATAATGGGGGAGTGGGTAGGGATGGACGAGTGCCATTGAATAAATGCTTCCTAAGGAAAAGGAGATTACCATTTTGTATTACCTGCTAAACTAAATGCTTTAAAAAGGCAGGAAAAGAAGACAGATTATATTCCCTGTTCGTATATCACATGATCACAGGTTCATTTCTGAATAGGGTATAGAAGGAAACCATAGTGTATAGGATCTCATCTAAATACTATTCTCATGTTTTTCTGTACTTCACACCCAGAAAGAGAGAGAGAGGTGAGGAAAACTGGCAAAAAGTACGAATTTATTTTTCAAAAGTGTAAATTCTAAGGAACATTTATAGTTCATCTGATCTACTTGCCTCTATTTTATGAATCTTTATTGTAGTCTCAGGTACAAAATAATACTTAGTAAATATAAGGGATCTAATCATCAGAGAATATTCCATTCCTTACATTCATCATACCATGCTCTATTTAATAAGGCTATGAAATAGACTAATAATTTGAAGCAATTTTCAACAGCAAAGATTAAATTAGTAACTTTCTGTTAACCACAGCTTTAAATTTTAATAATGAATGCCTTCTCTCCATGCAGTTTAGTTAATCAAGAGTCAGGAAGATTGATTTCTCACGGGGAAATGATATATTATTGTTCAATTTATTTACTAGTAAAATTTTTTATTCAAAAACTCCATGCATCAAATTTAATTACTAAGCAGATGATTACATATAAAAAAGGGTAAGGTACTAAGAAATGTGAAAATTTAAGCTGTAAATTTTAACATCATCGTTTTCCAAATGATGTAAAGGGTATAACGCCCAATGGTAGGTAGATTTCCCTGAGTGTTGGTATTACTCTTCTTAAACTACATGCTGATTGATTAAAAAAAAAAAAAGATTAAAAGAGAAATAGGAGCAGGGGATAACACATTTCCAGTATGTTACTATTCTCTGCCTTTTTAAAAAAATTTCAGACTTTAAAGGTTGTCAGCACCTTGCCTCCCATCTGTGTGGATTTGTTTCTCTCCCATCCACAAACCAAAGGTAAAATTGGGACACATGAGCTGACCTCTACCATCAGCCATTCTTTTATTTGAAGATGATAATGGATTTTCCTCATGGAGGAAGTTGTGAACCACAAGAGCCCTCATTTATCATACTGTTCAAGCATGTGAAGTGGTGACAGTGGGGGAGGGAGCAGTTCCTAGGACAACAGTAGACAGGCAGAGCTGCAATATGGTTTATTACTTCAAAATGTCCTTTGATTAGATGTAATAAAGTTAATCTCTTGCTGACATTTAACCTGCATCTTTGTGGTCAAAATAATAAGACCCATTCTGCCAGCTGTTAGAGAAAGCAATTGCTAAAACTATAAAGGAAAGGCCTCCGTAAATTTGACTCCTAACTTCCCATAAATCTCTTCCCAGAAAAACAAGGCAGATTTGAGGAATACAACAGATAAAACAGGAAAACAACGAAGAACTGCTGTCCAAAAAATATTTTCTTTAGTGTATTGCCAGAGTGCTTAAAATGATACCATTTCTAAATGCTGATTTCTTGTGCTATTTATTAGCTGCTAATTTATGTCTGACACTATGCTTGGTGCTCTAAATACATCATCTAATTGCATCACCGCAAGGTTTCTGAAAGCTAACCACTATTAAACCTTTTTACAGAGCAGGAAACAGGAATAAATGGGGCCAGAATGACCATTCAAGTGTTCTTGATACCAAATCTCAAGCTTTTTCCATTAAGCCCAACTACCTCCTCTCTACTTATCTTGAATTAAGAATTTTTCTTTTGCGGGCGCCTGGGTGGCTCAGTTGGTGAAGCAACTGTCTTCGGCTCAGGTCATGATCCTAGAGTCCCAAGATCGAGTCCCGCATCGGGCTCCCTGCTCAGCAGGGAGTCTGCTTCTCCCTCTGACCCTATCCCCTCTCATGTGCTCTCTCTTTCTCATTCTCTCTCTCAAATAATAAAATCTTAAAAAAAAAATTTTTTTCTTTTGCAAGGCAAATTACACTGGGCAGATGACAATACTATGCCTATCAGCCACTTACTTAAACCTCAGTGTAACTCGTTTCAACTCAGGTGATTTCTTCCCTAGAGTTAGTGTATTTGATGCCAAAATGGGAGTCAATGGTACTTAAATAAGAGAGACATGGTCAAAGGGTCCTGGTAGGCACATGGATACAATGAATATTTGGTGGGTGGGAACACTGAACCCTGGAAAATCGGTATAAGATGGAAAGAAAAGGAAGTTTCAAAAATTAAATTCATCATTTTGCTGTTAGCTGGCCCTACTTAACTGAGGTTGGAATCTGTTCTGAACGTTGGCATAGAAAGTCTCATTTTCCTACCATTAAAGTACCAGGTATGTACTTGTACCCTCAAGTAGCAGAAAAAGAATTCAAGGTTAAATATAAACTTGTAAAGGATATAGTTGAAGATAGAGCTAATCAAGAAATTGCTCTTATCTTCCTAATTGAAGTGCAAAGAGATTAGCTAAAACCAAGACCAGATTAGAAGCAGTACTCTCAAAGAAAAAAAAAAAAAAAGAGAGAGAGAGAAGGAAAGAAAACACTTTAGATTTTGCAAAGATGAAACACAGCACAGATTGCTTAATAAAATCAGGTAATAATCATGGCATGTAGGATACTGGAAACAATCTGGAAATTAATGGAGTTGTACACTAATTTTCTAGAAACTCAATTCATTTCCTTCAAAGAATTTTTCTTCCACATGTAACTCTTAAGTGGTCTACCTTTCTTTCAACTGACACTGAAAGTAAGGAAGGCAAAATCTCTAAAAAATGAACTGGAATGTTATTTCCAACAGTATAGCATGAAACAGGTCTTGGCTCAAAGTTGTGGCCAACATAGCAAACGCTTCCAGCAGCCTGAGGGTGAGGAGGCTTGTCAACCGCCAAATCTTTTGGCCAAGCTTGCATCCAAACTTGTATCCACATGATAGTAAAATAGTCTATCTAGTTAAAACATATTGAGAATAGGGGAGTAAAAGGCAGTCGTTAAACACATTCCTTGGCAACATGTAAACAGAACTGAGCGGCTGACTTGACTTGATATTATTTCCTCCAGGTTCCTAGCTGTTACATACATCTAGACTAATGGATACAGTCAATAGTAACAGTCCTATCAAAAAAGTTGGTCACCCCTACAATTCCTCATAGTCTTTTCCAGTAGTTAATTCAGAAGAAAAGATTGATGTGTTTTCTCCTTTTTCACCCTTCCTTCTCTTTTCACTTTAAATCCAGTTGAGGGGGTGGGGGGGAAATCACTATTTTGTGTGTGTGTTTCCTTCCTTCAAGGATCCAGTAAAAAGCTATCTCTTTGTTTTAAGAGGTCCTAGCTTTACTAGTAATTACAGTAATACTATGCACATACTAAGTACTCAACTAGACAATGGCCTACCTGCTAGAGAATACATCCTTGTAATTATCTGCGACAACATGTCTTTAGCTCAAAAATACAGGGACACACAAAAACTCCATTCCTATGGTCATTGCAGCATTGTTCACAGTAGCCAAGATGTGGAAACAACTTAAGTGTCCCCCGACAGAAGAATGGATCAAGAAAATGTGGTACATACATAAACTGGGATTAAAAACAGCCTTAAAAAAGGATGAACCTTGAGGACACTATCTTAAGTGAGATAGTCCAGTCATTGAAAAAAAAAGCTGCATGATTCCAATTGTATGAGGTATTAAGAAGAGTAAAATTCATGAGAGCAGAAAGTAGGATGGTGGTTGCCAGAGGATGCAAAGAGAGGGAAGTTTTAAGCCGTTGCTATTGAATAGGCATAAAATTTCAGTTATTCGAGATGAGTACATTCTAGAGATCCTCTGTACAACATTGTGCTTTTAGTTGACAGCCCTATATTGTACAAATAAAATTTTCCTAAGAAGGTAGGTCTCATGTTAAGTGTTCTTACCACAATAAAAATAAAACAAAAACTGGGATCAACTGAAATTAACTGTCACTGGTCTGTGGATCTCAAATTTAGATTTAAAATAAACCTTTGAGATAATTACTTGTTATTAGTGTGACCAGAAAGACAGATGTAAATTAAGTTTCAATTACATCCTATATTAGTATATCAACCATTTATCTGGAATCCAGAATATACTTAAATTCATTTTTTATAAGAATTATCTCTGTAATAAAACATAATCATAAATACATGCATGGACATTCTTTTAAACAACTTCTGGGGTGTCTAGACTATATCTGTTATCCCCTGGAGAGCCTCAGACCCCAGACGGATAAACTTTCATGCAAAAGACTGGCATATTTATCACTTTCTCAAAACAGTGCTTCTCTAAGGATCTTCTGACAGATAAAAAACAAAACACAACAACTCCGGCACCTATTAAAATCTTTATCTTACTTTCTAACTTCATTTGGAATGGATTTACAAAAATACAGTTTTGTGTCTTTAAACGGAATTGTTATGAATAAAAACAACATAATTAAAATTTACACTCTGAATTCTGTAACATCTAGCAGAAAGTTCTAAAAAGTCTCTGTCCTGGGGCACCTGGGTGGCTCAGTAGTTAAGCGTCTGCCTTCGGCTCAAGTCATGATCCCAGAGTTCTGGGATCGAGCCCTGCATTGGGCTCCCTCCCTGCTCGGCGGGAAGCCTGCTTCTCCCTCTCCCACTCCCCCTGCTTGTGTTCACTCTCTCGCTGTGTCTCTCTCTGTCAAATAAATAAAATCTTAAAAAAAATAAATAAAATAAAAAGCCTCTGTCCTGACTGCCAGTGATCCACAGGAGGTCGAACTTAGCTGGTACTCAATGGGTACCTTTTGAACGTTAGTAGGCAAATGCCAATGGCCAGAAATACACGTTTTAGTTGTATTCACTTTACCACTGTTGATATCATCATCATCCATCCTAGCTTGGTGATTACTCTGATCTTATGTTCTGTCCAATCTATTTGCATTTTCTCCTTGGGGAAACTCAAATTACCATTGATTTCTCTGATGGATTTTTCTAATGACTATCTGTTGTTCTTGAGTTGCTCAAGTGTTTTCTGCACGTGATTCCATGCAGAACAAAAATGTTCTGTGCACTTCACAGTCACATGGTGTACATCAAGTAGTGTGCATGTAGCGATGCAGGAAGGAGACGAGAGAGGAAGAAGAGGTTTTCTCTTGAAATGGAGGGATGGTTGAGATATGGTTGGTGATTTCAGCCAGCAAAACATAAAAACATTCCATACTGAGGATGAATATAGGGTATGTGTGTGTGTGTGTGTACGTGTACACATCAGGAATAATGCTGAGTTCCAATTTGGGATTTCCTTCCCCCCACCCTCCAATTTTATTTAAATATAATTGCTATAGCAGCACATTTGATATATACAATTTGGTAAGTTTGACATATACATGCTATGAGCTTGACATGTACATATCAACCCCTGATAATATCACCACAATCAAGAGAACAAACATAAATATTATCCTCAAAATTTTCTTTCTGTCCCTTTTTTGTTGTCATAAGAACCCTTGAGATCTATCCACTGAAAATTTAAGTTTACAACACCACATTTTTAACTACAGGCACTATGTCGGGATTTCCTATTTTTAACCATCCATATCTAAAGAGTAACTCGACAGTGATTTTAAAAGCTATGTTTAGAATTTTAAAATATACGTTTGATTTCAATTCAAGAAATGCAATTCTTAAAACAAAAACAGAACTTATGGTCCCTAAGAATAAAATTTTTAAGCACCAAAGAAACAAAACCTAATTTTTTTTTATTGGTTATGGCATTGGGTGGATTAATATTTTCTCAGGAAGAGGAGAAATATGAGACCAGATCAGTCTCCTCCATTTGTTAGCAATTATAAGCCATCCCCCCAAAAATGTAAAGTGCCTCCCTTACTCAAATATTAGTAAGTATAGGAAACTAGGTTAACATGAATAGAATTTCAATTTTATCCCTAATATCAAAGAGCTGACGGCAGTCAGGAATGCTGCTTTGGGAACGCTGGAAACTCCATTCTAGTCCTGGATTTACCCGTCATGCTTGGAAAATCATGTTACATATCTGTGGCTCATGCTGCAGGAAAGGTGGAACTTTGTGATGGACAAAGTTCTTTCCTGGTTAGCATCTAGCAATTTCAAATTCAATCTCTGTCCATTCAGTCGTGATGATTTGCAACTCTCCTCTGAAGCAAGGCACAAGTGAATACCCCCTTCTCCAAAAATTGATGGGACATGTCTTAGTTTTTTCACCTTAGACGATTTGTGATTCTGAAGAATATACTCTGTGTACATGTACATATGTGAAATGGAGAAAAAGAGAATGAAAGGACAAACTGTGAAGTCTCAGTCCCATAGGGAAAGAGACACTTCGTTAACAGCTTTTAGAGACTTTATCTCAGATACCTAGTGTGGCTATCATTTTTCCCCATAAATGAGTAACATGTGGCACCTCTTTTTCCAATTTCATCATGAGTGAAAATGTGTATCTTATGTTGTAAGCAGTAGATAAAATTAAGAAGGTCCAATCTTAAAGTCATACCCCTAAATCTCCTATACCAATGTTTTGAAACTCAAAGTACATTTTCTCGTACAAGATATATATATATATATATTTACACAGACATATATACGTATATAGAAGATAGAGAAGATAGAAGATATATGTATATATGCATCTTTTATTATGTATAAATAACATATATCATATGTATATTGGCACATATACATATATATTATGTATGCATATACATAATATGTGAGAATAACTTATCTAGTTGGTGCTTATTTCATAATTTTAATGTTACTTCTGATTTTATTATAAAGTTAGTGACAGTTGAAATATTTTTTTCTTCATTCTATCCCATTTTGTCCTGTACTGAGTGTTTTGTTATGCTTCAGATCTAAATATCAAACAGTTAATCGGAAAGTTATATCTAACTACTTTAAGGAACCTCAAACTAAGCATGTCTGGCACTAATCACATCATGTCCAGCCCTCAAAGGTTTTCTCTGTCCATTAATGGTGTGAGCACCTTACTGCCATCCAGCTTCAAAGAGGATTCTTCCTGAACCCTCTCTGCCTTGAGTTCCAATCCATCAACTTGTCTTACAAATTCTGTGAAATGATCCCTGAGGCTATAACCGGTTGTACCTGACATCTTACTGTTCCTGGCCCTCACCAATGGCTGAGGACCTTTGTGTTGTCCTGTGCTCAGGAGGATTTTTTTCCATTTCCTTATTTGTTAACATCATCTTACAGGCTCCGGTCAGTTGTAACTGCCTTTACAAAACCCTCCCTAACTTCATTACCTAGAATTAATCGTTCCCTGCTCAGTGTTCCTGGAAATCCAACTATAAAACATATAAATACAAAATATCTAGAATTCAAAGAAGCAGGTACTGTAAGTGGCTTCAGGGGGAAGGGTTAGATCATACTTACTTCTGAGTGCATTGTTCCTGGAACAGTGCCCAGCATATTCAATGGCCATTAAAGCTTTCAGCTGGAATTAGGGGTTCCTGCTCCCTCACACACCAAGTCAGTAGAGGCAGGCATTAATTCGGACTCTGGACACAGGCTTCCTTGGGTTTTAGTCCTAGATCTACGAGTTGCTAGCTGTGCCACTAGGGCAATGACTTAAACCTCCCTGAAGATCACTTTCTTCAGCTTTAAAAAAAGGCAAGGGAGTAGCACTTTCCTCACAGGATCAATCCAAGAACTAAAGAGATAACACAGGTAAAGCATTCTGCTCGGCAGTTTGAACTCATTATTATTTCCTTGAGCTGGAGAGCCACCAGAACATCAGAACCAATGATGGTTTGGTGCAGCAGAGGGCCAACACAAGGGAGGAGCTATAGATGCCGAGGCATCCTGTTGAGGACGGACACTTCTCACTCCTACATGGGACAAAACATACTCTCATAGCTTTTACCCATGACATCTGTCACTTAATGACTTCTCACTCTTTCTGCCTCAAGCTGTTTGCTACAACCAGAGTACTGTGCAATGTTCTTATGTTCCAGGAGTCTGAATGACAACTGATCTATACTTCAGAGAACCTAGGCTGTAGTGGGCATAAGGATCCACCACCTTCCCCCGATTCTTGTCAGTTCTCCCTGTTCTGGAACAAGGTGAGAAGTCAGGACGCAATCAAGGTGGAAAGGGTGGTGCTGAGAAGAGAAAGCCCTCAATGGAGGCTGAGGAAAGGAAAAATTATCCTTAGGAGCCCATCGAGCCCTTCAGCCAGGAAAACTATTTCCAGATGGCAAGTTATAATTAAGAAGGCTGGTAGGCGGCCTGAAGCACAGGACTAGCATTTCTCAAACTCAGCTGCATATATCTCCTGTGATTTTTGAGTGGGGCTGCCATGATTAAATAAGTTTGGGAAATATCTCCATCGTGTCATCTGGAGATTTACATTATATATTAGTATATAGTAAAAATTTTGTAAATAAAAAAAGTTTAATTCTGTATTTCTGAGAATCATTTTAACATGAGAATTTATACAATTACTTCTACCTTAGAATGCTAAGTGACTTCTTGGTGAACATGTGAGATATGGCTGAAAAGCTGGCCTATACTAATAAGTAAAGCAGTCAACAGTTTTGTATGCAAAAACGAACCTTATGGCTAAGCTTTCACAGAATGCTATTTCCACGAGCCCGAAAGAAATGCACTCTTCACTTTTACGGGGACTGTTCCTGAGAGCCCTTGGATGTGTGAAAAGCTAATGGGATCCACTATTTTATTTGTGTGATCTGATTTTTACTATCATCTTCTCTAACTCCAGATATTCTGTGAAGCTTTTTATAGGGTTGAGGGTTGGCAAAGGACAACCCATTAGCCAAATCCAGTCTACTGCCTGTTTGTGTATAGAACGTTTTTTGTGAAACCCAGACATGTTCTTTATTTATTGTTTATGGCTAACTTTGCCATACAACAGAGCCAAGTAGTCCTGACAGATCACGTGGCCCGCGAAGCCTAAAATACTTACTGTCTGGTCCTTTACAGAAGTTTGCTGACTCGAATTTCTAGGACTGTTATTTTTTTTAAAGATTTTTATTTATTTATTTGACACAGAGAGACACAGTGAGAGAGGGAACACAAGCAGGGGGAATGGGAGGGGGAGAAGCAGGCCTCCCGCGGAGCAGGGAGCCCAAGGCGGGGCTTCATCCCAGGACCCTGGCATCATGACCTGAGCCGAAGGCAGACGCTTAATGACTGAGCCACCCAGGCGCCCCTCTAGGATTATTATTTAAAATTAGATGACATCTTTCTAAAAGTAAGATTATAGACTTTATTATCCATATTAATTCAATCTGGAAAATATCTACTTAATAACTTTATCTAATGCCAGGAAAAAAGAAAACCCTTCAAACTGTCATAGCTACAAAACTAAAACATCAAAAACAGGCTGTTCCATATGGGTGCAAAAGTCATGGCATGCAGACAGTCTCAGTGTTTTGAGAGAGAAGAGTTGCATAGAGAAATTCTTGTTTTCAGAATTCTGACTTAATTTTCAAAGCTTTACTAAGCTATCTTAAAACTGTAGACACTTCCCATAGTCCTTCACGTGGTTAAAATTTTAATCTTGTTAATTTATTAATGCACTTAAATTTAGCCTCTTCTGAACACTAATGAAAATCTCTATTTGCATTATAATTAATTGGAAAGTTCTTGAAACATGCAATTTAGCTTAGTCGCAAGTGAAAATTCTCATCTTTCCTCAATAAAGATAGAACTTCAGAGTTATTACTCAGTATGTAGAACACTCTACGTGTAAATTGAATAATCTAATACTCATAGCTGGATATTTATTGAATTGCAGAATTTGATGAGACCTACATGGGTACTATGATAAACATCTTGTGTTGATATTTTAAATTAGCATAATAACCTGTAAATCAAAATGAGTTTCCAAAGACTCTAAAATAACATGGTCACAGACTTTTTGTAAATATTGAGATAACAGTTATGATTTTAAATCCCTATGAGAGAATATCCTGAGCATATTCTTTGTAGAATCACTAATGGTAATCTATTACTGCGTTCTTACCCCGAACATTAAAGAGCATTCCAAAAGTACTTTAAAAGTAGTAAGTTTGAAGACCTTTAACATTGATCGTATATCTAAATACATATGAACTCCAACTGACTGTTAGAAATATACATGGAGAGTAAATGACATCACTCAAGCCCATTGAGGGCACTTGCCCTTCTGAAAAGTTTATTTCCCTTTTAGAGTCTCTGAAAAAGAATACCCGGTCCTAGAGCAACTTATACTTGGACAAAGAACTGAGAAAAGTGAGTAGAAATGGTATATAGCCCTTAGAATGATCTGTTAACATTAGCAATGACAGCTATCATTTTTTGAGGATTAATATAGTCAAACTGTGGTAGATGATTTCTGTGTATTACTTTTCCATATGCTAATTCAATAATGTAGATATTATCATTACCGTTTATGATCAGGATATTGGGATTCTGAGAGTTTAATCTTGCCAAAGGTCAAATAATAAGTGACTACAATTTTAAGACATGCTTACTAGACTCCAATGCCTAGGCTCTTATAACTATGCCTTAAGATACTAATAAACAGGTTCATTAATTAGAGCAGATGAAAAGATGGAGCAAGAAAGCACAATCAGCAATTTTTAAATCTTGACTGACACCTGAGGTGTCTGTGTTATGATCCAGAGTTTGAACTAACACAAAGCTTACGGGAGTAAATAAAAGAATATGTCTTCTGAAATATCTGGCATTCCCATGCATCCTGGTCAAGTTCAGTTGACTGTGTGGTCTCTATCTTGGGAGCCTGGGGAAAGTGTGTGCCATTGGTAATGCTAGAGGAAGGGAGGGAGGGAGGGAGGGAGGGAGGGAGGGAGGGAGGAAGGAAGGAAGGAAGGAAGGAAGGAAGGACGGACGGACGGAAGGACGGACGGACGGACGGAAGGACGAAAGGACGGAAGAAAGAAGGAAAGAAGGAAAGAAAGAAAGACAGAAAGACCGACTGACCCAGGAGAGCATACTTGGACAATCAGAATCTGAAACCATCCAATGGCGTTTCTTTAGGTCTGATGACTTAAATGAGACTGGGATAAGCAGAATCCAAGGAAAAAGACTGACTAATGGCACACAAAGTAAATTTTTGGAAAAGCCTAACATTACCAAAAAAAAACAGAAGATTGAGGAGCAACTTAAGAGCAGTATTTACAGTGAAGAATTATAAAAAGGCAGGGTAAGAGTATGTACTCACACAGTCATTCTAATCTTCAGTAGGAAAAATTTTGGTCATGAATGAAAATAGCTCTCTGAAAGTGAGGATCGTTAGACTTGTAATGTCTTGGCAAAGGGGGTTAGGTAGCATTCTTTAAAAAAAATATTTTTAAAAACCCTTTTCTAAAGTCCTCCTATAATGGATTTATTATGACTAAATGGGAAATATAAAAGGGAAATACTGATTCATTTCAGGAGGTTCTACACTCATCCTTCTACTTTTAAGGTAGTAATTTTTGTTTTTTAAAGATTTTATTTATTTGAGCGACAGAGAGTGCACAAGAGAGAGAATGAGCAGGGGGAGAGGCAGAAGGAGAGGGAGAAGCAGACCCCCCACCGATCAGGGAGCCCTACTCAGGGATCTACCCCAGGACCCCAAGATCATGACCTGAGCCGAAGGCAGACGCTTAACCAACTGAGCCACCCAGGAGCCCCAGGTAGTAGTTTTCAAAGTGTGATTTGTGGACACCCAACATGTCCTTGAAACACCTCCAGAGGGTCTATAGGTCAAAACTATTTTCATAATAATAATACAGATGTCATTGGCCTTTTAATTTGTTTAACTCTTATGACATTTGTAATGATGATGCAAAAGCAATGTGGGTAAAACTGCTGGTACCTAAGATGAATCAAAGAATGGCAGAAAACTGTAGTATTGTCAGTGCATTCTTTTCCACTACACACTTGGCTACACATCCTTACAATATGCTGTATGACTAACTTTGAAGTGTGTATAAAGCACTTCTACTGCTTATTGAAGTTAGATGGTTCTCTCAAGAAAAGGCACTTATACACGATTGAGTTGCAAACAAAACTAGTTCCTTCGATCCTGGGATAACACTTTTACTTAAAAGAACATTTTCCAAACTATGGTTATACAGACTTGAATCGCTAGTAATCAGATAAATTAAAAAAAAAAAAAAGTGGTGAAGAAAAATAATAGTATCTGTTCACAGTGATAAAATCAAGCTTCCAAGGAAAAAGTAAAATTGTGGAAAATTTTAATCTGCCACCACAAGCTTAGGAAGTTCTCAAGACTTAATTTTTTTTCTGATAAGATCAGTGGTGCTATTAATATGAATTTTTGATATTAAGTAGTGAAATATGTCAACATTTCAGCATAACTCAATCAATCAATATATTCTAAATGACCAATGCAGATGTGAGAAAATCATGGATTAAGGATTTATACAATGCGTCAGATAGCTCACTGGATTTTAAGGTAACAGAATATGAAAAGTGGATTGTTATGATTTCATGTTTTACATTGCAATTGAACTTTGAAAAACTCTTAGTCAAGTTTTTGGTATATATCAAAGACTATCCAAAGTCATCTAGAAAGGTCTACTAAAATACTTTTTCGATCTACATATCTGTATAAGGCTGGAATTTCTTATGCTTCACTAAAATAACCTATTACAAACAAATGAACAGAGAAAGATATGAGAACTCAGCTGTCTTCTATGATGCTAGAGCTGAAAAAAATTGCAAAATGTCCAACAATGACACTTTTTAAAACTTTTTGTTTTGGAATATATAGTTATTTTTCACAAGAGTGAAACGTTAACATGTAATGGATTTAATTTTAATTATTTTAAAGAAATTAAATCTTTTTGTAATTTCATACTTTATATTTTGAAAACAGTAAACATAGATACAATCCATATCAACAAAAGTTCTTTTGGATCCTCAATTTTTAAGAGTATGAGGGAACGGAAAAGAAGACAATTTGAGAATCATGGTTTTAAGGGCACTTTCCTAAAAGCCTTTTATTTTTTTCTAAAGATTTTGTTTGAGAGAGGGCAGGGGGTGAGGGAGAGGGACAAGCAAACTCCCTCCTGAGCATGGACCCCATCACTGGGCTTGATCCCAAGACCAGGCAACACAACCTGAGCCAAAGTCAGAGGCTCAACTAACTGAGCCACCCAGGTACCCCTACCAAAAGCCTTTTAGATGAAACTCTGATTTCTTTCCTATTTCAACTGAAATAATTTAATAAGTGTTCTACAAATTTCACTCTCTCTGGCATTAAGACAAGCAATTAATATTCATGAGCAACAACTATGTACCATGAACAAAGCACTACAAGATGGGCAGCAGAATGACTAAATTTAAGACCCTTAACTCAAACACCTGCAGATTCTGGGCATGTGACATAAATACATAAAATAATCTCCATCTAAAAACATTCTTGAAACTCTCCACATTGTTTTTCCATCAGTCATGTTATTTTTCATAGAAACTTCAATTCCAAGAATATTGTTTTCATTGTAAAACTACCATAAGAAAGCAGTATTGTAAGTGTCGTAATAAATAGTCATGGGCCCTTGTGTCCCTGGTTTCTCCCCTGAGTGCAGAGAAACCCTCTCTGGCCCTGTTCCAGCTGTAGCTCTTCCTTAAGGTGAAGAATCTGCAGAGGCAAGGAAGGGAACGTGCCTCTAGGCGGTCTGCTCTCTGCCTCCTTCTAGCATCTGTTAGACCACATTCCAAAGGCCTGAACTCCAGAAGTCTCTGCCAAATGTTCCTCAAAAAATTAAAAATAGACCTACCCTATGATCCAGTAATCACACTACTGGGTACTGTCGCAAAGAAGAATATGAAAACACTAATTCAAAAGTATATATGCACCCCTATGTTTACTGCATCATTACTTATAATAGCCAAATTATGGAAGCAGCCCAGTGTTCACTGATGAGTGAATAAGAAGAGATGGCATATATATACAAGGGAATATTATTCAGCCATAAAAAAGAAAATTTTGCCATTTACAACAACATGGATAGATGTATAGGGTATAATGCTAAGCAAAATGAGTCAGAGAAAGACAAATACCATGTGATTTCATTCGTATGTAAAATTTAAGAAACCAAGCAAATGAACAAAGGGAAAAAAAGACAAATCAAAAA
The DNA here is from genome assembly GCF_037043125.1 of Eumetopias jubatus. Taxonomy (NCBI): domain Eukaryota; kingdom Metazoa; phylum Chordata; class Mammalia; order Carnivora; family Otariidae; genus Eumetopias; species Eumetopias jubatus. Next base: position 91,601,742 of record NW_028274809.1, read on the forward strand.
AACAGACTCTCAACTATCAAAAACAAATGATTACCCAAGGGGAGGTGGCAGGGGATGGGCGACATAGTTGAAGGGGATTAAAGAGTGAACTTGTGATGAGTAATGTATGGGACTGTTGGATCGCTATGCTGTACACCTGAAACTAATGTAGCATTGTATGTTAACTCTACTGGAATTGAAATTAAAAAAATACATACAGCGGTAAAAAACAATTCTCTGCCAAACGAGTTTGAGTTGCTTTCATGAGTTGGGTCTCGTCCCTAGGTTTATTCTCCTGATGGATGGGATTGCACCTCTCCCTGCATGTAAGTACTGCTAGGCCTGAAGAGTGGCCACGGGGTGTTGGGCTGCAGCAGACAGAGCCTGTGCAAATAGTGGGACAGAGTAGGGGCGGGAAGAGCACAAGGACAAAGCCCGGGCTGAAGACTGAGTTTCCTTATAGTACCACTTCCCTCCCAAAGTCTTGAGAATCCCAAATGTAAACTTAGCCTTCTGCGTTCTTATGAAGACCTATTTGTTAAAGGAGAAGAATACAACAGATTTTTTTCTCCCCTTTTCTCCCCCTCCCTCAGATACAACATATTTTATATAACAGTTTGTTGCCCTGATTTATAATCTAATTATCAAAACATGAAATGTGGGTAACTGTTTGCTCCTGCCAGGCTCTACAACTGTTAAGGGATGAGCCTGGCTATTGATGCCTGGCCTAGGTGCAGGGCAGGACTAGGGGACAGGAAAGGAAGATGACCATCAAATGGATAGAGTCTGTCTAAAGAGGACAGGCATTTTCAGATTCACCTGAAATGTGCCAGATATTCTGATTTTTACAGAGATATTAGGAATCCAAATTTTAATGCAGAAATTCCTATTTCTAACATAACATAAAAAAATAAAAAAATATATGCAAGCCAGTGTTAGCCAAAAAAAAAAAAAAAAAAAAGAAAAGAAAAATCTTGACAACTAATCAAAAAAATACCTGGTAGCAAACATTGATCAGTCCAAATAATGAACTCAGCAGTCGATAACTTTCCAATGGACCACCAGATTATAGTATCTGGACTTGAAGAAAGTTTGTAATATGGTGAGGTTTCCAAAAACCTTCTCCCGAAATCCTCCCCAGTACCACAATTAAGAACAATGCTAATAGTAAGAGCTGCTACTTACAGAATACCTAATACAAAGCCAGGAATATATTGTTGACCGTGTTATTGCAATAGCATTTATACTTGGGAAAGCTTTGGAACTCAACTGTCAGTTTCCATTTAGCCAGTCCTGTTTATAATAATTCTATCAAGAAATCTGCTTACACTTCTGCATGGTGACTTGATTGTGAAAGTATAAACTATGTGCATGTAGATTAGAACAATTTACCTGATCCGTGGAGGGATTAAATCTTGGCACAAATTGTAATTAAGTGAGTTAATTTGCTTCCCATATTGATTCCAAGCCTGTAATTCAATAACAGGTTTTGGGCAAGTGCAAGTTGAACCCTTTTGAGCAATATGGGCATCAGGAATGAAACTCTTCTTCTTCTATGCCAATAAAGTGTCATCTCTTGATTATAACTTCTTTTATAGCTTTTCCATAACTCCTTCAAATGGTATTCTAGATGGGCTATAAAGCAGTTAATCAGAATAAATTAAAATTTGTTCTTAGCACTAAAATGTAAATTAATTGTAGGTTTTCTCCCAAATCTAACCATTTTAAACATCTGGTATATATATTTTAGTGCTTCATTCACTCTAATGGTGATAATTTTAGCAAGTTGTTAAAACTACTTTTCACTTCCTCATCATAGCAGTTCAAGGGATGCAGCTAATGTGTCAGCATCGAAGCATCTCTCACAAACTCATTAGAGAAACAACCAGTCCTCTTTGGTTCATCATAAAGTAAAATAGAGCAGAACGTTATCATCTGCCCACTGCCAACCTGACAATGAAACCACTGGCCTTACCATGAAGAAAGTTTAAAGTTTTCAAGAATTAAGGGCATTCAGTACAGAAAATTAATCTTTTCAGTGCCATGTTTTATACTTCTGAATATCCATTTTCACCAGCTGTGATAGCTTCTTTTGTAACATCTGCTAGAGAGTGGAAAAGATGCATAGCAATTGTATTTAAGCATAGCAATACTTTTTTTTTTGATGATTAAGGCCAACAGAATTATGCGAAATTCATGACTTGCAAATGATATAAATTATATAAAGACTGAAAATGCTCATAACTTACTTTTAATTAAGTAATAAGCCAGAACAGATTTTTCAGTTTTGAGTAATGTGCATTGCAAATGACAGGCAATAATTCATGCAAAGAGGATCATATATTGAATTCAAGATGTTCATATTTCAGTTTTACATTCCAAAAGCTGTTTCAATTCAGTTGTTCTCTTAGATCTTTGCTATCCCTATTTTGTGTTAAATAGCCAACTTGACCAATTGTTTCGCCAGAATTATTCCCTATTCTACTCAATTGTTTTTCTGGTTTGGTTTCCTAGATATAGAGGACTTCAATTCTAATGCTTACAACTCTGGGGTGAGAGCAAAGATAGAATCCAGATAGGCTTCACATCACATCATCAAATGTCCCATTTTCATAAATAATTTTCCCTGGACTTTGCTGAACTTGTCATTTGTTCAGCTTCATATAGACATAGCTTTAGTCACTACATGTAGAAAAATCACCATTTTTTAAAAGTGGACAAATATAAAATTAGCAATTCAGTTTTCAAAAAAATGGTATATGGGTATACTGCTTATCTGATTTGAAGTCTGCTTATTTATCAGATGGGCTGAGGCACTGGAAGGTTGGTGATGCCAAATAACTTGCAAAATGGAATGATGCTCTTGCCAAAAAAGAAAGAAAGAAAAAGTGTCACGTAACAGTCAAGGCAAATCAGGCAATTCATATCCTCATAGGGAAAATATAAATATTAGGTCATTCTTCTTCATACAAAAGAGACTTTCAGATCCTCGATTAAAAACATTTTTTCCATCTTAATATAAGGCTTAAAACGTTATTTAAAACTATTTATGCCTTATCAAATTAAATGTCAAAAAGAGTAAAATTAAGAGCATACAGTAGGCATTTTAGTTCACTGCTCAAAATACATTTCACCACAGGTGATTCTCCAGTCTAGAAAGAGCTCCTCAGAGGCTATACATTAGCATCTCAAGGTGTAATCTGCAGACCCAGAGCTTTGCCGCAATCTGGGAGCTTGTTAAAATCACAGTCTCTATCCTCTTACCCTCAGATCTACTCAGAGTCTGCATTTTTAGCAAGTTATGTCACATGATTCACATGCACATTAAAGCCCCGCCCTGCCACACCACACACCTGTCTTGTAAGTGGTTTTCAGATGTGCCTGTGACATTGAGTCTAGGATCTCAGACCATTCACTCCTGCGATAGACAGCTTTAAACACATATACCAGTTTGCCAGATGAATATTACTGATTCCTTTATGTGCCGTGAAATTTAAAAAATAAAAGTCTGGAAAGTCCTTGACTGAGCTAATCAAGTTCATCTCATGACTGCTTCCAGAGATGGCTTAGGAATGGACACAAAATCCAACTTTAGCCAATGAAGAATGAGATAGTCTTTTAGGGGAGTGAGGGAAACTCTGGGAAAATTTTGTTGTTCCTAAGATCCTCAAAGAGAGACATTCTCTTATCCTTCTGGTTACTGCTGCATCAAGAGACTATGCCTAAAACTGCTGATGTCAGTCCCCCTAAAATCCTGAGGATGAAATCAACACCAAAGTTGACAAAGCCGAGAGACTGAGAGCAACTATGTTCTTGATAACAATACTGAGCCACAGAACCAACCAGTCCTAGAGCCTGCATCACCACTAGATTTATTACATGAGGTAATGTATTTCCTTATTTTTTCAGCCAATTTGCGTTGGGGTTTATGTTAGCTGCAAATCATCTTAATACAGAGAAGGAATGGATAATTTTGCTGATTGGGTCCAACTTCCTTCATGCATTTTTAAAGGTAGAGCAGTTCTGATACCATGAGCATCTAGAACATTATAATTCCAACCATTCATTCGAGCTTCCAGGAATGCAAGTTCCCAGAGAAAATTGAGCAGTGGAGTTGAAATGAGTGTGAATAAGGTCTCCTCCTGGCACAGCATTTATTCTCAGTGTTTGCTGAATGAATGAATGAATGAATGAATGATGGCACAGGTGCACAGAATTAAACTTGCCTTTCAAAACATTTACAATTACCTTAAATTCCATTTTATTTTTACCTCTTTTCTTTCTACAATCTACCGGGGCTCATTAAATTACTGTTGCTAAGAAGTCCCTGTCAACATCACAAACTTATGTAATTTTACCTGTTATATTTCTCTAGGTCTTCTCCCAATGTACCTCGTTATATGGCATGGAGATATACCCATAATATATGAATACTGCAAAGTAAAACATATTAACTACCATATCGTACCACTCCAAACCATGGGTCCATGCAGTATCTTATTTTTTTCTACATATTCAGGGGTATTTGCACGGCCAGGAGATAAGTCCCCTCATGCCTAAGGAAAAGGGAGTTGCTGGAAGCCATATGTTCATTTAAATCATCTCCCAGAAGAGGTCACTTCCTGGTGGTAAACGTGGTTTCCCCTTTTAGTGGTACAGGGAGATTGTCAGAAGAGAGTGTTGCAGAATGAGGTCAGAGTACCCCTTACTTGTTTACCTAGAGAATAATGAATATGTGGTATACACCCATGTCACTGATATTTCTTGCTGCACTTTCCCCATGAACATCCCAACTTCCTGGCCCTTCAAGTGTGAAAAAATAAAACCTGGGCATGGGTTTTGCAAGTCTCCTAAAATTCCCAACATGCTTCAGCTTTGGTAGCTGCCATGGTTTCTGGCTTAATAACATACCTCTTACTGGTTTCTTCCCTTCCCTGAAACACTTCTTTGCTTTTCTAATGGTGCTCCCTGCACTTGAGAAATAATTCTTGTTTTTGAATCCTATCTGAGGTCTGCTTCTGGGAGAACCTAATCTAAAACACTTTTCAAGGTGCTCATCCAGAATCAGGAAGTATATTTGTTTTAGGGGTAGCACGAAGAGGCAGGCAAAAATTAAAATCAACAATAAGTGAGGAAATCATATAGTAGGAAAAGGAGAACCAAGGAAGGGTAAATGGGAGAAGTGTGGGTAAATAGGTATTCAGGTAAGACACCTTTAGAAAGTGAATTTGAGCAAAGATTAAAAAATATAAAACCCTAATGTGCATATCAAATGTTTTTTTAAATGAATGTAAAATGTAAAATTTGGATCTGCAGTGACTTAAATACAATTGTGTTTCCTTGCTCCAAAACAGAGCAAAGCAATAGAAATTTTCACTCTGTGTTATTACCATTCTGGTTTATGACACACAGAACCTGCTGGCCTCCGTTTGACATACTGTGCACTGGAGAGTCGACTCAACTCAAACTTCGTCCCTAATATTGCTACTCAAATCAATTTACCTTCAGTTCCAAGGGTGACAAGATTGTTGTCTATTAGGGTGGAAGATGGCTTTGGACAACCCTTCTGCTATTAGAGAATATTCTTCAGAGGCAGACTTTGCAATTGGATCTGTACTTTCATGTTTTGGCACAGGTAATAAGCACCGTGTCCCTTACCTTGCCATCTAAGACAAAGATTTCTCTTCAGGGAAGGTAGCTACAAACTCCAAATGGCCTTGGGCAGTCTATATTTAAATAGCAGTGGAGTAGGACTTTAATCCAACGTGGAGGGAATTTGATGAGTAGTTTCCAGAGAAAAGGCAATAGGGTAAATCCAAATATCTAACGTCATTAAAGAGTGTTCGGTGACTCGTAAGTTGAAAGTCAATTTTGTTAAAAGACAGCATGTTAGACAATCACTTGATTTAAAATGTGAGATTCTCACTCTCTATGAGAAAGCCTGTTAAAAAAAAAAAAAAAAAGAGAAAGAGAAAGAAAGAAAGAAAGAAAAAGCCTGTGTAAGGGCTGTTGAGACAGAAACATAGAAGTGGCTTCTTCCTCCTGACTCATAAGAAGCTTCCCTCACCTGAGGGCCTTGCTGATTTGAAAAGGACTCTGAGCTCAGAGACGTGTATTTCAGGCAAGATCATTAAATGTCTCATAAACTATATTACACAGTTTGCACTTTATCCCGAAGGTAACAAGAGACCTATGAAAGGTTTTATGTATAATCAGATCTGTGATCTAGAAAAATTCAGAGGCTGCTGTGTGAGGAATGGAAGCAGAGGGGAGGAGAGGAGAGATTAGAGACAGAAGAAATGTGATGGTTATAATGATTGTTTAAGAGAGGTGCGCAGAACTCAGCCAGGAGGCAGTGCTCGTACACTTGTTCTCTTTGGGAAGGCAGCTGTGACTTGGGGGAAGACCCCAGTCACCGATATGCTGCGATAGAACATGAGCTGAGATAAACATTTAATGTGTCTATACAACTTCCACACCCCTTTTCATGGTGTCAGGTCAGATTTCAGGTAATTATCTAAACGCATATACTATCTGTACTTAGGACAACCTGACATAATTTACAAGTTAAAAAGAAGTGCCAGTTCTCTATTGAAGTTGAATGTATATACATATCCTATGACAGGAATTCTACTTTTAGGTATGTACTCAACAGAAATGCACACATACGAGCACCAACAAGATATGTACGGGGATGGTCATAGCAGTGTTATTTCTAATAGCCCCAAACTGAAAACAACACAAATGTCCATCCATCAACAATAAAAAGAGGTAAGATGTGGTGTGTATAATAATATGATACACATAAGGACATAACAGAGCAATGAAAATGAAATAGCACAAATCACAACATGGATAAATATCACAAACATGCTGAGGAGAAAAAGGCAGGCACAAAGAGTATACAGTGCAGAATCCTTTCATGAAAAGATGTTTTTAGAATGATAAAACTAATTTATAGTGAAGTGGTACAAAATATACCACCCTAAAATATGTCTTTTTGACATATTATTTTAATCCAGTTTATTTTTAAGAAACTGCAAACACAGGAGAAGTTCCGAAAACCAAGTAGAAGTTCCATAACCTACTCCCCAGCCCCGACATCTTCTTTGTCTTTAGTTGAAAATGGTATTTAAGGTGATGACTTCTGGCCATTTTGGGGAGTTACTCAGTATTCCTGGGTCACTCCCATGTATACAGGAGATATATTGTTACTAAACTTTTGTTTTTTCCTGTTAATCTGTCCCATATGACTTTAATTCTTAGACCAGCCAGAAGAATCTTGAAAGGTAAAGCAAAAATTTTTCCTCCCCAATAATACTGTTGGAAATAGTAGTTCTATTTGGTGAGAGGAAGGTGGTAGTAAGAAAGGTGGAGCACAAACGGGCCGTCTGAGATGTTGTTAATGTATGATTTCTTGACGTGCATGGTAACTGAATGGAAAGGTTCACTATGTGAAAATTCATAGAGCTCTACCCATAATGATTTGGCTATCTTTCTGTTATACTCCTTAGAAATGTTTATAAAAATAAAGATTCAAAGAATCACAAATTCATAGGAAATTAGTTACAAATATATAAAAAGTTATGTTCCTTTCTGCCACTAAAAAAAAAAAAAATGCAGTGAACAGGATGTTTAGAAATAAAATAAATTAGGCTTCCTTTACAGGAAGTGACAGTAGCTTTTACTATGCATCAAGCTAAGTTATTACAACTAAAATATTTGACTACAAATGTTCAAGTAACTAAATGCAAAAAGAGAAGCAATCTGCATAGCTTAGTTCTAAAAGGCAATATGATATAGGTGAAAGTAAATGGAGTCGGAAACACAAATTATGTGTTAGAGGCCAAGGAAAAAGAATCCTACCCAACATTTATCAAGCACATATTATTTGCCCAACAATGAGACAGAAAATTTGTATTTTCATTTTATATTAATACAGTAATTTTATGAGGTAGTTGGCATTATTATACCTATTTGACAGATTATGAAACTGAGACTCAGAAAAGTTAAATAATTTTCTCCTGTTCCCACAGCTAGGAGATGACAGGGCAGCATTTGACCTCAGACCTGATTGACCCTTAACCTCTTGCATGTATCAGTGGGTGGATTTGGGCAAGTCATTACTTCTCTGTAAGCCTCAGTCTCCTCTCTGTGAAGTGGGAGGGTCCTCCCCTAAGTGCTCTGAGTAGCAAACAAATAGTGGTTGTGTTCACTGTTTGGATTAGAAAGGGCAGGCTAAGTTAACTACAAAGAAAATCTTTTCCAGAGCTGAACTCAGCAGAAATGGTAGCCTCAGTGGCAAGAATCTCAATTATGGCAGCATTCACCAACTTGCCTGATCAGAAGAACCAGTAAAAACAATCCTTTGTTGATAAATACACATTCCTGGATCCACTCTAACTCTGCAGACCACAGTCTCCAGAGCAGGGTCCTGGAAAACTGTATACCCCTCTCCGCCCCCATCATGATTGTTCTATTCTTATGATTAATAAAGTTTATGAAACAACGAACTCTGGATTTCAAAAGATTTAGATAAGCTTCTCAGAGAAACTAATTTTTATCCTGACTCTTAAGTCATGTAGAAAAAATAAATCATGACTCAACAAATGCTCTTCTGTAGAGATCTATCATAGGATCCAGTCAGGATCTAGGTAACTTGCTTTCTGGTAATAATATTGGGATAAAGCTTCAAAGATCTAAAGGGTATAAACTTTAACTCATAGGTAAATCCTGAAGATCTAATGCACAGCATAGTGATTATAATCAACAATACTCTACTCTAAGCTTCAAAGTCACTAAGAGACTAGATCTTAATTGTTCTTACCACATAAAGGAAATAAGTATGTGACACGGGAGATGTGTAAGTTAATGCCTTAATAATCACATTTTTTTTTTTTTAGATTTTATTTATTTATTCATGAGAGACAGAGGGAGAGAGAAAGGGGGAGAGAGAGAGAGAGAAAGAAGCAGAGGGAGAAGCAGGCTCCCAAGGAGCAGGGAGCCCAATGTGGGACTCGATCCCAGGACCCTGGGATCATGACCTGAGCCCAAGGCAGACGCTCAACCATCTGAGCCACCCAGGTGCCTATTGTAATATATAAATGTATCAAATCAGCACACTGTACATCTTAAACTTATACAATGTTATACGTCAAATTATATCTCAAAAAATCCTGGAGAATTAGCATGCTGTTAAGATTTTCTTAAATCTTTCAAGTAGATATTCAGCAAGTTTTTTTTTTCTTTTTAAGAAGGTGCTATACTCCCATCATTTCAATTTCATTTTCTAAAAGGTATGTTTAATATAACCAAATCTTGTGGTTAAAGTCAAAACCATATTCTTTCAATACCTGAAAAAAGAGGGAAGTTTCTACTCTGTATTTAAAGCTTAAGTGACAGAACGATTCAAAAAAGATATGAAAAGAAGGTTCTGCCACTATTTTTCTAAAAAGTACTTGAGAACTTCTACTTTAAGTTCTTGGTTAAGAAGACCATTTTAGAAAATTGGAAACACAGATGATGTGATTTCCTGCTGAAGCTAATGTCATCCAATGTAATATTTTAGGAGTTAAGAGGCCAGGGATAATACGAGGTATGGAAACTCAGAGAAAGAGTTACAAAGACAAAATTTGCCTGCTTCATAACTTTATAACTGTCCCCATCCAATCCTGGAATTCCTGCCTAGGGACAGTGTAGGGGTTAAGGGCAGGCTGCCCTGCGATGGGCCACTTTGGCATGAAAATTACTATAAGCTGAATGCAATCGAGACCCTATGAGCTCAAGAGAAACTTTTGCATCTCCCTTCACCCCACAGAAGAATCTAAACTGGAGGTCTTTCCCAGAATAAGGATTACTCTCAGAGATAAATTTTATCCAAGTGACCCATCTACATGGCAGGGCAAACATCTAATTATGAAACATCTGCTCATCTTATCACCCTGTGAATTGCATTCCTTTCTCCTGAAGTCCCAGACTCTTACCCTCTTTCTCCTTAGTTCAGAATGACATGTATACCTCATATTGCCCGTCCTTGGAATTTCCATTCTGTGTGGATACATGTACTACTAAATTTGATTTTCTCCTGTTAATCTGTCTCAAGTCAATTCCATTCTTAGTCCAGCTAGAAGGACCCTCGAAGAGGACATGAATTCTTGCTCCCTGACAATAGCATTAGGAACATTTACCAAGCCAGCCTAATAAAGAACATTCTAGAGGTACATAAGAACATCTTAAATAACAAAAGTAATTTTGAGTATTTGCAGAGTAGCAATACCCAGTATCAAAACACAGTAAAACTCAAGACAGAGTGGACAACAGGTATAAGAAAATTGCTTTCATGAGTGATTCTGGCAGCTCTCAAGAAAAATGAGCAAAGTTCCAAAAGATTTTAACAAGCCTGAGGGGTATTACTTTGGAATGATCAAGAATAGTTTATGTGTAGACACAAATGTGGGGGGAGAGAAATCTCTTAAGAAAAATAATTTTTCTTGGAGATGGTGACAGGGCAAGAACAGAAAAGAAAAATTGCATCTCCTCTGAGCTCTACTCAGCTCAATTAGTGAGATGTCACAACTTGAGAGCAGTTTGGGTTGGCAGACAGGCATAAAGAAAAAAAAGAGGGGAAGAACACTAGCCCTTAGGAGCCATTTCAAGCTGCCTCTGAGATGGGGTACAGTGTGCCTGGGTTTTGGAATAACTACTACTCTGTTAGGGAGAGGTGAAATGGGGCAGATAGTCTATTAAATCTTCCCAAATAACCCTGAGGAATGAATCCCGGTGCTTCCCTTAATTCTATGGCACATGATATCTCATACTTAAAGTTTTTTCAAAGATGCAACACCAACACCCCTCCCCACACAAGAATGGTACACCTCGATGTACTTAATCATGGATAAGCTTTGGCTGCCTTCCATTTTAATGCTCAAGAACAGGACTTCTTACTCCATTATAGTCTGGGTCTCCTGCCAAAGTACTAAGTCCAAAGTGAACAGGACACTGTCAGGAATGATTTGGACTAGCCTAGAATGAGTGGGAGTTGGGCTGTTCAAAAAGAAGCAAGAAGCCAAAACTGGTTAAGTCAAATTAAAGCTTAAGTGTAACCATATATTTCTAGGTAAGCAGATCATTCAGATAGACTGACAGTTTCCACATCATAACATTCTATTAATTAATGATGTAGTATTAAAATGAGCATAAGCTCTTTCTCTATAGAAACATGTTTTCATCCACAAGCCTCTTCTAAGAAAGAAATATTCAGGCTAAAATATTTCTATGTATCTTTGGAAAGAAAGTATTCTTTAAAACATTATTACCTTACTATGAAAAATAAAATGCATTATACTCATTTCCAAATTTAGACCACTTCTCTCTGGGGAGAAGACACACCTTTAAAATAGCAATTGTTTCTAAAAAACACACATTTTTAATTTATATCCTCTCATTCAGCTGCAAACATAATCAAAACTCAAAAATATCTTTAAGTAGGCAGCATACATTTTTAAAAAGTATAGGTAATGAATCTCAATGTATCATTTTTTCCCCCCATACACACTGTAAACACACAGATTTGCAACCTATAAACAAAATATAATTTCCTGGAACTCTTGCCTTCAATCATGTGAAGAACTCATAAGGGGAACATAAGTCCAACAGAACTTTAATGTCCCTATATTTAAGCCTTTATTAAGTAGAATTTCAAAAGAAAAAAATAGCAAAAATATGAAGTATAAATAATCTACTCAACATATTATAGACTGAAAAAAAATTAAAATGTATTATGTATTTTGTTATGCACAGGAGAGTCAAGGGCATCAGCCAACTGACCTGATAATCCAATCAACTATTTAGAAGTTTTCTGCATTGATAAGAGTTTTGGGTAAACTGCATGCTGGAGCTATTTAGCATCACAAATAGACTTAGCAGAAAGCTATTCAAGTATTGCTGTCACTTTGGCACTTCTAGAGAAAAAGCTATCACATTGATAGGTTTGGGTTTAAAAGGGAGGCATTTTATGAGAGATTATAAAAACTGATTCCACTAACAGGTTCAGAACAGTTTATGAGCTTGTGTACATAATGCCGAACTTTCTTTCTTTCTTTTTTTTTTTTTTTATCACTGAGATTTCAATGGGGATCCAACATTCAGGAGTTTTCAGACGAATCTTGAAAGACTCTTTGGGCAATAATAGTTTGGAGGTTCCTATTTCTTTCTTCTAGAAGGGCTAATGTTTTTGAGAATTTAAATGGCACATCATAGCATAGGAGACCAGGGTTCTAACATTTTTTCTACAGAACTAGCCACCCACTCATTCAGAGAAGGCTTCTTTTAAAAAAAAGCATCTAGTAAATATAATTTGACAATACACAAGGTAGTGCACGAGGGGCTGAATGAGTTACAAAAGTAAAAAGACCTTGCCTTCACAAGACCTCCCGTTCTACAGAGAAATGAAGGAGAAGAATGAATAAGCATATGTAGGTATGCTGACATTTACATAGGCATATGTATTATACATACATATATACAAGTTGTATGTATGTTTACATATATATTTATGAACAGTACGTTTGGCTCACTCTGACATATACAGATTTTTCCTCTTGCACAGGTACTAAAGGTATGTGCCTCTCTTACTGCTAAAATTTGGTTATATATTTTTCTAAGCTCTTACTTAATGTGAATAGAACAGAGAGTATTAACCTGGTCCTAAAAATAGGAAAATAAATCTAAACCTGAGAACTAATTGGAAAGGAGACAAATAACCTAAGGCCAGTAGTAAAACTGAACTTTACAAAAAAGCCTCAGTGGGTGTACCTCTAACTAGATCATGTTCCAGCTTAGAGAAACAAAAAGCCATCTTTTCTAAAGACGACTTGCCATAAATAATGGAAGCTGGGGAATATTTCCTCAGTAATGAAAATTCCTGTCAACCCAATCTATTTTCAGATGAGTTAAGAAAAGATGGATAACTTTAAATAGATTTCTATATATTATGTAATGTGCGCACACACATACGTACACACACACACAGGGGATGCTCTTATATTTAAGAGCAAATATACAATGAAGTCAGCAAAGATTGCTTTCCACAAATCTACTTCCAGGTAAAAGTGTGCTTGCTTCAGAAAAGGAATTTCTCTAAGGAGAATTTTTTCTAAATTTAGAATTTTTTTTTTTTTTTTTTTACAACAGTATTCTCCCTTGCCATTCACAGACTTAGAAGTGAGAGGGAAGCCTTACTACTTAATGTCCCTATGAATTAAGTTATGTTAAAATACAAAGTATGGATTAGGGTGAAGTTTTTCAATTCAAGTTGAATTGAGCCACACACATACTAGACATCTGAAACCTCTTTATAGCAGAATATACACCACACCAAATTTGATTTCTCATCATTAATTCCCAGGATTGGTTTTGGAGCTTAATAAACAAATGTCTCTGGAATGCTAAAAGTCTCTTTGTGAACTCAAGCATAAGAAGTATCTCTTGTAGACAGCCCCATCCTCACATAATTTTCACTTATGGAATTTATCTAAGTTATTCTTAAAGTTGGGTTCAATTTTTTTCAGCTTGTACTACTTCTTAAGGTTACCAGTTTTATATGTCAATCAGGCATTTTGAAAAAGTTTAAGTCACAACAGGTTGACAAGTATCTTTATCTTACTCATACTCTCACATTTGATGGACACACTTCTACACATTTGCCTTTGCATACTGAAAATAGAGGCTTCAAGTCTGCACTCCAATGAAGTCCCTTTAATCCCTTGGTAATTTCCTAGTTCATAAAATTAGCATATTAAAAATTGGTATTTAACATAAGCGTTATTAAGGTTTAGCTTTCACTGAAGGTTTGGAGAAAGAATAAGAATTACCATGCATTGTTTATAAATGCTTAGTAGTTATTCTTCCTTTTAAATGCCTGGAAAATCCCCTAGGGAGGGTCACATAGTCCTCATATATACAATTCACTTGAATATTTTCCTTGTAATGATAAACCTGTCTTATACCTTTTGTTGTACTAAGGTAAGGTTTATTTCCTTAGACCATCTCTGCTCTGATTGTTTCCTTCCTGTTTTTATTAATCATATCCTAATCTTCCCTTCATCAAACTATTGTACTAGTGGAATTTTGGGGGTTTCTTTGTTTTTGCAACCTCTATGTTGATTTTATGATCTTCTGCCTTGCCTTTTCCCACAGGTTTGCATTAGCTTTGAGAGAAGAAACTATGGTCACTATTTTACCACATAACCTTAAAAAACAAGAGTAAAATACTCTGCCATCTTAGAACATAACTATTTTTTGGTAGAATGGTAACTTTTCGCTTTTCAGTGAGTTATGGGTCTTTTAGCAAAATTTAGGGAAAAAAAAATAGCTAGAGATATTGGCCAATATTGACACATATCTATTTGTATGGATTTTCCTTCCATTAAACAATCTGTATGGAAAGTCTAATCAAAAGGGGGATCATAAAGCAGAAATTAATAGAATCAGTAATAGAAGCATGTGTAGCTATTCTGTTAAAATAGCTGCAGGATCACAAAGGAACTATATACACATATAAGACACGCTTCACAACTTTAAGGAATTTTCAACTATCACGTGTGCTCTATCTATTCAATTGATTAAAAAAATACATATCAGTCGTAATCTGATAACCACTATGCAATCATGGGAGAAATTTGAGGTCTTTATTAAAATTCTTAACTAAGTCTTAGACTGTTATATGGGTAAAGCCAACTAACATACTCTAATCAATTTTGCCTAGGATGGTTGTTTTATTAGACATCTATATGGAAGGGTATCCTTCAGGGTTCCATTTATGAAAATAGGTTTGACTTTGGGGAAACAGGCAGAGAAATAGCTCAGAAAAGACATGAAAAAATTGGAAACTTTGGTGATGTTGAGAAGAAAAAAAACAGATGAAGAGTTTGGTGAAGGAAAAGAGTACCCCATTTCTGGAGTACATGGATGAAACCCCTAACTATACTTATTGCCATAAAGTACTTGACATTCTCCCAACATTAGTATTCATGTATTTTTTAGTATATTTAAATATATATACAAACAAATGACTTTTATAATATGAATAATCAAGTTACACTTCAAGACCATATAAAATCAGTTGGATTATTTCTCATAAACATTATTACTGCTAGCAACACCAAGTTGGTCTCTGCATTACCTAGGAGTGGGCAAGGCTTCTATTACTAACTCTGTTATATTACTTTATGTCCTCTTAACCCTCTTTTGAATTTGTGATAACTTTTTATGAGCTACTTGTAAAAAGACAATGACTTCAATTTCCACAAGAAATAATCACGTGAGTAATTTTTTAGCTTTTTGTTGTTGCTTCATGTACTTTACCTGATTCTTGAGATCCAGTCTGGGACATGGGCGACCTCCATTGTAAGGTTTTTCTTTTAGCCATTTGGACCGAATTCGCACTCCAATTCCACAAGACGAGCTGCAAGACCCCCAACTAGACCAGTCACTTAACTTGCAATCAAATGGGCATGGGATGACACATTCTTCTTGAATATAACCTGAAAGAAAGAGATTTAAGTGAAGGAAGGAAAATCTACTCAAAATGAACTGATCAAATTTACTTGTTTACAGAAAGTAAACAGTCACAGCTCAGATTGTTCAATAATATCATTGTAATGACTTCAGTGATTTTCTATTCAAATAAACAGACAAAGGTTTTAAGAGATAGGTAATATAGTCACATCTGCCTTCCAAATTTGTGCCATCTAACACTTTATAGTCAATTCTGGGAGGGAAGAGCAAAGAAAAGTGTAGTTAGTCTTGTTTTCTGTTAGGAAGAAATAAAGTGTTTCAGAGCTAATGATGGCACCATCTTCCCTCACTGAGCCTTGGGTTCTATAATTCCCACAACTCACCATCTGGGATCAGGGTGCATAAGAGAGTACATCATTTTTAGTATCCGTGATCTGCAAGGCTTTCACTAAGAGTGCACCTGATTTTCACTTCCAGGTAGTGTGGCTTGGAAGTGGGAGAACGACAGAGAGTAGACCACAAATTAGGAGGAGCAGGATATTATTTACCAACTACAGGAACAGTGAAAAGTTATATGATGAGATTAGACTGGAATCAAGAGACATGAGTGGAAATGCACAGGTAGATGTTCTAGTTACCTGGACTTACTCCTGTCCCAGCCCACTTCTTGCTACAGTCTTTCTCTGGATGATCTCATTATTTAACTATCACCTCCACTGATCATTACTAAATATGTATTTCCAATTCTAATCTTACTACGGACTTCTCTAAGACCTACTGATCCACTCTAATTAATTGAATGCCCAATTATCTCCAAATTCAACATATCTAAAACTGAAGCCATCAATTTCCTTAAAAAAAATGCTAATTCTCTTGTATCATTCATCTTAACTAAGTGCAACATATCTGATCCCTGTACCCTGGTGTCCATGCCTGTATAATCTCAACCCTTTGAGTTTGGGCAGAACCTTTGAATATAATAGGATTCTACTCCCATGATTAGGTTATGGGGTATACAGCAAAAAGGAAGGGAATTTGTCAATATAATAATACGTCAAATTAGTTGATTTTGAGATAATCAAAAAGGAGATTGAGAATTTGGCCCAATATGGTGGCATAAGAAGACCCTGAACTCACCTCCTCTGTGGACACACCAAATCTACACCTAGTTATATAGCAATTCCTCCCAAAGAACTGGGAGCTTATTGAACAACTTCTGCACAACAAGAGAGAGACCATGTAGAGAATGGCAAGACAGATGAGACACAGTAACTAAAGAAACGCCCACGACCAATGCTGTGAACTACAGTGGGAAAAGACAGTACTGAGGGACCATGGGCAGGTTCGTCTATCTAGGGCACAGAAACAAACAAACAAACATGGTTTAAAAAAAGCAACTAGAATTAAAAGAAAACAGCCTTAGAACCCCGCCAAATAGAGAGCTGCTAGAACTCTCTCCAGGTTGTAGAGGCTTGCTAGCATCCTCCATCCTGCAGACAGGAGCAGGGTCCAGGCATCCTAGCCAGCCTGCTACCTCATCAACTCCTGGGCTCCTAGTCTACACTAGCCCCAGATGCCCTGGGGGCACAGAAAAAAGCCACAGTTTAAAAGAGCAACTAGAATATAAAGGATCCAGCCCTAGATCTCTGCCAAACAGTGGGAGGGCTGCTAGAACTCTTTCCAAGTTGGAGGGGCTGGCGAGTGCCACAGTTTATGTTCTCCTTCCATCTTGATCGTGTGGACAATAATAGGATCCAGGCATCATAGCTGGCCTACTGCCTCAGTGAGCCTCTTGCCCCTAATCAACACTAGCTGTCTCATCAAGGAGGCCCCAGGGCAGCCCATACTGGGACACACCTGGTCATCACTCACTAGCTCCAGTCATCTTACCAAGGTGGCATAGGTACAAAGCACCCCAAAACACTCCAGGTCTGCACCACTTAGGCTCCACACAACTTGGCAGGGCAACCCCTACATGGAGTGCTTTGGGAACACCTGGCCCACTTCCACCTCAGCTCCAGCCACTGTGCCAGGATGCCTTGGTGTGGAATACCCTGGGACACACAGCCCATGCCCACACAGGCTCCAGTCATCCCACCAGGGTGCCCCCTGTGCAGAGTGCCCTGGGACACCCAAGCTTGCATCCACTTCAGTTCAGCTGTCCTGCTAGGATGGTCCCAGCCTGGAGACTCCCTGGATCTCCAGCCCACAACAGCCACAGCTCCAGCCAGCCAAAGTCACCAGACATACCTGTAGTTTAGGTAAAGTAGCTGTTCTGCTGAATTCATACAAACAAAAACAAAGTCAAGCAAAATGGGGAGACAGAAAATATGTTCCAAATGGAAAAATAAGGCAAAACCTCAGGAAATGAACTAAGTGATATGGAAATGTGCAATATGCCTGATAAAGAATTGAAAGTAATGGTCATTAAGATGCTCACCAGATCAGTAAGAGGAGTGGAAGAACTCAAGCAGAACTTCAAGAAATAAAAAACATAAAAAATAATAATCAGAGTTGAAGAATACAATAACTGATATGAAGTATACACTAAAGGGAATCAATAGAAAATTAGAGGATGCAAAAGAATGAATCAGTGATCTGGAAGACTGGGCAATGGAAAGTGACCAAACTGAATAGCAAAAAGACATAAGGAAAAAAAAACCTGAGAATAGATTAAGGGATCTTTTGGACAACATCATGTAAACAAACATATGTATTATATGGGATCCCAGATGGAGAAAAGAGAATAAAAGGGGCAGAAAACTTATTTGAAGTAGTAGTAGGTAAAAATTTTCCTAACCTGGGGAAGAAGAGATATCCAGTTTCAGGAAGCACAAAAGATGAACCCAAGGAGGTCCACGCCACGACACACAATAATGAAAGTGGCAAAGATTAAAGATAATTTTAAAAGCAGCAAGAGAGAAGCAACTTTTATGCACAAGGGAAACCCCATAAAGCTATCAGCTGATTTTTTTTTTTTTTTTAACAGAAACTTGGCAGGCCAAAAATGAGTGGCATGATATAGTCAAAGCGCTAAAAGGAAAACAGACAGACAAAACAAAACCTATAACTAAGAATATTCTATCCAGGGGCGCCTGGGTGGCTCAGTTGTTAAGCGTCTGCCTTCGGCTCAGGTCATGATCCCAGGGTCCTGGGATCGAGCCCCGCATCAGGCTCACCGCTCTGCAGGAAGCCTGCTTCTCCCTCTCCCACTCTCCCTGCTTGTGTTCCCTCTCTCACTGTGTCTCTCTCTGTCAAATAAATAAATAAAACCTTAAAAAAAAAAAAAAGAATATTCTATTCAACAAGATCATCATTCAGAACTAAAGGAGAGATAAAGTTTTTTCCAAACACAAGTCAAAAGGGCAAATCCTGCATGGAGCACTGGGTGTTATGCACAAACAATGAATCATGGAACACTACATCAAAAACTAATGATGTAATATACAGTGATTAACATAATAAAAATTTAAAAAACAAACATACAGAGATGCTGAGTCACTATGATGTACACCTAAAACTAGTGTAATATTGTGTGTTAAACCCAAATAAGAATTTTTTTTTAAAAAGAAAAAAAACAAAAAAAGAGTTCATCACCACTAAACTTACCTGAGAAGAAATGCTAAAGGAACTTCTTTAAGTAGAAAACAAAAGGCCATAAAGAGAAAAAAAAAAAAAAAAGAAAGAAAGAAAAGGGGACTCAAAATAAAAAAGATGTAAAATGTGACAACATATACATGAACTGTGGAGGGGAGAGTAAAAATGTTCTTTTAGAATGTGTTGAAGCTTAAGTGACCACCCACTTAATATGTTATAGTTGCTAGAGATTTAGGATGTTATATATGAATGTCATGATAACCACAAACCAAAAACCTGTAATGGATACATAAAAAAATAGAGGAAAAAAGCCAAGCATAAGACTATCAAGTCATCAATCAAAGAAGAAAGGAACAGAGAAGTACATAAACAACCAGAAAACAGTAAGATACATAACTATCAATAATAATACATAATACATAACTATCAATAATTACTTTCAAAGTAAATGAGCAAAATGATGTCATCAAAAAATGTAAGTTAACTGAATGGATGAAAACCAAGCCCCAACTATATGCTGCCCATAAGAGACTCACTATACACCTAAAGACACATACAAACTAAAAGAGAAAGGATAGAAAAAGATATTCCATGTAAACTGAAGTGAAAAAAAAAAAGCTGACATAGCAGTACTTATATTAGACAAAATAGACTTTTTTTAAAGATTTTATTTATTTATTTGACAGAGAGATAGAGAGAGAGCACAAGTAAAGAGTGGCAGGCAGAGGGAGAGGGAGAAGCAGGTTCTCTGCTGAGCAGGGAGCCAGATGTGGGGCTCGATCCCAGGACCCCAGAATCATGACCTGAGCTGAAGGCAGGTGCTTAACTGACTGAGCCACCCAGGTGCCCCAAGACAAAGTAGACTTTAAAACAAAACTGTATCAAAAGACAACAAAGGCACTAAATAATGATAAAGGGATCAATCCAGTAATAATGACTGTACCTATCTCTGCATCCAACATTTGAGCACCCAAATACATAAAGCAAATATTTGAAGACATAAAAGGAGATACTGACAATAATACAATAATAGTAAGGGACTTTAACACCCCACTTATATCAATGGGTAGATAATCCAAGCAGAAAAATCAATAAAGAAGCAATGGCTTTGAATGACACATTAGACCAGATGGACTTAAGATATACACAGAAAATTCCACCCCAAAACAACACAAGACACCTTCTTTTCAAGGGTCCCTGGAACATTCTCCAGGATAGATGTGTGAGGTCACAAAGCAGGTCCCAATAAATTTAGGAACATTGAAATCTTATCAAGCATCTCTATTTTCCAACTCCAATGGTATGAAACTAGAAATCAATTATAAGAAAAAAATACAAACACATGGAAGCTAAATAAAATGCTGCTAAACAACCAGTGAGTCAATGGAGAAATCAAACCGAAGGAGAAGTTTAAAACCTGAGACAAATGAAATAAAAATGTAATGGTCCCAAAGCTTTTGGACATAATGAAAGGTATTCTAACAGGGAATTTGCTAAGAAAACATGAAACCTTCACTATTTGCAGATGACATGATACAATACATATAAAACCCTAAACAAACGCTTAGAATAAATGAATTCAGTAAAGTTGTAGGGTATGAAATATACAGAAATTTGTTGTGTTTCTATACATTAACAGTAGAAAGAGAAATTAATAATCCCATTTATAATTGTACCAAAAAGCATAAAATAGCTAGGAATAAACTGAACCAAGGTGAAATACTTATATTCTGAAAACTACAAAACACTGATGAAAGAAATTGAAGACGACACAAACAGACTGGAAGATATCCCATGCTCATGGACTAGAAGAACCAATATTGTTAAGATGTCTATACTACCTCAAGCAATGGACAGATTTAATGCAACGCCTATCAAAACAGCAATAGCATTATTCACAAAATAGAATACTAAAATTTGTATGGGACCACAAAGGACTAGCCAAATAGCCAAAAAGACTCTTAAGAAGAAAGAGCAAAACTGGAGGTATCACAAATCCCAAATATCAAGATTTACTACAAACCTGTAATAATCAAAACGGTATGGTACCAGCAGAAAGAGAGACACACAGATCACTAGAACAGAACAGAGGGCAGAAAAATAAAGCAATACTTATATGGTCAATTAATCTATGACAAAGAAGGCAAAAATATACAATGGAGAAAAGACAGTCACTTCAACAAATGGTTCTGGGAAAACTGGACAGCTACATGCAAAAGGATGAAGCTGGACCACTTTCTTACACCATATACAAAAATAAATTAAAAACAGATTGAAGGCCTAAATGTGAGACCAGAAACCATAAAACCCCTAGAAGAAAACATAGGCAGTAATCTCTCAGACACTGACCTTGGCTACATTTTTCTAGATAGATCTCCTCAAGCAAGGGGAAAACAAAACAAAAATAAACTATTGGGACTCCAACAAAATAAAAATCTTTTGCAAAGCAAAGGAAACTATCAACAAAACAAAAAGGCAACCTACTGAACAGGAGAAGATATATGCAAATGATATGTCTGATAAAGGGTGATATCCAAAATATATAAAGAACTCCTACAACACCAGAAAAGAAAAAACAAAACAAAAAAACAATCCAATCAAAACATGGGCAGAAAGGCAGAAAACTTGAATAGGCATCTTTCCAAAGAAGACATACAGATGGCCAACGAAAAGATGCTTAATATCACTAATCAGCAGATAAATAAAAATGAAAACTACAATGAGATATCACCTTATACCTGTAAGAAGAGCTAGTACCAAAAAGACAAGAAATAACAAGTGTTGGTGAGGATGTGGAGACAATGAAACCCTCTCACACTGCTGGTGGGAATGTAAACTGGTGCGACCACTGTGGAAAACAGTATGGTGTTTCCTTAAAAAAAAATTAAAAATAGAAATACCATATGATCCAGTAATCCCACTACTGGGTAGTTGCCCAAAGAACACAAAAACACTAACTTGAAAAGACATATGCACCCTTATGTTTAGAGAATTATTTACTATAGTTAAAATACGAAAGCAACCCAAATACCCATCAACTGATGACTAGATAAATGAGATATGTATATATATATATATAATGGAATATTAGTCATAAAAAAGAATGAAATCTTGACATTTGTGATAACATGGATAGACCTAGAGGGTATTATTCTAAATGAAATAAGTCAGACAGGTAAAGATAAATACCACATGACTTCACTTGCATGTGGAATGTAAAAATCAAACCAAAAAAAAAAAACACTAAAAATAAGGTAGAAACAGACCCATAAATACAGAGAACAAAGCTGCCAGAGGGGAGGGTTGTGAAAGGATAGGCAAAGTGGGCGAAGGGGTGTGGGAGGTACAGGCTTGCAGTTAGGGGATGTGTAAGTCAGGGAGGAGGAACATTACAGGGAGCAAACAGGCAATTCAGGCAATAGCATTTTAATAGTGTTGTATGGTGACAGATGGTAGTTCCACTTGTGAGCATAACATGAGATACATAGTTGTTGAACCAATGTTGTAAACATGAAAATAATGTAACATTGTTTGTTAACTATATTCCCATAATTAGAAAGGACATAGTGTGCAGGACAGAATATTAGGTGCAAAACAGATAGCTACCACAACAACAACAAAAAAAAAAGAGGGAGGAGTTTACCTGGGGGTGGGCATGACTTAATCATGTGAAAACCCTTAAGTGTCTGGGACATTTCTGTGGAGGAAGAAATCTCCTGTTGGCCTTAAAGATGTAAATAGCCATGGGTAAAATGCCTGTGGAGTGGCCACATTGCAGGGGACTGCAAGCACCCGCCAGGAACTGAGGACAGTCCACATCTGTCAAACAGTAAGAAAGCAGGGACCTCAGCCCCACAGTGCATGTGGATGAATTCTGCCAAGAATTCCAAGGGAGCTTGGAAGAGGAGCTTTCCCAAGTCAAGTCTCTACTGAGACCTTAGCCTTGGCTGGCATGTTAACTGTAGCCTGTTGAGACTCCTAAGCAAAGAATCTAGGAAAGCCATTCCTGTACTCCCGACCCATGGAAATGGAGGTAATAAAGGTTTTGAGCTGCTGAGTCTATACTAATTTATGCAGCAACTGAAAATTACCATATTATTCCCAATAAAAAGCTGTTATCTTAAACCTTCCTCCATCATTTTATACATATATAATTAGGTATAATATTTCCAATTGTTGAAACATCACAAATAATGTCCTTTGCTCTATAATTCCTTTGTCAGTCCCTGGTTCAAGATCTTACAGTTTCTGGCCCAGAATACTGCAATATTCTCTCCAGCTCTCCACCCTTTTTCCTCAATCATTCCCTCTTGTTATTGGCCAGTCACTCTGAAGAAAAAGGTACTTTTCTAAAATACATAATAACTTATGCTACTCCTACTTTTAAAACCTTTGCTGATTCATTTCCTTGAAAATGAATTGCCAACTCCTTTGCAAAAACTGTAAGATTCCTTACCAGAAGCTCTAAGTAAAGGTTGTAAAATGTATTTTCACTACCCAGTGACCAGAATGACACAGAATGGGACCTAGAGGAATGCCCAGGGGAGTCTAAGGTGCAGTCAAGGCTGAGGGCCACCTCTGTAACTTGTTCTCCCCTCCTGACCTCCCCCTCCTGAATCTTGAAATCTGTTCACCTAGACTAATCCATGTTCTCCAGTAATCTCCATGCCTTTCCTCATGCAAAAACTTTCTCCAACCAGTTTAGCTTTCCTCGTTCATTACATGACCCATTCTCTCACTAACAGAGTCAACCACCTGGCGCCTTCATTCTTCTGCCATGCCAGTCTGGCAAAACTTCAGACCTAGGTCAGTCCAACTGTTTCCCTACTCCGCTTAACCCTGGACTTCCAGCAGAGATGAGACATGGCAATGTGTGGTCTCCATCTTCGACAACCACATGCTCACCCTGACTAGGGGTTCCTCTGACTTTCCTCCCACTCCCATTCCATATTATAGCTTGTTCAAACCTTTCCCACCTGGTCTCAAACTTTTCAGACCTCATTCCTTCTTTCCCAGAGAAAAATAGAAATAAGAACTCCTTCAATCTCCTGTGAATATGTCTCTATGCATTCCTATGTTTTTCTTCTCTTTTCATATCATAATGGAAAAGGCATCCATCCTTCTATGTAGGGCACATTTTTACCACTTAAGTTCTCTACAAGCTCTTTCAGGACCTCATTTCCTTGATTGTATTTCCCCTCTCCTTCCCCGTATGTGTGTGTCTGTGTGTTTGCATATATAATGTTATATACATTATATACATATTTTAAGTTATATATGCTATATTAATATATACACACATACAAAATATATATTTAAGTTCTGTTTCTCTTTAATTAACATTTAATGACTTTACATTCCCACATAATAATCACTGACCAGGGAGATTACACCAAACATCTAAGGGTCATCAGGACAGATCCTTGTGGGGTTGAGAAAAATCACTGCATTTGAGGTCATTAAAAGACTAATTCTCTACTGTTTTACATAATTATAATTCTACAGTCCTTTCTAAGGAGCCTTGAGTACAACTTTAGTATTAGGTACATAACAAATGCTAATATAAGATTTAAATACACACCACAAGCATTGCTTAATTTTATAGAGACACTGAGTCACAAAATGATTCCACTTGCTACTGAAAGAAAAGAGAGGACTAGTAATTAAGTGGAATTAATTCTTATGGCGTGCAAGCTTCAAATATAAAATTCCAGGAGACTTTATATAAATAACTTTTAAATATTTGAGTCCCCATATAGATCCTATTTTAAAGCAGATTTTGAATTAGATGCCCTTTTAACTCAATGAGATTTTTAAATCATTTTCATCTATGCTTGCATATTGAAGGATTTTAGAGAGCCTCTAGCAACACATTTTTTTTTCCTTTCACCACAAGACATAAATCCAGAGGATCTCTATGAAAGTCAAGGTCATAAATTCAATAAGTATAAAATAATTTTGAGATTCAATAGGATTAAGCAACAGTGACATTTATTTTTCAGGAAAGTTACTTTCATGCTAGAGTATACCCCAAAGGAAAACCCATAGTGAGAACCATTAATAATTGCATATTCTTATTCCTATCTCATAATTGAAAGGATTAGCTTTACTCACATACTTAATACTTACAATTTTTAGCAACGGAATATGATCAAATGTGACTACATACAAGGTTAACCTGCCATATGAGAATTCTAATTCTTGACTACACAAACTTCACTAATGTTTTAAAAACTCATTTACATAAAGTATACCACAGAATATCTTCACTGGCAACATTCATAAATCTAGATCCAATTGCTATGAAAGCAGTTTTTCTGCCAAAAATATTTTACACTATAATTTATATGCAGAATACATTGCTTGGACCATCATATTACTTGGCCCAGGGATGCTTCATGCTCCATTTTCGTTATCCACATGCATATGAAGATACGTATGAAGTAGTCCTTACAGAATTATCAGTAGAGCATGTGTCCACACTGGGATTTTAAAGTATAAGACATTACACTTTAGGTGTAATAGTGGTGCTCAAAAAGTATCTGTTGATATTATAAAGATGAACTGAACAGGACCCATTAATGGTATCTCTTTTCTGCATTATAACTAAAGGAATTTATTCAATGACTTATAGTCAATGGGACTGAAGCCCAGAAACCTGGAATGACTTTTCAATTTATATTACTAACCCCAAATTTTGCTCTTTAGGTAAATACAATGGACATAGGTGAAAACACAGCTCTCTGAATCAGGTAGTCTCACTGATAAAACTACTTCCCAGGATATTACCTGTGCATTTTTTCCCTTCATCACTCAAGTACTAATGCATGCCCACCCCCATAAGATCTGGTTTTGGAGAATATGAAATATTGATGATATTACACCTGAAGAAATAACCTAGATCAATTTACTTATATTTTCCTACTGTGTAAAATAACAACAAACATCCGAACTAGACAGTGCATGTTCTATTTACCGACACTGCTAAAATAATGAGAACACAGTCCCAACAATAAGACAGGGAAAAGATAAAACACTGATCTTCTCTCCCTCAATTCCAAGTGAGGATCTGGGAACACCTTGTCAATTAAAATGAGATCAAGTCTTAATTTCTTAATCTTTAAAGATTTACTGTTTTAATCTATGTATTTTAGTGATACTATTTTTCTAGTAATACATCATACGGAAAAATATCTAATGATTGAAATCAAAGTAGTTTAAAGTATTTAAGGGAGGTGGACAAAAACACGATGGCAAATGTTTTGACAGTGTTTCAAGAACAACTTGAGAAAGTGGATCAATACTTTGCCATTGTTCTCAAGGGACGAAAATCTCAATCCAGGGGTGCCTGGGTGGCACGGTTGGTTAAGCTTCCGACTCTTGGTTTTGGCTCAGGTCCTGATCTCAGGGTCGTGAGATCTAACCCCATGTCAGGCTCCATACTGAGTCTACTTAAGACTCTCCCTCTCTCTCTGTTCCTCTGTCCCTCCCCCATGGGAGTTCTCTCTCACATGTGCACTCTCTCTCTAAATATAAATAAATCTTTAAAAAAATAAACGAAATCTCAATCCATTAAGTGTGTGGAAATATAGATCAAGCTCAGTAAGATTGCCAGGTTGCTTTGGTGAATTTCTATTTTGACCTAGTACTGCTCCTGAATAGCAGCTACATTTCTTTCAAAGCTGGTGACAACTTTGTTTAGGCCGCTATGGGGTCTGAGATGAGAACGTTGGAAAGCCCCAGGATTTCATTATCTTTTAAACAAGAGAGATATTTTTTTAAAGTACTCTCTAGTATCTTTCCTGCATTCGACCTTTTAGGCCATCAGAAAGCCTCTCCAACGTTAAACCTTATAGAATGATGGTTATGGTATAGTAAATAACAAAGTATCTTATTTGGACTGAGGGCCTAATCAGATACCCAAAACAGAGCTGATTTAGAAGTTATACAAAGTTCAAATAATCATGTTGACTAAAGAGTTTTCCTGGACTCTTTAAAACTCAAATATTTCATAGCATAATTATTTATTATGTTTTATTACATCTCTTAGGAAAAAAAATCATCTAAATATCAACTACTTTAATTACAAATATAACTTACTGGTGTCCTTTTAGCTATAGATGGGCATTCAAAGTCAATGAGGCCAATAGCTTCATTTTATAAACTGGTCAGAAATAGAAAGGGAACTCTAACCCAGACTTGACTGAGTTACTCAGCTCACTGGCAAGAAAAAAAAAAAAAATCACTACATGGCCCCAGAATGTTCTTTTTAGTGCTAGAGTAATAAAGTAGAAAATCAACCCTGCCCTTAAAGAAATTCCTATTTTGGAAGACATCAGTCTTATAAACGAGACAAAAAAATGGCATATAATTAACTACTTAAATTATGTGATACAAATATACACAATTTTTAACACAATAGGAGGTATAACAAATTCACATCCTAGCTTTACTTTTTAAATAATTCACATGAAAATATTGGCATAATTTGTGGTAGACAGATTTTTGACTAATTACTTGAGATGGTTCACCTGCTAAAACTAAATATATCAGTGTTAATTTAATCAATCAACCAAATCATATAAAAAACTGATCTTTGAAATTGAATTGTCCCGGCAATTTAATCAAGGCGGTATTTCCAGTTGTTCATATAGACTAAGTTTCACATTAACGACCTTGTGCCAAGTTCCTCCAGGCAGACGAAAGAGACGTTTCTCTCTTAGAAGACATCAAGGATATTAGGGACAAATGGAACTTTAGACACAGAACAATCCAAACTGTTCCATTAGGACAATGTGTACTAAAGCAGTTTCTATCAATACCACAAATAAATGCTGTTAAAATTAGTGACTGAATGCTTTAACCACATAATAAACTTGACATTTGAAACATTACAAAGGTATACAAACTGTTGACAAACCAATATTACTAATTCTTAGAATGGTGGCGGCAAGAGACTGCTTGAAGTCCTATCATTACATTTCCTTGCCCTGAAAAATCTTGACTTGCATCACACCAAACATTCTCTACCCTACATTTCCTTAAAAAAAGATCCTGAAAGCTGATCTGAGAGGGTATCTTGTATTCATCAGTGCTATTGCCCAAATATTTTAGGTTCTGCTCCCTAATCCTTGGAGTTAGGTGTGATCTTTAATTTGCTTTAGCCAGTGAAATGTGAGAAGTGAAACATGCCACTTCTAGGTTGAAGCCCAAGTGTACTTTGTACACTCTTTCTTTCCTTTATGCCACAGGGACCAAAAATGTTAGATAATGGCAGCTCCATAGCTAGGGTTCTAGAGTACAGCAATGCCTCTAAGCCAACCCAAGACGGACATGGATAGTAAGTGATCTTTGTGGCTTTCAACCACCGTGATCTTGAAATACCGGTTGCGTTTGTTATTGTACCAGAATCTACCTCTTGATGGATCTACCTTGGAATAGTAAAGTGCATCTTTTAGAAGATTAAGAGGCAACTCCCCTGGAACAAGTATTTAGAGCATTTTGAAAATCTATATATAATGTCCTAAGAAAATAAAATTAAGCCATATCAACATTTAGCCCACTTTGAAAGGCAACAGCATCAAATGAGAACATGACCTTGAAAAAGTTGAGCCTATGGATATGTAATTCAGGAAAATTTATAATGTATTATTTTTAAAAAAGGACTAGAGATATGGATTATAAATCAAGGTCTAACCTTCTGTGATCTGGAATCAAATATTAAATCCTAACAGTTCAGTCTCCTATTGTGAAAATAAAAATGCAACAATACTTGTCCTTTTTAACTCCCTTTAACACTCTAAGGTCAAAAAACATAAGCAGGCTGTTGTGGAAAAAATTAACATACAGCATAAATGACATGGTAATATTTTACCACCCCTAGAAGCTGTATATAAAGGTAAAAATGTTTTTGCCTTGTCCTGTTTTTGGTGCTAGTGATTGATGGAGAATATAATTCTGTAAAGACACTTTAGTAAAAAAAATTACAGCATAATAATTTTCAAATTTGGGTGCCACTTCTCATTCCAAATCATTTTCATGTAAATTAAAAGCTAGGCTAACATTGACAAAATGAGAGATTCTGTATTGCATCAGTAAATCAGTTTTTGAGTCCATCTCTGTCTTTCCAAGTCTGCCACCAGCCAAGGCCAGACACTCATTATCTTTCACCTGGACTATTATAATGTCCCCTTAACGGACTCCATGTCTCTAATATCTTCTCATCCATTCGTGTCTGCTCAGCCCCCATATTAATGTCCCCAAGCATGTTTAATGTCCTAAATATGTCATGCCCTAACTTTAAGTAACCTCTAAAGCATGGAAAAACTTTGATGAAAAGGTAATTCAGGGGCTCCTGCGTGGCTCAGTTGGTTAAATGACTGCCTTAGGCTCAGGTCATGATCCTGGAGTCCCGGGATCGAGTCCCACATTGGGCTCCCTGCTCAGCGGGGGGTCTGCTTCTCCCTCTGACCCTCTTCCTTCTCGTGCTGTCTCATTCTCTCTCTCAAATAAATAAATAAAATCTTTAAAAAAAAGGCAATTCAGGCAGAAGAAATACTACAAATTAAATTGAGAGGATGCAAATGGACCTACACTATTCACAAGTCAATGGAGAAATCTTTTGTACGAGAATCTGAGGTTGGGGAGAGGTATAATATTGGTTACATCAGGTGGGGCTACACTGGACGGTCATGATGGATGACTTAAAAGTTAAGAATTGTGATATTAATTTAGGTGTGCTATTGAAGAAAAGACATCATGAGAACAGGGTACCTTCTTAAAAGGTGATTTGAAAATTCAGAACTTAAGTGACGAATGGCTAGGACTCAGGCTAAAAGACCATTAAGTATAATAGATATATATTACATTTACTCATATATGTTGTTAGAAAATAATATAAGGAAATATGACTTACTTACAATTAAGTAGCTCTGACATGTACACACGGCTAACATATTGTCTAAATGGAAACATTATATGTTAAAAAAAAAGTAGGAAGGGAAAAATGAAGCGGGGGATATCAGAGGGGGAGATGAACCATGAGAGACTATGGACTCTGAGAAACAAACTGAGGGTTCTAGAGGGGAGGGGGGTGGGGAGAGGGGTTAGCCTGGTGATGGGTAGTAAAGAGGGCACGTGCTGCATGGAGCACTGGGTGTTATACGCAAACAATGAATCATGGAACACTACATCAAAAACTAATGATGTAATGTATGGTGATTAACATAATAAAATAAAATTTAAAAAAATAAATGGAAATGATTATTTTCAAAATGACCAATGAACCAGTTCTTTAAATAGCAGCTTCATTTCCCAACTGTTAAGACAGGTTTAATGTAACAAATTCCAACCATCAGCAATGGCCAGTTTATGAGATAGATGCTCCTAAGTATCCCATGGGATTCAGAAATAGATGAGCTTAGATATGCCTTTTTGCTTCATCTTGTAGGTCCCTAAAGGAAGCTCTGACTAAAATCCAGACATATTATTAGACCAGCATATTGCATTTGTCTATTTTCTTATTTATGTATCTAGTTTGAGACTGAGAGGTCAGTATTGGGAGATTTCATATGAAAAATAAAGATTTCCAGCTTCTGTTGAAAATGTGGAGGATCCAGGAATACCTGGGTCCTCATTCCAGCATGGGATTAATTGGCTGAAACCGAGTAGCAGGGCCTCCTTAGATGAAATATGCCTTACCATTTCTCTACAGTCCCTTGGAGTGATAGTCTACATTTCTAAACTAAGGATTTCCCCTCAACTAAGGCAAAACTTAACTCACAATTCCAATATGAAAACAGATGAAGGGGGGCTGCTTGCATTGTAGGGAAAAGTAGAAAATGAAGAAGCCCATGAATCAGGGCTCACCCTACTCATTACATGAAGGCATCTATGAGGAATCTAGCTAGAAACCCCTACCTTGGAAGAGACCCATGCAAGAAAGTTCCTAGAGTGTAAGCCTCATTAGGGGATTTGAGCTCCACACCATCAGTACCTCGTATATTACTCACACCAGCACTTAAACGTTATACTTAAAGGTGTCAGCAAGAGACATCAAAAATATCTAGAACAGCATGAATACCTAAAATGAGATGGAGAAAGGTGTTCTCCATTCAGAGCCAACCTTCTCTAGTCTCTGTGGCACAGAACAAAGCTCGTAATAAGGTGTGCATGGAACAAACTTCAGAGATTAAACTTTTTTATTTGTTGGAATTTTGGGTCATCCAATGATTCGTATTCATGAACAACAAAACATATTATAAATTCTAAATTATGGAGTACATGATGAAGAAAATTTACCTTCAAAAGTTTGCTTTTGCCAAAGAACTGCATGTTTCACTGAGCTAATGCAGAAATCAATGTACTGGAATGAATTCACAGTACATTAACATCTTGCAAGTTACTGTAAAAAAATCTTTGAAATATTGCCAAGGTGTAAAATTAAATATGACTCCCTGCCTTGATTTATACTGTAAGCTGGTAATGGTGAATTTGTTTCACTTACCAATAAATTTGTTTCCTAATGGATTGTGTATCACCTAATCCAGAGATTTAGGCTTTTCTTATCTCCTAAAGACAAACAGCCATCTTACGATTTTTTTTAATAATATACCACCTAAAGGAAAAAAGTTCTGGAAGGAAGTGAGATTTTTGTTTTCCTCTAATAAAGTTAAAATAGTCAACAATCTTCTAGTTATACTAATAGTGTCAAGGAATTGTGGATAATTCCAATTCACTAAAAAAGAGGACCTTTTAAACCACGAAAAAGTCTGAAAAGTGACCCTAAATATGCCTCTGAAGAGAAAACCTAAAGGAATAGAGGAGAGTTTATTAGTTTCCTAGGAATGTCAAACGCTTGGCTTGTGGCAGCATGCCTCCAATTCCTGCCTTCTCTTCTTCGCATGGTCATCTTCCCTGTGTCTCACAACTCCCTCTCCTTTCTCTTATAAGAACACCAGTCCCTGGATTTAGAATTCTCACTAAATTCAAGAAAATCTCATCTCAATTTTCTTAATTTCATCTGCAAAGACACCATTTGCAAATAAGTTCACATTCACAAAAAGTGTGGGTTAGGGCTTAAATGTATCTTTTGGGGGACATAACCCACTGGAGTGAGGAATAAAGACTATGATAAAGAAGACAATATAACACATAGATGAGAACTTGGTCTTTGAGATCAATTCAAGCTAAGCCTATATTCCACTTTAACATGAACTTCAATCTTATTATCCATAACAAAAATTGGCAAACTATGGCTTGCTGGTCAAATCCAGCCTCTGCCTGTTTTATAAATACAATTTGCTGGAACACAGCCATATCCATTTAAGTGCTACGTATGGTGGTTTTTGCACTGCAAGAGCAGAGGTGACTAGTTGCAACAGAAACAGTATGATGTACAAAGTCAGAATATTTGCTATCTGGACCTTTATAAAAAGAGGTTTGCAAATTCTGATTTATAAGATGGGAATGACAGTACTCACTGTATACAAGAATCAAATGAGAACTCTAAATAGTCTTGACCACACAAACAAGCACTCTGAGCTAACTGTCTCTATGAGAGAGGTGAAGCACCATGGCACATAACAACATGGGCCTGGAAATGAGAAGAACTGAGTTCAACATCAAGCAGGACACTTCTTACTAGTGGTATTAATTTGTGCCTGTCACTGTCCATTTTCAAGTCTTGATTTTTCTCATCTCCAAAATGTAGGTAATTATTACACCAACTTCAAAGAATTGTTCTGTAGACAAGAGGATCTGAGACAAGGAGTTAGCTATTGCTGCTACTGTTCTTATTCACCAAAAAGAAGGTATATCATCATCTTAAGTGTGCACAATAGGTATGGGAAGCAGGAAGACAGTCCAACTTGAGAAATCCTTTACAAGGAAAGATTCAACATCTTGAGTCTTCAAGAAGGATACGTTCTCTGCAAGGCCAAAACCTCTGTGGCATGCAGGAATGGGTAGAGTGCTTGAGTGAATTTTGATTCAACACATAGAACAGGTAATGACGAGATTTTGGTATTTGGCAAGAATAGTTACATGCTAGTTAAAGCAGCCATACTAAAATACTGAACAAACAGAGACTGAAGGAACATAAAGTGGGGATGAAGTCACAGACTTTAAAAACACAGTGAACTCATCACCGCTACCAATTACATTCCTCCTTTCATGTTCCCTCTTCCCTGCTCCTATATGAAAGTCCAAGATCCTTGACATGACTTATGGAACTTCCCTAATCTGTTGTTTTCCTCTCTCTCCATTGGCATTTAAGGTGCATGAGATTCTATAATTTCACAATGCTCACCATGTGGCAATAACTTGATGAAGTGATCTAATTCAGGAAGCACTTAACACAGCTTCCTTTATTTCTACTTCATGCAGTCCACGTGCAGCTTAGCTTTATAGGTATCTCTTTACAATCATCAGTTTAGGAAGGAAGCAGAGGCTATAGCTGTGTATATTTGGAGAATAGCTCTGGTTCAAGTGCTGAATTATTTCATTTAAAGGTAAAGTGTACTACACTCATCCTTCCAATGTCCCCAAAGATGATTCAAATAGAGACAGATAAAATCCTCAAGTCTTCTTACTCAAGAGAATTGAAGTAATACCAACCAATGTATTTTAAGGTGTGAATTCTTGTTTTATATTTGTTGGAAATGATTAGGTGAAACCAATCCATACTGGGATTTGTGCAAAAACCAGGGACACAATATACAGACCATAGAGGTAAAAATTACTTTCTGGCTTTGATTCTGCATATGAGACTCAAAAGCTGAGGGTTGTCAATAGTATGATTCTAAATGTAGAGATATGGAAAATGGAAAGCAAAAAGAGGAAAGAGTTTGAGGAAGAAAATATTCTCACCATTCAAAGGCTACCAACTACTGATTTTTGGTATATTTTTCATTTTTTGGTCAATGTTCTTTATTTTTTGGGGGGTGGGGGTAAATTGTACTTATGCTATATTACTAGCTATGTAATACTCATTTTGCAGCACAAAGTACCATGACAGGACTATTTACAACATCCTTAGTTATTTGGCCCAAACTGGAATGAAGCCTGGATAATTACTACTATTGGAAAAGAAATATAAAATGCTATATATGAGTAAAATATGCAATATTATGCAGTGTCCCCAAAGGAATAAACAAATCCATAAAAGGAAGAATGGAGGCAGTTTATATATTAAGAGATACACTCTGGAATTAAGCAGCATGGTTGAGAAAATAAGCTCTCACATTACTAGCTGGGCAATTTTTTTTTTTTTAAGATTTTATTTGACAGAGAGAGAGTGCATGCACACAAGCAGGGGGAGGGGCAGAGGGAGAAGCAGGCTCCCCACTGAGCAGGGAGCCTGATGTGGAGCTTGAGACCTGAGCCAAAGGCAGACGCTTAACCAACTGAGCCACCCAGGCGTCCCACTAGTTGGGCAATCTTATACAACCTCTCTATTTCTTAATTCTCTTATCTAACATAGTAATAAGTAACTGACAATGTTGATGTAAAAATAAAATGAGCTAACAGAGCATTTAAAGACAGGTATATCCTATTGCAAATGTTAAGTATTAGCCATCATTATTTATCAGGAAAAAAAATTAGAATACAACTGCTCTATGATCCAGCAATCCCACTACTGAGTATATATGCAAAGGAAATTAAATCAATATCTTGGAGAGATATCTACCCTCCCATGTTCAGTGCAGCACTATTCACCATAGCTCAGATGTGGAAACCTCTATGTTGATGCATAAAGAAAATATGCCATTTATATATAATGGAATAGGACTCAGTCTTAAGGAAGGAAGGAAATCCTGCCATTTGCAACAACTTAAATGAACTTGGAGGCCGTTATGCTAAGTGAAATAAGCCAGACACAGAAAGACAATACTACAGGATTTCACTTATATATAGGATCTCAGATAGTTGAACTCAGAAGCACAGTAGAGTGGCAGTTACAAGAAGTTGGGGGATGAAGTGGGAAGATGCAGGTCAAAGGGTAGAAAGTTCCAGTTGTACAAGATGAATAAGTTATTGAAATCTAATGTACATTTTGGTGACCACAGTGAATAATACTGTTTTATATACTTGAATTTTGCTAAGAAGGTAGATTCTAATTATTCTCACCACACATTAAAAAAAAAAATAGTAACTATGTGAGGTGATGAATGTGTTAACCAACTTGATTATGGTGATCATTTCCCATTGTATACATATATCAAAACATCAAATTATACAACTTAAATATACACAACTTATATTTATCAATTATATTCCAATAAAGGTGAAAATGAGATGGATGTATATTATAAACGTAAATGAAAACACAAGCTAAATAATTATGTATTTATACTTCAGAAATTCATATACTTTAGGATAAACACATGCAGAGTGGATTAGAATGTTATAAATTAAATATGAAGGAAGCTAATAGGATTGGGGATAGTGAAAAGGGAAATTATGAAAATGAATTAAGAATCAAAGAAATATGTGCATGGACTGAGGATAAGAGCATGCAGCAACTCCATCAGATCCTCTCTCCAAGTATTTTAAATATGAGATACAGAGACAGTGGAAAAGATAGGGGAGCAAGTCTAGGCTGTCGGACAAGACTCAAGAGACCAAAAGACACAGACACACATGGCAGGGAGCAGTAAGCAGAGGCTAGAACGAGTCACGTGTGTTTCCTCCTGAGGCAGAGGAGGTTCTCTTTGCCTCCTTCACTCCCCATGTATCTAACAATGGGCCCCAATGCCTGGGGTTACTTAAGTCTGTCCTCATTCTTTGAAACTAAAAATAGCCTGATAATATGTCAGTTTGAGTGGAAACTCGAAAGAGAAAATTTCCTTAGGACACCCATGATAAAGCACTTCAGTTCAACCTGAGACATAAAATACAAGGACACAAAAATTATAATGACCTTCAAGATACCTGTTATTTTTCTCCTGCCCAAAGCCCTGCAGTGGACACTGGGTGGGGCAGCAATGGGAAAAACAGTGTATTTGAAATTTCTGTGCATGATGATCCATGGTTCCACTTCTTTGTATCACACGGAGAATCTGAAAAGATTTAAAATACTTGAATTTCCTCCAGTGTGATACCATTATCAAGACTGGGCTGTGTGGGCCCTGAGATTTTACTCCATATAAATGGAGGTTATGAAATAACATAAGCAATGCCCCCAGGCAGAATGCCTAACACATAGCACATATACTTGAAAAGCTAATATCTTACTCTTCACCTTTCCTAGGCATGGCTACAATATTCAGGAAAAACTGTTAAAATTTATTGATTGCTACTTTCACTGATGATATCAGTGGGAAGGAATACAGCTGATGATAAATCTGGAATGTAGCTCCTAGGACTTAACAGTCTTAGATGTGAGGATAAGGGATGTGGGAAGAAATAGGAATACTTTTGAAAACTGGGTCAGGGATGGATGCGGACACTGGCAAGAGTACGATACAAACTTAAGAGTGGAAAGTGGGGAACTCAGTTTCAGATAGTTTGTGGGCTGAGGAGAACAATTAAAGATGTTAAAATAATTGAAGATATTTGAATTCAGGAGAAAAATCACTAATTATACATCTGAGATATAAATATTGGCATAGCATTTAGGTGGCAAGGTAGGTGATAAAGGCGATGTTGAGAATAGGAAGAGATTATCTTGGACAGAACACTAAGCCATCTTTCTTACGTGGGTTGATGAGAGAAGAGTCATCCACCTTCTGCTTAAACCTCCTCACTGACAAGAAACTATTCTACAACAGTCAGCTGAACAGCTGTAAAATTGGAAAGATCTTTTTAAAATCTAAATGGAGCTCCCTCTACTCAATGGTTCCAAATTAACTTTATTCAATTAAAAATCTAAAATATTGTCTACATAAGAATATAAAGGTATTTCAAAAATCCGAATATATACACACACGTGTGTGTCTCCTACATTTATAAGTTTATAAGCATTTTATTTTCCAGGCTAAATATAGTGTTTTATATTCTAGCTCATATGCAATATCTAGCTCTTGATTATTGTGCTCATTTTTATCCAATATGTTTCCATTTGGCAGTAAGCTCTTAAATGATGGTTAAAGGAACATGGTGTGCCAATGTCACTTTCAACCACACATTTCATGTACCATCTGCTGCAACCATACTGGACTTCCTCCCACTGCTCCTCACATACCAGCTGCCCTTGAATGACTCCTTCCTTTGCCTATTATGTTCCTTCCCCAGTCTTTTCTTTTTAAGGTGTTTCTCTTTATGGTGAACTTCCATTCATCTCTTGAACCCTCACTCAAGTCCATTTCTTCAAAGAGCATTTTCCCCAATTTGACAGACCAGTTCTGTATTCTTACAGAAATATAGTCATACTTCCATGTAAAACATGACTTACATTAGATTTTATCTCTTTACGTTTTTCTCCCTTTCCAAATTATTAGTGTCCAATTCTTAGCTCATTAATTCATTAATGCAGGACCTATTTATCAAACACCTAGTTCAAGCACTACACTACACCTTGGTTATGTAGTGTTAGATAAAACTTACGTGATCCTTGCTCTCAAGGGCCTTGTAGTCTAGTTATTGACATATATTAAAATATATGCACAGGAAATATAATTTCAAATCATCCTAAGTGCTAGGACAAAAGTGATCAGGGAACAGAGTAAGAGGGGACATCATTTAAAATGGGTAATCAGACAAGGCCACTCTTAAGAAAGAAAATATGACCTAAAAAGTGAAGGATGAGTAGATGTTTAATAGGCAAAGAACAGGCTTTCAGCCAAAACAGATGCTCAATGTTTTTTTTTTTTTTTGCCAAATTTGTTTTTTTTATTTTTTATTGTTATGTTAATCACCATATATTACATCATTAGTTTTTGGTGCAGTGTTCCATGATTCATTGTTTGTTCATAACACCCAGTGCTCCATGCAGAACGTGCCCTCCTCAATACCCATCACCAGGCTAACCCATCTCCCTACCCCCCTTCCCTCTAGAACCCTCAGTTTGTTTTTCAGAGTCCATCATCTCTCATGGTTCGTCTCCCCCTCTGACATACTCCCCTTTATAAACAAGAGTACGATACCCTCATTATTATGTTGTATTTACCCATTTTCTCTAGGTCATTTAAATAGTATTTTTGTGCATGTTTTGTTAATCATCTTAAATACTTCCCAATAGACGAAGTTTACATTAAAATAAATGAAATGCATAATTTGTGTAGTGACTACTGATGAATTTTCAGTTTGTAGCCAAATCAGAAAGTTTTCTTTTTTAGGAACCACTATAAAGTTTTGTATTCCCCCATTCTGAGTATGTATCTTCAGTTGCCTTTTGGGTACCATAATGCAGAACTGTGCTTTTTCCTATCTTTTTTCTCCTATTCTTAGTTGTAGCTCATTATTCCAGCTTGTTAAGCACTCTGAATCTTGATTCTGACATCCAACATATTAGCTATAACTCTCAGCTTTATATCATCTCAAAATTTGATAAGCATGCCATCTGTGTCTTTATCGAAGTCGTTAATCAAAATGTTGTGCAAAAAGGACCAAGCATTCAGCCTGGAAAATAAAATGTTTATAAATTTGTAAATGTGGGGGACATTATATTGAATTATATATACTATACTGAATATATATATATATATTTCCAGATTTGTTGAAATACTCACGTAGACAATATTTTAGATTTTTTAATTGAATAAAGTTAATTTGGAACCATTGAGTAGAGGGAGCTCCATTTAGATTTTAAAAAGATCTTTCCAATTTTACAGCTGTTCAGCTGACTGTTGTAGAATACTTTCTAGTCAGTGAGGAGGTTTAAGCAGAAGGTGGATGACTCTTCTCTCATCAACCCACGTAAGAAAGATGGCTTAGTGTTCTGTCCAAGACAATCTCTTCCTATTCTCAATATCGCCCTTATCACCTACCTTGCCACCTAAATGCTATGCCAATATTTATATCTCAGATGTATAATTAGTGATTTTTCTGACTTCAAACATCTTCAATTATTTATACATCTTTAATTATTCTGACCAGCCCACAAACTGTCTGAAACTGAGGGCTCTACTTTCCACTCTCAAGTTTGTATCGTACTCTTGCCAGTGTCCGCATCCATCCCTGACCCAGGTTTTCAAAAGTATAGCTGATTCTGCCGTTTCTCCACCTCCCACCACTATTGTTCCCTCTGACTCTCAGACACTTTCTTCCCTATGCTCCCCCATGGCCTCTGCCTTTTTTTCATTCTCACAGGGGCTACTACAACTCTCTTCCAACTAGTTTCTCTACCTTTTTCTTTTATCTAATCCACAACCTCAAACCTGAAGCCAAAATGATCTTTCCAAAATAAAATTGGAACCCTATCACAGCCTTGGTTAACAACCCTATTTCTAAAGCAGCAATGTCTTAACAGTTTGAGATTTGCAGAATCAGTGGGAGAGTTAAAGGTAGAGTCAGAACGAGGTCTCCTGGTTTCATTTATCCTCAAGCAATTTCACATAGAGAGCAACTGTTGGGAACATCTACTACTGATGAGTGTGTCCTAGCAAACATTATGAGGTATATAAGCCCCTGGAGTGAAATGGTTGAGAACTACTGTCCTAAAGCTGTTATACAGGTGTGACTAAGGCCCTTAAATTCTGTGGGTATTTCTTAGAGAACAGATTTCAAGTTTTAACATTTAATATTTTACATCTCTTTCAGCTTTATATAGCTTCTGTCCCATGAACATAAGGAGGTTCTGTTTTATGTTGATAATATTTAAGTTTTATCATAAAAGTAATTTTAGTTCACAATGGAACTTTATTGGATATGCATCCCTGAAAAAAAGTTCCAACAGTGTAGCCCTTAAAAAAAAGTTCAAACATTACAAATAGTACCCTAAATAACAATCAATCTACTATTTGAGTTCCTACACAAGTTAATTCTAACTTGTATTTCCAACCTCGTTTTCTAACACCTACCTATACAGAACTAGTCACCTTTACCAAACCACAATGCCCACTTTCCTCCTTTAAGACCCAGTTCCAATCTCTTTTTTCTGAGACACTGTTACAAAAAGCATCCCAGAATTAGTTTATCATGGACTTCCTCAAACACTGTTCATATTTCTCTTCTGGCACATTCTGTATTTAATCAGGCTTACTTATTTACAAGTATACTTTTTTTTTTAAAGATTTATTTATTGCGGCGGGGGGGGGGGTTGGGGAGCCAGAGGGAGGAGAGAGAGAGAGAGAAAGAGAATCTAAAGCAGACTCCCTGCTGAGCATGGAGCCTGATTCTGGGCTTGATTTCACAACCCAGAGATCATGACCTGAGCAGAAATCAAGAGTTGGATGCTTAGCCCACTGAGCCACCCAGTAGCCCCTCCAAGTCTATTCTCATAGAAAGAGATTCTCAGGAAAATCCTCAAGATGAGTCAGAATCCTAGTGCCAATATTTTAGATATGTGTGTGAATATATGTATGTATACATTTATATAAACGTGTGTATGAACATAAACATGTATTTTACATTAAACCATTCTTTTGAATTATAAATTCCTCATTAACTTTTAAAGTTTACTTTTAACTTTTTAAGTTTGAGATATAATTCACATAATAAAGTGCACAATATTTTAGGATTTTCAGACTTGTACAACTCTACACCACAATCAATTTTAGAATACTATTGTCACCCTCCCCCCAAGAAAACTGCAAATCCATTAGCAGTCTGCTATCATAAGAATTCTGTTCCCCTAAAATTCAGATATTGAAGCCCTGGGCGCCTGGGTGGCTCAGTTGGTTAAGTGACTGCCTTCAGCTCAGATATTGAAGCCCTAAGCCCCAAGATGATGGTAGGTGGGAGGTAATCAGGCTTAGAGGAGGTCATGAGGGTGGGATCCTCACAATGAGATTAGTG
Source organism: Eumetopias jubatus (assembly GCF_037043125.1). Lineage (NCBI taxonomy): Eukaryota > Metazoa > Chordata > Mammalia > Carnivora > Otariidae > Eumetopias > Eumetopias jubatus. Next base: position 91,642,731 of record NW_028274809.1, read on the forward strand.
CCCTTATAGAAGAGACACCAGAGAGGTCTCTCTTCTCCACTCCCCTGATAGACTGGTTGATGTCCTGAAATTTTTGTTTCCTTGTAATTCAAAAACCTAGTATGTTGACTCAGAGAAGGGGGATAATACCAAATTCGGAAGTCCTCCTAACAGTCCTGCATTAGAGTATCTTTGAGTATTACTCACTCATCTTTATATACCGTTATACAGAAAAAAGCCTGATATAACCTAAATGTTTCATTGATGTTTGTTAAAAGAATAAATGAACAAACAAATGAAGGGCTGCATTGGGAACAGAGGTTCATTAGTTGAATTCCTGGACTAGGAGTTCCTCAAACATTTTTAGTAGTAGACTCTTCTCTTCAAATGAGAAGTTATCAGTAAGGCTTGGTCTCTATTAATTGATAAATAGGTCAAAATTAGAAAAGAAATAAACAATATAGTACCTGGATAGAAGTGGATCCCCTGTACTCTGAAACTGAAAAAACCCAAAACAAAAAAGTAAATGGAAATACAAATTCCATACATTGTTCAAGAAAATAACCAAAAGCCCCATTTTCTTTCTTACAACATTTCAGCATTCTGTTTTGCCAAGTAATTTTCCAGACTGTGGTATCATTCATATAAATCCCCTTGTGTGGACCCTATACACATGAAGAAAGAAAGAACATAACCCTAGGTGAATGTTTCTAACCCTTGAGACGTTTCCAATTTTTTTAATTTGCACATCTTTAAAAAAATTTAGTTTCAAAAATTTAACAGCCTTAACATACTGTGATAGGCTGAATAATGGCCCCTGAGGATATCCTAGTTTTAACCTCTAGAACCTGTGAATGTTGTTACCTTATATGTCAAAAGAGACTTTGAAGTTGTGACTAGGTTACCAATATTTCGATGGGAAGATTCTCCCGGATTAACAGCACAGGCTAGATAATCCTAAATGTCCTTTTAAGAGGGATGTAGGAGATTGTGGACACAGAATAAGGAGGCAAGGAGACAATGAAGCAAAGGGCTATGCCACTGGCTTTGGAGACCCAGGAAGAGGCTATTAGCCAAGGAATGCAGCTTCAGAAATTGGAAACAGCAAGGAAACACATTCTCTCCTAGAGCCTTTGAAGGGAGCATGGCCCTGATGAGACCTTAATTTTGACCCAGTGAACGGATTTTGGACTTCTGATTTCTAGAACTGTGAGAGAATAAAGGTTTTATTTTAAGTAACCAAGTTTGCAGTTTTGTTATGGCACTCAAAAGGAACACATGTACGTTAAAATTCTTTACACATAAGCATGGATTTACATGTTTTGTTAATTATTGAGTATATATGATGTGCTGACTCTTTGCCAGATGTTGGTGAGGAAAGAGTGGTGAAGTCCCTCCCTCAAGAAGCACATGTCACCCTCTGGCAGGATCAGCTAGCAACAAAGTAGCTGAAATGTGAGAAGTCTCTAAGAGATAACAGATATTCTGAACTCTTAATGGGCTCTAGGGGTTGAGGGAGGGTGGATTGGTGAGTCAGCTTGTGGTCTTCTAGAGGAGGTGACGTTTCTGATGCATATCTGGAAAGGTTATTAGCAGTTAACCAGAGAAGTAGGTTGTAAAGCGGAAAAATTAAAGTCATAGCAGAAATAAAATGTAGAGGTACAAAAGGCAAAAGCCGTAGGGCAGTGCCTCATAGGTGCTGAGATGTGCAAGAACCTGAGAAGTCTGGAATTAAAAATAGGAAGGATGAGAGGTAAGGCTTCAGAGATTAAAAAAGGTAAAACCATAAAGGCCTTGTTGGTCATGCTAAAGCATCAGGGCCACAGGTTTTAAACTCATGTCAACCTAGGAAAGTGGTAATTCCATTTGTCTTTTGGACAGATGCCTCTGAAATGGGAAGAAAAGAAAGGTGGTGCGAGGAAGGATTCAGCGAGGACAGTGGATGGGCAACCACTACAGTCCACCTAGGCGGAAGACAAGTTTGAACAACAAAAGGGGAGAGCAACTGGGATGGAAACTCATGGGTAGAAGTGAGAAATGTCTTTAAAGCAGCAATACTGTATTCATTTGTTTTTAAAGCGATACTCCTATTAAAACCAAAAAAATACAATTTCAACATGAAAAACAAAGAAACATTCATCTTGTCAAACTCTTCTTTTCTGAAAACAGGCACTATTAATTCTTCCCTGGGTGGTGATTTGAAGAGCTTTTCAATGTCACAAGAAACAAAGATGTAGAGGACAAAGGCAACAGGTCATTTGGCAAAAGATGAGGACAGCTAAAATGGGTCTTTCTGTAACTGAGGGTGGGGCTTAACTCTTTCATCCATCCTGTGTGGTAGACTTGAGGATAGCTCGCAATAGTTTAACAAGGTTGTCCCATCTTTGCTATAAACAGATCTTTACCAAGGTACTTTGTAAAATGCTGGATAAACCACCTCAGTTAATAAAAATGTTAACTTTCAGTCCCTGAACATGCTCTATCAGCTGAGGCAACATAAACTTGTCTATATGTAGTTGTAACAATTTTTTAGTATTTTAAATTCAGTATACATAAAATATAAACTTTTTTAATGTATTAAGATTGAATTAATATTTTTCCCAGTAACTGCAAATATGTGAAACATTGTTCTTTAAATCAGTGTTTTGTTTTTTTTTTTTATTTTGCTTTGTCTGCTATCCATACCTCTTTATATATAGGAGCAAGTTAATAAAATTGCTGTAATAGTTAAGCTGAAAATGCTGTTTTCTCTGGGTGAAATGTTAATAAAGATAATTAATTGCCTATTAAAAATAATCATCTGGAATCAGCTATAAAACAGATTACATTTTCATTTTTCAGTTTGATGAATTAAAATTGTACATAGCTATCACTGAATCACTTGGAAATATTTTTCTACATTCTTCCATTCTTTGAAAAACAGCTTGTCCAGCTATAGCAACAGAACTTCATTTCCTCTAATCCCCAACTGTGGGTCAAGGGCAAAGTAGAGCAGAATCTGGTATTCCTGTAGTCTTTGACCATGTATAGCCCAGCTGACTGCTCTATGGATCTATGTTCATTATACATAGCTCTTCTACCTAAAGATTAAAACAAATGCACATACACACTTTAGAACTTCTATAAAGGCTCATTGTGTTGACTCATGTCATGTCTACGCTAGTCTTTCCATTCATTCAGTGAACCTATACTGATAGCCTTGATGAGCCAGACACTGTTAAACATTAGGGATGAAAAAATGAACATGATTTAGTCCTGAATCCCAGTGAGCTCTAATTTTAGTGTGAGAAAAAAATAAATCTACATGGAGAAAAAAAAAAAGGTAAATACAGTCATAAAAAGAATTACAAGGAATCATGGGAATCCTCAGAATGATCTCCTCACCTCCCCTGGGAGTGGAAATAGGGGAAATACTTCCTGGAGTAGGCAGCACTTGGTCTTAGTCCAAAGAGCAAAGAATCTCCTGAAATGAGGAGAAAAAGCATGTCAGGTAGACTAATCACGTATGTTCTGTCATGTCCTCTTTAGGAGCTGTCATGTCCTTTTTAGGAGCTGTGAAGAGGAGACAAGGAAAGAGTGCAGGCAGAAAACTTTTATGGTCACACTTGCTTTTTAGTATGATGGCTGATGGCTCCTGGTGTGATAGATGTCAGGTGGATAGGTCAAGGCAAAATACTTGAACATCTACTACCAGGATTATTAGATTTTAGGATAAAAGGAAAAGATTGAGAAATACTTAAGAGAAAATCACTCAGCATTATGAAGACCTGAGGATTCAATCCTATACTCAAAAATGTGGAAAACCTACTAACTTTTGGGCACTATTCTTGGTGCTGTGTATTTAGTTAAAAAAGAAAAGCAGCTATTTCTCTTGGAACTCTATTATCTACTGGTAGGAAAGAAATAATAAGCAATTTTTAAGTGAAAAGAAAATATTGTGGTTGGTGATTAAGTGAACTATAAAGAAAAAGACTAGTAAGGGACATATGAAGTAATGAAGTAGACTGATTGTTCATATCCAGTCTTTCTCTAACTCCTCTCAGAGAACCAACTGAAGGGAAGGGTGAAGGTTGGGCAACAGAGAAAAGAAAGCTCTGTATGCTTTTACATCCTGTTCTTAGACAAATTATCAGTGGGATAAGAAACATAGTTGGAAATAACTCACCTCAAATATATTAATTTTGGCACATACTGTTTTGTTGCAAGAATTAGGTAATTCCAGTCAACCTCCGGCCTGTTGTCCCACACTTGGGAAATACATACTTTGGCATTAAACCATAGTGGGACTCAACAGGAACCAACAATTGCTGACAGGACATAAACAGGAATGCCTTAATGTTAAGAAAATAAAATGCAATTGTAATATTAGTCCCCCATAGTGCTGTTCCTGAAGTCAACAGACTTGGCTGAGATTATCTGTGGTCTGAATCATCCATGGAATCTATGAGAATAGAAAATTGAGAATTTACTAGATTGTATTGCCCATAGCTGTTTCTACCACCAGGGTCCACAAAGGACACCTTAGCATGAGGAATAATTACCCTTATGAAGAAATTTATGACATAATCCTGGGGAATTCTGCTCATCTCAGAGATGCAGATGGAAGACAAATCCATGTAAAAGCTTAAAAGGCCAAAGTCTTCACTGTTCTTAAGACAGCCAGAGTACCTGTTTATACGTAAAGTTAGAATTTTTCATAATGAGTGAACTCATATTACAACAAAACAAAACCAAACCTATGTTTTTATTGGTGCATTAAGTTCACCCTCATCACTCTGCCTTGATAGATGGGGGTTTGTCTCATTCCTAGGGGTGACAAAATGAAGTATTGCCACTTAGTCTTTCTAAAATCTTTTGAAAGATGTACTACAGAATTATCTTAACACAAATATAAATGCTACTGTTAAGTCTTGATCAAAGCGTTATTTTCATTTGGTAAAAATCTTAGATTCTCTAATAGGTTTTGCTGTTGCTCTGCAAATTCAGTTACATCTCTTTCTCAAGGATATACTCTTTTAACTCGAAATAACTTTCTAAATTAAAAAGATGTAAAAAATTACAGATCAATAAGATATAAAAAAAGATGACTGGCATTTACAATAAATTTGCCAATTTTACCTCAAATTTTTATTTTACAACTACTTTTTCTGTTTCTTTATCGTTATCATCCTGGTTTAACCTAAAATCATACCTTATACCATGACTATCATCGCCAATGCATCCTTGCCCCTTTGAAGTCAAGCTATATACAGTATAGATTTTTTAAATGATTTTTTAAGAGAAAAAGTGATTTTAAGGGAAAAGAAGGTCATATAATGATAAAAGGGTCAATACGGCACGAGGATATAACATGTACAACGAAGTAGCACCTAGATGTATCAAGAAAAACTTAGAAATAAGGGGAGAATTATCCAGCAATATACTAATTTTTAATGCTACACTTACATCAATGGATAGGGAATCCAGACAGAAAAAATCAGTAAGGAAATATTGGCATAGTCTAGACTTGTTAGACAAGATGAACTTTACAGACATATACAGAACATTGTATCCAAAAATCAACAGAATACACATTTTTCTCAAGTGCACACAGAATATTCCCCAGGATAAATCATGTGTTAGTAAAACTTGTTTTGTGGCCTAAAATTAAAAACATTGAAATCACATCAAGCATTTTTCTAAACACAACAGTAAAACTACAGGTTATAAGAAGAAAACTGGAAAATTGACAAATACATGAAGATTAGACGACATGCTACTGAAAAACTAGTAGGTCAAAGAAGGAATAAAGAGAAATCAGAAAATACTCTGATTCAATGAAAATGGAAATACACCAAAACTTAAGAGATGCAGCTCAAGCAGTTCTAAGAGGAAAGTTCATAGTGGTCAATGCCTACTTCAAGGAACAAGAAAAACCTAATAACTTAATTTTACACCCCCAAAATTAGAAAAAGAACAAGTGAAGTCCAAAGTTAGAGAGAAGAATATAACAAAGACCAGAGCAGAAATAGGTGAAATAGAGACTCAAAAGAAAACAGAAGGGATCCATGAAACCCAGAGCCAGTTCTTTGGAAAGATAAACAAAATAACGTACCTTTAGCTAGACTCACCAAGAAAAAGATAGGACTCAAAGTAAGAAATGGAAGGGAAAAGTAACTGGTATCACAGAAATATGAAGGATCTTAAAAGACTACTATGAACAATTATATGCCAATAAATTGGACAATATACAAGAAATGAATAAATTTCTAGAAACACACAAACTACCAACACTGCATCATAAAGAAATAGAAAGTCTGAACAGATCAATTACTGGTAAGGAAATTGAATCAGTTATCAAAATCTCCCAGCAAACAAAAGTTCAGGACCAGATGGCTTCACTGGTGAACTATACCAAACATGCAAAAAAAGAATACCAATGCTTCTCTAAGTCTTTCAAAAAGACAGAAAAGGAGGGAAAACTTCCAAACTCATTTTACAAGGCCAGCATTACACTGATACCCAAACCAGATAAGGGCAACACTTTAAAAAAACAAAAACAAATTAAAAAAAAATATATATATATACCTTAAGATCATAGATGCAAAAAATCCTAAAAATATTAGCAAGTTGAATTCAACAATACAGTAAAAGGATCATACACCATGATTAAGTCAGACTTATTCCAGGCATGACAGGATGGTTTAACATCCACACAATCAATGTGATATACCACATTAACAAAACCAAAGATAAAAAGGACATGATCATCTCAATAAATGCAGAAGAAGCATTTGACAGAATACAACATCCATTTATGATAAAAACTCTCAAAAAAGTATGTATAGAGAGAATGTACCTTAACATAATATAGGCCATATATGACAAGCCTACTGCTACCATCATACCTAATGATAAAAAGCTGGAAATTGTTCAAAGTTCGGTAACAAGACAGGATGCCCACTCATTACTTTCATTCAACATAGTTTTAGAAGTTCTAGCCAGAGATAAGAAGATATAAAAGGCATCCAAATTGAAAAGAAAAAAAAAAAAACTGTCACTATTTGCAGATACATGTTTTATGTGTAGAAAATTCTAAAGACTCCACACAAAAAAACTGTAAGAACTAATAAACTAGGTTAACTTTCAGGATACAGAAATGCAATATACAGATCTATGATCAGTTGCATTCCTGTACACACACACACACACACACACACACACACACTAATAATGAACTACAAGAGAAATTAAGAAAACAATCCCATCTATAATTACATCAAAAGAATAAAAACCTAGGAATAAATTTAACCAAGGAGGTAAAAGACCTATAAACTTAAAAGAAGAATAAATGGAAAGAAATTCTGGCTGATGGACCAGAATGGATATTACCATGTCTATACTAATCAAAAGAATCTACATATTCATTGTAATCCTTACCAAAATTTCAGTGGCATTTCTCAAAGCAATAGAACAAAATCCTAAAATTTCCATGGAACCACAAACATCACAAATAGCCAAAGCAATCTTGAGAAAAAGCAAAGCCAGAGATATTATGCTTGATGTCAAACTATACTACAAAGCTAATCACAACTGTATGATCCTGGTATGAGAAACAGACTCATCTATCAATGTAACAGAATAGGTAGCCCAGAAGTAAACCCACACCAAATGGTCAATTATGTCAATTTATGACAAATGAGCCACGAATATACAATGGGGAAAGAACAGTCTCTAATAAATACTGTTAGGAAAACTGGACAGCAACATGAAAAGAATGAAACTGGACCACTATCTTACACCTACACAAAAATTAACTCAAAATGGAATAAAGACTTAAATAAGTAAGACCTGGAAACACAAAACTCCTAGAAGAAAACATAGGTGGTAAGCTTCTACACATTAAGTCTTGGCAATGATTTTTTGGATTTGACACAAGAAGCAAAAGCAATAGAAGCAAAAATAAACTACTGGGACGACATCAAACTGAAAAGACTTCTGCAAAGCAAAGGAGATGATCAGCAAAATGGAAAGAACCTATAGAATGGGAGAAAATATTTGCCAATCATATATGGGATAGGAGGCTAATAACCAAAATAGAGAATTCATACAACGCAGTAGCAAAACAAACAACCTCCAAAACACACAAACACACACACACACACACACACACACACACACACCTGCCCACCCAAAAGCAAAACTCAATTCATACACATAAAAAACAGACTGGTGGTTTTCAGAGGTAGGGGATAGGGAATAGGCAAAAATGGGTAAAAACGTACAAATGTCCAGGTACAAATAAGTCATGGGGATGTAATATACAAAGTAGTTAACAATCTATTGTATATTTGAAAGTTCCATGTCTTTTTGTTTTTTTTAAGATTTTATTTATTTACTTGCGAGAGAGAATGAGACACAGAGAGAGAGAGCGCATGAGAGGGGGCAAGGTCAGAGGGAGAAGCAGACTCCCCGCTGAGCAGGGAGCTCGATGCGGGACTCGATCCCGGGAATCCAGGATCATGACCTGAGCCGAAGGCAGTCGCTTAACCGACTGAGCCACCCAGGTGCCCTGAAAGTTCCAAGTCTTAAAACTTATCACAAGAATTATAACTACATATGCTAATAGATGTTAAATAGACTTATTGCTCCAATTTTACCATATATACAGATACCGAATCATTATGCTGTATGCCTGAAACTGACCTACTGTATGTCAATTAAAATAGTTTAAACCTAAATTGGATATTACCTCCCTTTATTTTCACATGATTGTATGTAAATTAGATCCATACTCCTTGCTTTGTCCCACAAGATTCTGCCTACTTGTTCAAACTCATTTCACAGAATTCTCTCACTCCCTATATTCAAACCACAGAGCTTCCTTTGTTTTGCTGCCAGAACTTCTTTCCTACTTTACTCTTTAGAACATGCTTATTCCACTACCTGAAATGATCTCGTATATACTTTTCATGGGGTTGCTTCTTTCTCGAACTTCACGTCTCAAATTTTTGTCACTTCAGCAAGGACTTTCCGAAAGTTTAAAGATTTTATATTCAGCATCCTAACAGCTAATAAAGACCAGAAATTCCATTTTTATCCCCCACTAGACAATAAACTTCACAAGTACTCTACTTCCCCTTAAATGTGCACCCAAATCATAGAAGACCAGGTACAAAGCTGGTGTTCATTATACAGGTTTTGATCAAATGAATGACTAAATCAATATGTAGGTGACCTCAGCATCATGACAGTATGAGTCTTTTCTCTCCTTTTCATAACTAGACATCTGTAACAGAACAAAAGTGCCTTGGCATACTGCACCACAGGATCCAGATTGCTAGTTAACACGTGCACCCAAAAGTAAACAAATGGTTCAATAGATGTGTTTTGTCAGATGCTTTTTCTACAATATCCATTCATGACAAAAACCCTCAAACAATGTGGGTTTAGAGGGAACATACCTCAAGATAATAAAGGCAATGTATGAAAAACCCACAGCTACATTATCCTTAACGGGCAAAAACAGGTTTTCTTCTACAGTCAATAACAAGACAGGGATGTGCATTCTCACCACATTTATTTAACATAGTATTGGAACTCCTAGCTACAGCCATCAAACAATAAAAATAAAAGGCATCCAAATTGGCAAGGAAGAAGTCAAACTTCCACTGTTTGCTGATGACATGATACTCTATATAGAAAAACCTGAAAGACTCCACCAAAACACTGCTAGAACTGATAGATTCAGTGAAGTTGCAGGATAGAAAAATCAAAGTACAGAAATCGGTTTCATTTCTACACTGATAATGGAGAGAAACTAAGCAATCAATCCCACATACAGTTACACCAGAACAATGACATACATAGGAATAAACCTAACCAAATAGGTGAAAGACCTGTACTCTGAAAACCACAGAACACTTATTAAAGAAATTGAAGACGACACCAAGAAATACAATGACATTCCATGCTCATGCATTGGTAAAACAGGTATTAAAATGTCTATACTACCCAGAGAAATCTGCACATTTAATACAATCCCTATCAAAATACCACCAGCATTTTTCACCGAGCAAGGATAAACAATCCTAAAATTTGTATGGAACCACATAAGACCCTGAATAGCCAAAGCAATCTTGAAAAAGAAAAACAAAGCTGGAGGCATCACAATTCCAGGCTTCAAGTTATATTACAAAGCTGTAGTCATCAAGACAGAATGGTACTGGCAAAAAAAACAGACACATAGATCTGTGGAACAGAATAGAAAACTCAGAGATGAACCCACAACTATATGGTCAATTAATCTTTAATAAAGCAGGAAAAATACCCAATGGAAAAAACGAGTCTCTTCCACAAATGGTGTTGGGAAAACTAAACAGCAACATGCAAAAGAATGAATGAAACTGGACCACGATCTTACACCATACACAAAAATAAATTCAAAATGGATTAAAGACCTAAATGTGAGACCTGAAACAATAAAAACCCTAGAAGAGAACACAGACAGTAACTTCTTTGACATTGGCCATAGAAACTTCTTTCTAGCTAGGTCTCCTGAGGCAAGGGAAACAAAAGCAAAAATGAACTATGGGGACTTCATTAAGATAAAAAGCTTCTGCACAGTTAAGGAAACAAAACTGAAAACCTTCAGAATGGGAGAAGATATTTGCAAATGACGTATTTGATAAAGAGTTAGTAACCAAAATATATAAAGAACTCCTAAAATGCAACATCCAAAAAATGAGTAATCCAATTAAAAAATGGGCCAAAGACACGAAAAGACATTCAGATGCCTAACAGATGCATGAAAAGATGCTCAACAACACTCAGAGAAATATAAATCAAAACTATAAGTTATCATCTCATACTTGTCAGAAGAGCTAAAATGAACAACAGAAGAGACAGGTATTGGTGAGGATGAGGAGAGAGGGGAACCCTCTTGCTGTTGGTGGGAATGCGAACTGATACAGTCACTCTGGAAAACCGTATGGAGATTCTTCAAAAAGTTAAAAATAGAACTACCCTACAATCCAGCAATCATACTACTAGGTATTTACCCAAAGAACACAAAAATACTAATTCAAAGGAATGCATGCCCCCTGATGTTTATAGCAGCATTATCAACAATAGCCAAATTATGGAAGCAGCCCAATGGTCCATGAATTCATGAATGTATAAGGAAGATGTGGTATGTATGTATGTATGTATGTTTATGTAGATATATGCATAATGAAATGTTACTATTCCATTTTCAATGACATGATGGAGCTAGAGTATTATGCTAAGCAAAATAAGTCAGAAAGACAAATACCCTATGACTTCACTCATATGTGGAATTTAAGAAACAAAACAAGTGAGCAGCTGGGGGGAAAAAAAAGGAGAATACAGAGAGGCATGCAAACCAAGGAACAGACTCTTAACTATAGAGAACTGATAGTTACAAGAGGGGAGGTAGGTGGGGAGATGGGTTAAAGAGGTGATGGGGATTAAGGATTGCTCTTGTAATGAGCACCGGGTACTGTACGGAAGTGTTAAAAAAAAAACACTATATTATATACCTGAGAATAATATTTCACTGTATGTTAACTGGAATTTAAGTAAAAACTTAAGGAGTGCCTGGGTGGCTCAGTTGGTTAAGCATCTGACTCAATTTCGGCTCAGATCCTCACCTTGGGTTGTGAAACAGAGTCCCAGACTGGGCTCCGCACTGGGCGTGGAGGCTGCTTAGAATTCTCTCTCCCCCTCTGCCCGTCCACGCCTCCGTGTGAGTGCGTGCTAACTTTGTCTCTAAGGAAAAAAAGAAAGAAAGAAAAGAAAGAACGACAAACTTAAGGTAATAAAAGAACATATAAAATTGGTGTACAGAAGAATGGCAAAAGTAGGCTGAGTTTAAATAAACAGAAGCTGAGAACTTCCCAAACCTAAGGAAGGACTTGAATCTACATATCCAGCAAGCTGACAGAAGACTTCATTATCTCAATGCAAAAATACCTTTTCCAAGACATATTATATTAGAACTGTCAAGAAAAAAATCAATGGTAAAGAATCTTAAAGACAACCAGGGGAAAGAAGTTACTTACAAAATAACCCCCATTAGGCCATCAACAGATTTCTCAGCAGAAACTCTATAGGCCGGGAGAGAGTATATGACACACGGATGACATACTCAAAGTGTTCAAAGACAGAAACTGCTAGCCCAGAATACCTGATCCATAAGTTATCTTTCAGATAGGAGGGAGAAATAAAGGCTTTCTCAAACTAAGAAGAGTTGAGGGAGTTCACCACTAACAGACTTGTAAAAAAACACTGAAAAGAATTCAAGATGGGATGAAAAGACGATAATCAGAGACAGGAAAACATATCAAAGTGCAGAACAGTCTGATGAAGTTGAAAAAAATAGAATTATAACTCTGCTAGAATGTGTGTTAACCACAGAACTATAGTATAAAAGTTAAAGAGTATTAAAAATAATCATAGTGACTATAATTTGTTAAAAGAGCACAAAAGCATAAAGCATAAAAGAGGTAAACTGTGACATCAGATATACACAAAGGAGGGGTGAAAGGGTAGAGACTCTGAAGGCAAATGGAGATTAGTTACCAGCACAAAATGGACAGTTTCATCTGTGAGAAGTTTTAAGTAAGCTTCATCATAACTGCAAAGCAAAAGTCTGGAGTAATCAGCATAAAAAAGGGGGAGACAGAGCATATCACTGTGGAGAAGTACCAATTTATAAGGGTAGGCAGAAAAAGGAAAAATATCTGAGAGATACACAACCAGAAGGCAAATAATATATCGGCAGTGATAAGTCCTTACATATCAATAATCATTCTAAGTGTAAATGGGTTGAATCACCAATCAAAAAGGTATAGAATGGCTGGATAGAGAAACAAGACAATCATATGATGCCTACAGGAGACTCATTTCACCTTTAAAGACACACATACACTCAAATTTTGAAGGAACAGAAGAATATATCTCATGCAAGTAGAAATGAAAAGAAAGTAAGGATAGCAGTACTTAGACAAAAGAAACTCCCAGCCAAAAAAAAGAAAAAAAAAAGACCTCAAGAAACCAAGATTATTTAATAAAGGAGTCAATATATCAAGAAAATGTAACATTTATAAATGTATACACATCCATTATCAGAGCCCCTAAATGTATTAATACTAACAAATCCAAAGAGAGAAATAGACAATTATATAAAAATAGTAAGGGAGTTCAATACCACACCATCAGTAATGGATCACCCAAACAGAAAAAAAAAAAAAAAACCCACAAGGAAATGCTAGAATTGAACCATACTTTAGACCAAACAGACTTGACCTATATAGAATATTCCATCTAATAGAAGAATATATGGTTTCCTCAAGTGCACATGGGACATTCTCCAGGATAGAACATAGAATAGGACACAAAATAATATTTACCATATTTAAGAATGAAATATTTTTTTTTTCTGACCACAATGGTATGAAACTAGAAATTAGTAAGAAAAAGCTAGAAAGTCTACAAATATGTTGAAACTAAACAAACTTCTGAACAACCAATGGGCCAAAGAAATCAAAAGGGAAATCAGAAAGTTAACTCAACTGAACATAATAATAAAATAAATAAAAGGAAACAAAGAAACTTGACTCAAAACAAATGAAAATGGAAAAACAACCGATCAAATCCTATGGGATCCTGCAAAAATAGTTCTGAGGAAAATTTATAGCAATAAATGGATACATTAAGAAATCAGATCTCAAACTAAGCCAACACCTCAAACAACTAGAAAAAGAACAAATTAAGTCCAAAGTTGTCAGAAGGAAGGAAATAATTAAGGTCAGAGGGGAAATAAATGAAAGAGGAATCAGAAAAACCAGAAAGATCAATGAAAGTGCCTTTTTAAAAACGGAATTGACAAACCTTTAGCTAAACTAAGAAAAAAGGACTCAAAATTAGAAAAGGAAGAGGAGATATTATAACTGATACACAAATATATAGAATCATAAGAGACTACTGTGAATGATTACATGTCAAAGATTATATAATCTAGAAGACCCAAATTTCTAGAAACACACAACCTATCAAGACTGAATTAGAAAAATCTGAACAAGCCAATAATGAATAAAGGGTTTAAATCACTTATCAAAAACCTCCCAATACAGAAAATCCCAGGACCAGATGTCTTCACTGGTGAATTCTACCAAACATTTAAGAAAAACATTAATGCTAGTTCTTCTCAAACTCTTCCAAAGGGGGGAAAAATGAACTGGAGGAAACGCTTCCAATCTCCTTCTACAGGGCCAGCATTAGCCTGATGCCAAAGCCAGATATGGACACTACAAGAAAAGACTACTATACAAGAATATTACTTATGAAAATAGATGAAAAATTAACAAAATATTAGGAGACTGAAATGAACACATTAAGATTATACACCATGATCAAGTAGGCTTTATCCCTTCAACTCAAGGATGATTCAACATACACAGATCAATAAGTGTAATATATCACTTTAAGAGAATAAGAGATAAACATATGATCATTGCAATAAATGCCAAAAAAGTCTGTGATAAAATATCACATCTTTTTACAATATAAACCCTCAAAAGATTGTGTATAGAAGAAACGTACCTCAACATAATAAAAGCCATATATGACAAACTCACAGCTAACATCATATTCAATGTTGAAAAACTGAAATCTTTCAAGAACAGGAAAAAGACAAGATTGCCCTCTCACTCTCACCTCTCTTAATACAGTACTGGAAGTCCTAGCTCGAGAAATTAAACAAAACCAAAAAAATGGCATCCAAATCAGAAAGGAAGAAGTAAAATTTCACTATTTGCAGTTGATATTTTGTATATAGAAAATGTCAAAGACTCAACTAAGAAACTATTCAAACTAAGCAACTTCAGTAAAATTCCAAGATATTAAAAAAACACACAGAAATCATTTATGTTACTATACACTAATTATGAGGCATCTGAAAAATAAAACTATCCCATTCACCATAGCACCAAAACAATAAAATACCCAGTAATACATTTAACCAAGTGTAAGATCTGTACAATGAAAACCACAAAACTTACTTAAAAAAAAAAAAAAAACTGAAGTAGATACAACATATGGAAAAACAACCTGTGTTCATGGATCAGAAGCATTTTGTTAAAATGTCCATGCCACCTAAAGCCTTCTATAGAATCAATGTAATCACTGTCAAAATTCAAATGTCATTCTTCACATAGAGAAATGGAACCACCAAGGACCCCAAATAGCCAAAGCTATCCTAAGAACAAAGATGGAAGTATCACATTTCCTGATTTCAAATTATACTACAAAGCTATTGGAATAAACACAGTATTATTGGCATAAAGGTGAAACAGACCAATGAAAGAGTCGAGAGCTCAGAATAAAACCCATGCATTTTCAGTCAACTCACATTTGACAAGAGAAGAAATAACACCTAACGGGGAAATGGTATCTTTAAATGGTGTTGGGAGAACAATGCAGTAGAACAATGAAATTGGACACCTATTTTACAGCACTCAAAAAATTAACTCAAAATAGATCAAAGCCTTAAATGTAAAACCTGATACCAGGAAACTCCTAGGAAAAAATGTAGTGAAGAAGCTCTTTAGCACTCGTTTTGGTAATGATGTTTTATATAGGTCACCAGAACAACAAAAAACCAAATAGGACTACATCAAACTTAAGCTTCTTCATAGCAAAGGAAACAATCAACAAAATGTAATGGCAACACAGCGAATGGGAGAAATTTGCCAACCATGTATCCAGCAGCAGGTTAATATCTAAAATATACAAAGAGGGGTGACTGGGTGGCTCAGTCATTAAGCGTCTGCCTTCGGCTCAGGTCATGATCCCGGGATCCTGGGATCGAGCCCTGCATGGGGATCCCTGCTCAGCAGGAAGCCTACTTATCCCTCTCCCACTCCCCCTGCTTGTGTTCTCTCTCTCGCTGTGTCTCTATCAAATAAGTAAGTATTTAAAAAAAAATAAAATATACAAAGAACACATTCAATCTAATTGTGAAATAGGCAGTGATACAGACATTTTCCCAAAGACATCCAAATAGCCAACAGGTACATGAAAAGATGCTCAACATAACTAACCATCAGGGAAATGCAACTCAAAACCACAGTGAAATAACATCATATACCTGTTAGAATGGTTATAATTAAGAAGACAAGAAATAAGGAGTGTTGAGGAAGATATGGAGAAAAGGGAACCCTTGTACACTGTTGGTGGGAATGTAAATTGGTTCAACCACTATGGAAAACAATATTAAAGTTACTCAAAAATTAATCGATCTTTGATGTATTATATGGTGATTAACATAACATAATAAAATAAAATTTAAAATTAATTGATCTACTATAGGATACAGCAATCCCACATCTGGGTATATACCCAAAGGTAATGAAAATAGGGTAACCAAGAAATATATATACTCCCATGTTCATTGCAGCATTATTCATAATAGCCTAATATGGAAACAACCTAAGTGCCCATCAACAGATGAATGGATAAAGAAGATGTGATCTATATATGATAAATATACACCTCATATCTAAAAAATGAAATATTTGGCCATAAGAAAGGACATCCTACCATTTGTTACAATATGGATTGACCCTGAAGACATTACACTAAGTAAGGTAAGTCAGGCAGAGAAAGGCACAGACTGTAGGATATCACTTATATGTGGGATTTAAAGAAGTCAAACTTGTAAAAAGAGTAGAATGGTGGTTACCAGGAAATGAGAAGTGGGGAAGGATGGATAGGACAGATGTTATCAAACTGTTTAAATTTACAATGAGTACATAAGTCCTAGAGATTTAATGCACAGTATAATGAATATACACACCAATAGTGCTTTATAATCAAACTTGCTAAGAGACTGGAACTTAATTATTTCAACCACTAAGAAATAACTCTAATGTGCTATCGGTGCTAATTATCACTACAATGGCAATCACTACCACATAAAAATCAAATTGACATGTTGGAACCTTAAACTTACACAACACTGTTAAGTCAAACATATTTCAACGGGAAAAAGGAAAGTCAGTTTTTAGAAAATAAGCCAATACATATATAAAAACCAAAAAACAAATATTAAAGTCAACCAGCTTCGGCTTCCATAAAATGGGTCCACAACTTGTTTCTGAGGTGTTTAATGTTTCTCTGAGTCAAATCACTGAAGAAAATTTTATAGAGTAACCCAGGAAGCAGAACTATGATATCACCAATTAAAGTTACTAAGCCTTAAGTTGCATTCATATGATGATACATCCATAGCTTAAAGAACAGCTAATCCATTGGCAATGAAGACAAACTGTCATTTACCTGACTTCTATAACAGAACTGACTTCAACTTACCATTATTATTGAGAAAGCTTATTAGAACATAAGACTTTGATGATAGAGTCCCAAATTTTTTCCTCCCAGAGTTTGCCAAACATGAATTCTTTCATACATTCTGTAAAATTCCTTACCATTTCAGTCTTAAAAAAAAAATAAGCCACAAACTAGAGTATGAAATTCATTAAGTTCCATTATAATCATTTGTCTCAGCAACCCCCCATCAACATTTATCCCAACTGTATTTAGTCTCATTCTTTTCCCCATTTACCCGTATCTTTCAAATTCTCAAGGTTCAAAAAAGGCAGTCTTCTTTCTGATTAACAGCTCACAAAATTCTCCCAGATGGCATTTTTCTACAGTTTTATTCTATTAGTTTGGGTATACTTACATCTTGCATCGTAAAACATTTTAAATCAATGTTTTCGGGGTGCCTGGGCGGCTCAGTTGTTAAGCGACTGCCTTCGGCTCGGGTCATGGTCCCGGGGTCCTGGGATCAAGCCCCCCATAGGGCTCCCTGCTCAGTGGGAAGCATGTTTCTCCCTCTCCCACTCCCCCTGCTTGTGTTCCCTCTCTCGCTGTGTCTCTCTCAAATAAAGAAAATCTTTTTTAAAATATTAAAACAAACAAAAAAAATCAACGTTTTCATTGGTAATCTGTCAACTACCTTAGAAGAAATTCAAGGCCTGATGCTCTCTGTATGTATGATCAGAGCACCAAAAAGCACCATAAAATATATTTTGTATTAAATATGGCTTTTCCAATGAAGTAAAGCAACTGCACTCATCCACAGTTAACCAAGTAGCCAAAGGTGAAGTATAGAGTGAGGTGAGTCAAAGATCCAAAATAATCATATTCCAAATAGTCACTGAAATATGGATATGTGCATCCCAAATGCCTACATTTTATGAAAGGCAGTGTGTTATTAACAAAGGAGAACTGAAAGAATTACTAAAGAACAAAGCTAGTAATTCTAGACCTTGGATACACCTCCTGGACTGTATGTGTATATTCCCATCTGTTACTCCTCATCCATCTCCTTACCAGAACTGCTGCAGTAGGAAGGGTTAACAGGTCTTCCATTTTTATCTGAGCAGGCTATTGCTCGAAAGCGCATGCCTTTTCCACACTCCTTGCTGTCTCCTTGCACCCGATATCCTCGTTGAGACTCCCTTCTGCCTTCTGGAAGAATGCAATCTGACCAGTTGCCATAAGGTTGAGATATAAATACATCACAAGGGCATAGTTCTGTTTCTATGAGAGGGTACAGGTCAGAGTCCTGGCATTTCTCTTTCTTCCTGCTTTTCCCTGTTCCAAAAAGAGACATTGAAATATTAATTTCACATCTGCTTTATTAAAAGTCACATTATTGTCTTTACTAGTGTTTATTTACTGAATGTCAAATATAGGCTATATTTATAGCCTGCCCCTGCCCGTCTCCACTTTTTTTTTTTTTTTTTTGGCCATGAAAGCAAATCCTAGGACAATGGAAACAACTCCCAAAGCAACTGTGAAATTAAAGTTAATTTGAGGGGTGCCTGGGTAACTCAGTTGTTTAAGTGTCTGCCTTTGGCCCACGTCAGGATCCTTGCTCAGCGGGGAACCAGTTTCTCCCTCTCCCTCTGCCTGCTGCTCCCTAGCTTGTATTCTCTGTCAAATAAATAAAATCATAAAGAAAAGTTAACTTGATCAATCAGAGAAAGACATGTATCACATGACCTCACTGATATGAGGAATTCTTAATCTCAGGAAACAAACTGAGGGTTGCTGGAGTGGTTGGGGGGTGGGAGGGATGGGGTGGCTGGGTGATGGACACTGGGGAGGGTGTGTGCTACGGTGAGCGCTGTGAATTGTGCAAGACTGTTGAATCACAGATCTGTACTTCTGAAACAAATAATGCAACATATTTTAAGAAAAAAGAAGAAGAACAAGATAGAAGGAGAGGAAGAATGAAGGGGAGTAAGTCAGAGGGGGAGACGAACCAGGAGAGATGATGGACTCTGAAAAACAAACGGAGGGTTCTAGAGGGGAGGAGGCTGGGGGGATGGGTTAGCCTGGTGATGGGTATTGAGGAGGGCACATTCTGCGTGGAGCACTGGGTGTTATGCACAAACAATGAATCATGGAACAGTACACCAAAACAAATTATGTAATATATGGTGATTAACATAACAATAAAAAAATTTTTTAAAAAGTTAACTTGAAAAAAATTAAAAAATGGTTTTATGTTGATAGTGGTAAAAGAAAAAAAAGATGTTTGCTATAGTGACTCAACAGCTAGAAAGCTTTTGTTAATTTATTTAGTATGATTTTCCCTATAACTTGGTAAGAACAGAGTACCTTGTCTCAGTTTTCCTGGAAATTAATGGTTTCCAGGGAAACCAACAAAACCCCAGAAATATTAACATCCTCTCTTTTTGACATACATTTTTGGAACCAGTTTATTCAAAGAACAAAATGATATCCTCCCATACAAGGGCCCTGGAGTGAGTCTAGGTGTCACTCGGGGTGTGGCAGACAAAATAGAACTTATTTTGGTCCTTGCCATCAGGCAGCTCACAAATGCTGACACAATAAAAGGAAATAAATGCTCCAATAATGTTGGGTAATTTAATCTGAGAAAAAGCTACGTTTCCAGTTTGAGACACCTTTTTCATATAAGTATTCTAGAATAGGACTTTACCTTTACCAATTGACTTAGATGGACCTTTTAGCTGTGATCCTGTCTTTGAGTAATGAGAATGCAGAATCATTTCCCACTGCTCTGAGTACTTGATACTCATGTTTAATGGCATTTCAAGTCAGCATGTAACTTGATTCAACTTTCCTGCCAACACACTTCCACTAGATTCCTAAAAATTTTCTAATAGATCTGATTATATTTTGTTTCCTCATTAATAAGTCATCAGCTTGAGTCTTGGCTGGTTATTAAAAAAAATGAAGTAGGCTGCTCTATTAGTCTTATTCCCAGTGTTTATAGGTGTTTTAGACATGCTGGATTCAAGCTGATGCATGGGATATTATCTCATTGTCAAATAGTTTATACACAATTTTACAGTTGCTGCCTGGATGATTGGCTCTATGGTCTGACATGTTGCTTATGACCACAATAAATAAGGATTCCTGCAGGGTCTGAAATGATCTTGCAAGAGCTTCAGCCATGCCACCATCTCTCTGGAAGGATGTATTCACTTGCCTCTACCATTAGGAGCACTTAATGAGAAAAAGTTTGAGAAACACAGCCTCATTCTGGCTGTGAGAATTTACTGGTTGAAAGATAGGTCAATGCACGGTGACTGGTTTCTTCCTACCAGCACTTAACATACCCAAGTCCCTGGTGCTTCTTAAACGTCCATAAAAAATTGTTGTCTCCATCTATTCAATTTCTACTCTCTTCTCACTAATTTAAGCCTGGATACAGAGTCCACCTATTCCTTGAAACTACTTACTATTGACAAAGTAATAAAACAAATGAAGCCCTGGAATATCTTTATACCTTATCCTTCAGACTTAATTGTTTAATGACTATTCAGAATGTTGACCACACCACCATTGCTGAACACTGTACCTTACCTTTTTGTCCCTCATCCCTCCATTCCTCTGGTAAGATCTCATTTGTTTGTTGCATTATTTCCCCTCTCTACATCTCTTAACTGATGGGCTTTCTCAGGGCACGGCCCTAGGTTCTCTTCTCTTCTGATCCATTGCCTTCAGCCATTGAGTTTAAAGGACCCTCTATAACTCTTAAATTCTTAATTATTATATCCATTCTAGATTTCTTGCTGAAGCTTCTGAGCTACAGACTGGAACCTAAAGGGCCAATCAAACTCAACCTGGCAAAATCCATACTCAACCTCTTCACACCCAGGCCTTCCTTTCTCCGTCTTCATTTCCCAATTATATCAACATGACCAAGTCAAAATCTAAAATGTCACACTTGAATTCTATTGTATTACCTGCATCTGTTTAATGACAAAGATCTATCATTTCAAATGACTAAGCATCTCTTGAATCAGTCCTTGTTTCCATTCTGACCAATTCCACCCATATACAGCCCATCTCCAAATTTCCAGGTTAAATCCCCACAACAGCTGCTTCTAGTATTTTATTGCCATTTTACTTCATATTCCCTTCATCTTCTCCCCACACTGCAGCTAGAAGCAGCTCACAAAGATGGAAGTCCGATCACATCATTCATCTACTGAAAACTCTTCAGTGACTTACCATAGTTCATGGAATAAAGTCTAGATCCCTTGCTATGGTCATCAAGGCTCTGCAGTACCGAAACAATTAGGACCTGCCTCCTGCCTATGTTGTGCCATTCTGCCTCTGGCATTTTACAAGCTAGACATACTGAGCATCTTTCCGTTCCTGGAAATTACTCATTGGTTTCTGGCCTTTGCATTTCTTACGCCAGAAATTTTCTTAAGTTCCAACCTCCCTCCATTGTCTAATTAATGCCTACTTGTCCTTCAGGTCCAAACTAATACATTACCCCTGCCAGAAAGCCATCCTTAAAACTCATCTCGGGTATGGAAAAGGTACTCTTCTGTACTTTCATTATCCTGCCTATCACAAACTAGGCCTTTCCAAGGATGTTCACACCTCTGTTCTTGGAATCTGGAATCATGCTAATGGACTTTGTAGATATGACTAGAATTATGGGCCTTGAGAGATTATTCTGGATTATCTGGGTGGGTCCAACCTAATCACATGGTCTTAAAATTAGAAAGCCTTTCCTAAGAGAGAATAGTCAGATACAACCTCACTGAACCTCAAGAAGGAAGAAGAGAGTCATGAGCCAAGGAATGTGGATAGCCTCTAGAAGCTAGGGGGAAAAAAACACATTTTCCCCTAGAGCCTCCAGAAAGGGCATACAAAGTCACCAACATCTTGTTTTGAGCCTTGTGAAACTGAAGTTTGCTTTAGACCTACATGACTATGAGATCATAAATTTGTCTTTTAAAGCCATGAAATTTGTGGTAATTTGTTACAGCAGCAATAAGAAGCTAATGTAGCACTAATATGACAGATATTGTCACAAGTTCTATATTGTGTTTTAATTGTAATAAAATGACAGATATAGTCACAAATTCTATAATGTGTTTTAATTGTAATACAATCTCTAGCTTCCATTACACTGTAAACTCTTAAATTAGGACGTCTGTCTATTCCTAGTAGTATTTCAAAGGCCTAGCATGCATAAGTGGTCAAGAAAAATGTTCATTAAGAAAAGGAGGCTTAAAAAAGTGGGGTGGGGGAGAAAGGGAAGACAAAAGAAGTAAGAGAGAGCAAGAGACAGGAGAAAGAAAAGTATTCATCTACAAGGTAACCAAAAGCTGCTGGCAGGACAAGTATTCTGTAGTAATATATGCAGTCTCTGTATGTGGGACAACCTCCTTAATTACCTGACATCACTGTTTGAAGAAGAATTTAAGTTAATACAGAAATGGTTCTCAAAATAAGAAATTATTAGTGGTCCTTTACTTTGATTACATTATAGTGGAAAAAAAAATCAGCATTAGCCTTTGGATTCAGAACTTGTTTACTACTAAAAAAACAAGCTAACAAGAAAACCAATCCCTAATACAACTGTAAAGACATTTCCCCCCCTTAAGTCAGAGGGAAATTTGTAACTGTTCCCACAATAACATAAAACTACAAGTATATATTAAATAGGTTTTATTTATCCAGCTATTTTGTATACTAATAACCTTAACAAATCTATTAATAGATTATTTTCAGCAATGTATAAAAACTGCTTTAATTACCATTCAGTCTAAAACCTGTGATGATCTAGTTTAGGTATAACACCCAAGATACCCAGATATTGAATTAAAGTCCCCTGTTAAAAATGGAAAAAAGAAAAAGACACTAGATGGTCCCTCATTCCATGGAGTGGCTTGTATTTTTGTCTATGTGCTTCTTTATGTGTGTCTGTGTTAAAGAGAATCACACTGTTTTACGGTCTAAGTCCATGCCTTTTACTACCATTCATGTTAGAGATTACTTTAGTTTACCACCAAATTACAGGTGAGACCAAAATACAAGCATAGTACCACAACAATAAAAATAAGTCTTAAGTGAAAAATTACAGTTCACTACTGCTCACTGCACACACAATAGTTTTTTTTCTACAACTCCTACATTTCATAAAATTGACCAGTTTTGGTGTTTCCAAGACATGATCATTTTGATCATTTGATCAATTGATCACACAAAGATCAATTACCCAGAAAAAAAACATAACCAATAATAATTTAGAAAAATTCTAAATAGTTTTTTAGTGGGAATAATTCTTGGGATAGTGTGTGCAGAAAATGTACAATGGTTCTTCCAATATTTACATAAAAAGTGTATTTTAAATAAGCTAAATGCATTAGTTTTGACAGTTCATAACAAACTGCACTAGCTCAATAAATAATCCTAGGTTTTTCAATATTCCCATTCTCAATTTGCAGGTATAAAATACCATTAATAAATTCTCAAGGAAAGAAAACTGGCCACTAATTAAAACCTTCCTGTCCTTCTAAAGGAAATTCTCATCTCAAAGATAAAGAGAATTGCCAGGATGATGACTTCTGAAGCCTTATGTATGAACGTGCACACAAAGTTTTACTGCTACCCCTGAACTTGATATTACTCCAAACACATTCTACGCCATTATATTCCCTTTAAGAACTTTTTTCATCTTAGAAACACAAGCAATGTTGTGCAAAGTTATATATGCACAGATTTTTGTAGAAGAGAGCACAAAGTACAGCATATTTAGTTGTTTCTATTTGATTATATATTTTACCTACACTCATGAATGGGCTTCTGATTTGTGTGCAGAAACCCTGTTAAAGGCTCTCATTGATTAAGTAAATCCATTAGCGTGAGTTAAATTTAAAACATAATCTTGTGAGCCATACATTCAAACAAAGGGAATTTGAAACCAAGAGAATTAGCACTTGAACTGCTTATAAGAACAGATGGTCTTCTATGCTTAATTCTTCAATGTCAACAATTATATTATCCCAATGATTATTTTGGCATTTTTCCTTCTGGTCTTTATTACCTAAATTAAGTTTTCTGCATATTCAAATACAACAAAAGAAACTGTGGGATATTTATCTAGACAAGTAGTACAATACACTACACTGCATCAATTATTTGTTTATTACAGGCAAAAATTGCTCCAGCACCTTAACTATTAATTGCTTTAATTTCCATTAAATTGTATGGATGTAAACAGAACCAAAATAATATACCACAAAAGAAGAACCTATATATGTAATTTGACTCTTCTACTAAAATTTTAAAATGTCAAATTGTTTGTAAAGTAATGGCAAAAGAGAATGATATAGATTAGATCTGCCTTTGATGTGTTTTACAAATCAGTCACTGCTTTCAACACTGCTGAGATCCTGGCATGACCAAAATACCAGAAACCTTGCCATTAACTACTCCAGGGTAGTGGGTGGCTATGTTGCCATTTACCACTGTGAACATTATAAAGCCATATAAAGAGGAACTTCATAGCTATAGAATGGTTCACATCATTCACTTCACAGTATTAATTCAGTACATATCATGTGCCAGGCATAGGTGCAGAAGATACATAATGTCAGGGAGGGGCTGGGAAAAGGAGAGACCCGATATAATTTCTAGTCTTTCTGGAGCGTCCATTCTCTTTGGCAGGTTCAGGAGTGCATCCCTTGTCTGAAACTAAGAAATGGAAGGCATACCCTACCTGTGAGCTGTCGCCGTCGACTTCGGGTTGTTTCACAGTTTGTGGAGCAGGGTGTAAACTTGGACCAAACTGTGAAGGTGCAGTCATCTCGACACGGGACTGTGCATTCTTGTACAAGGGGAGGCATGCCATTTGTCTGCTTGAGGCATTCTATCATTTCTGCTGACTGGTTATCATCGGAGACACAGGAGACCACTTTAAAAAAAAATGGATTCTTTTGTTATCATTTTGATTAAATCAGTCTGCTGCTTATTTTTCAACAAAATAGCAGAATCCCCCAATGTTTGAAAATTTGGTTATCACCGATTATAAAAGGTGTTCAACACAGCTAACCTTATTTCTCTCTGGAAATTAAATGTTTATCATTGCCAGTGGAGGTTTCAGATTTAATTGGTTTCATTATTAATCCAATTTGGTTGCATGGACAGCAACCAAAATAACTTTCAATAATATTGTACATGATCTTGTGAGTATCGGATCTCTAGGGATGATGTAAAACTAGGAAAGAATGTGTAAGAGTGTAAGATAGGAGGACAAAGGGACAAAAAATGAATATCATGTGAATTCTTCCTAGATTTTAATTTACTTTGCTTGTTTGAATGGCACTTCTGGAAATGGTCCTATTTTCACTTCATAACCAGTATTTTTAAAAGTTTGTTGTCTATTAGTAAACTTTTTTTACTTATTAACATTTCAGGATTAAAATTTTAAGTAATTTGTTTTTTCAAATATAGGCAAAATCTATCCAGGTAACTCCCATTACAGATATCCTATCAATTGCAGAATTCTTCAAACTTTCAAATTTTTTCACCTAGAAGATCTCTACTCAGACCATAAAATAACTAATGATCTTGAGGTAAAGAATTTATGAAGTTTAATTCTATATTTGATTCTTTGGCCTAATGACTTTTTATTCAATTATAAATGATATTTTTGTGTATCTTTTATTCATCCTAATTATGGAGTTGGTAGGAATGTGTCTTTATATTTTTTAGACCAGTATTTCTCAACCTTGGCAGTACTGATATTTTAGGTTGGATACTTTGTGTAGGTATGTGTTTCCTGTGCTCTGGAAGACATTTAGCAGCATCCCTGGCCTCTACCTCCTAGAGACAGGCAGCACACCCCCCTCTAGACATGGCCCAAATGTTGCCCTGGAGTGAAAACTACTCTTCTAAAATGATTCCTCACCATGGAGATCTAGGAGAACACACAGATTCTATGGCATGACTTCAGACCTACTGCATCAACATCTCTGGGGGAGAATTCTAGGCATATTTTTGTCTTTAAGTGTCCCAGGTATGCAGCCTGTCCACCGACAACCCATATTTGGCACGGTGTCTGTGGGTATGGTATACGCTAATGGATATTTGCTGAATTCTTCATCCTTAAGAAATCAGTTTAGGATCATTTTTATGACAACTCAAATCTACCAAGTTACAAGGAATAAACATATCACAGCTTAGGATCAACGTTGTTAAGAACACTTTATATGGAAACTTCTATAATGCAGGGTAACTACACAAAGGGGCTCCATTTAATTGCCCATTCTTATATTCTGAACTCCTTTCATTATTCCGAGTGCAGAGAACAATTCAATCTGATTTTTTTTTTTTTAAATAACTGAAAGCCAAATCCATCGAATGTTTTAGGACCAAGAAATTAGCTAAGATGACAACGGATGCATACACAATACTTCCCAATTTGTACACCTACTCGGTGGCAGGTGGGGTTATTCACTGGTTTTTATCTTCACTGTTTTTATCTACATCCTAGGAATGAAATCCATTGCACATAAAGCCAACATCACCTGTGTTTGTTTTGTTGGGAATTTTACAGCTATTAATGATGAATACACCAACATACTTTATCTTAAGTAGGCTACAAGCAAATGTTATTTGAATTACATGTTTAGATAACCAACCTGAAGTAAATTTAGGGGACATTTATCTTGCAAAGGTATTTTTCCCCCCAAGAGGACAATGCACTGATTAACATGAAGAGGAATGTTACATACTTTTAAAAAGCATTGCTATTTTAAATCCAAACCCCTATGTATACAGAAGTAAGGTATTTTTTCCAACGAAGTTTTTTTCCCACGAGTTTATGATTTGACAACTACGATAAACATTCAGTGATACCTTGAAATTCTATAAACTAAATTAGCAAACACTGATATATGAATGCCTATATTGAGCTATTTTGCATTAATGAAAGAAAGCATCAAAAATAAAGAATAGCGATAGTATATGGTGTAATTCAGAGACATTCTTATCAAATGGTATGAATACAAATTCTAACTCCAAATACCTGAGAGTTACATGGAGTTATTTAATCTTTGTGCTTAGACTCATCTTTAAAATGATTATAATAAGAGAACCTATAACAAAGAGTTGTGAGAAGGCTTAAAACAGTATCTCTCATACACTAAACATTCAATAAATGCTATTGACTATTATCCTTTTGTATTTAATTTTTAATTTCTATTTTAAGTCAAACAGGCTGATAGTTCTCCTCTCAGGTACACATGCACACACTGTCACTCTCCATGGCTCATTTCTTCCTTGGCCATCCTCAGAATCTGAGGGATAAAGGAAAAGAGAAAAGCATGGTTGAATCTCACAGGATTCTGGCACTACACTTAAAAACCACCATTAGTCAAAAAATATGTCAAATATGCCCTAAACACATTCACTACATTGACAGGGCTATGTAGGACAAATCAGATCCATTGCTCCCATACAAACTGATGTATTAGAGTAGTCTAATAGAGACATTAGAGATCTCTAAGGGCCAAAGAAAACATTGACAGTTGTAGCTTGAAGTTTCATGACACCCACATTAACCTCAAGACCACTTCTGTGTTACTACTGATGGTCTATTAACTCAAGGGTGAGTAGCAACTGATACACTACAGATCATACAATCATCTGCTTACATCAGGCATTATGGTTCTCAGATTTCTCCAAGTTCAAGATTCCAATTTCTTTTCAAGTGTGGAAAAGAATTAGACATAGACACAATAGACACAGAAACATAAATGAGGGGTGCCTAGGTGGCTCAGTTGGTTGAGCAAATGACTCTTGGTTTTGGCTCAGGTCATGATCTCAGGGTCGTGAAATCGAGTCCCCTGCTAGGTCCCACCGGATGGGAAGTCTGCTTGGGATGCTCTCTCCTCCTCTCCCTCTGCCCCTCCCCACCTCTGCCTCGCAAGTGTGAGCACATGCACACTCTCTCCCTCTCAAATAAATAACATTTAAAAAAATATGAATACTTCTTGGGAATGTTCTAGTATAAAATCATTTAATAAGCATTTACTGGAAGACTGGATATTGAACTATACCAGCGGGTAGGAAATTACTGAAGAAAAACAGCAAGCACAAAGTCTGCAGGACTGGAAAACCAGGATATGAGAAGATATTTGGAGTAAATGAGGGTAACTAGTAGCTAGTGGCACAATCCAATTCAGAGTCTCCTTCCATTAGGCAACTGGCGAAAGGATATTTTTAAATGTATTAATTTTAAATCTACAATATAGTTCTTAACCACTAAAGGTGACTCTGACTCCTTAAGTCAGAAAACTTATTTTGAGAAAACAGGTGGAAAATTATACTGATAAAATTATAAGCCCTGGTGTCAAATAGAACTAAGAGTGACTTTTTTTTTTACTGTTACCTTGGACAAGTTATGTAAAAAGACTCCATTAACTCATCCATACAATAACACCTACACCATATAATAAATCGATGCAGATGAAGTACTTAGCACAGTACTAAGCACTCAGTACATGTGCCCAGAGACTGATTTTTTTTTTTTTTGAGAGAGTGTGCGAGCAAGCAAGCAAGTGCACAAAAGTGGGGAGAACAGAGGGAGAGGGAGAGAATCTCAACCAGACTCTGTGCTGAGCAGGGAGCCCAAAGTGGGGCTCCATCTCACCACCCTGAGATCATGACATGAGCTAAAACCAAGAATTGGACTCTTAACCAACAGAGCCACCCAGGTGTGCTGTGGAGAATGACCTATTTTTATGATAAAGTCTAGTAAAAAAGAAAACATAACAAGCACCAGGAAAGAAGAATCCAACGTCACTTGACTTGGTTCAGGGAGAATTTTCCAGATCCCACTATCAATACTCTTGGCCCCTAAGAAGTATAACTGGAGCCTCCCTTCAATTACAATATTGAAGTCAGTAGCCTATTCCAAAGACTGCACGGCTCTCCTAAAGATACTGTCTATTTCCACGTGATGCTCTGTGTATTCTGCTAATTGTGTATAAAAGTGAGGCTTATAAGCTACCATAGGAGATCAGAACTCCAGAGAAAGTCAGAAACTGAAATCCAAGGCCTACTGGGAATTCTTTCCAGAAGCACCAAGATCAAAATCCTTAACAACTCTTAAGAGTTTCATGAGAGGACAGTGAACATTTATACAGAGGAGCACTGGCCATATTTGCAGCTTCACACCTCACTCACTGAGGGGGTTATATCCATCACTGAGGGGGTTATATCCAGCACAAATGCATACCATACCTCTCTATGCTAAAGCTGAATTCAAAAGCGTTTTAACATCTAAGGTTCAGGGGGATTTATCAAAATTTTCTGACCATTAGAACCATTTGTGCATCATTACTGAGCAGGAGAGGAATGAAATAAGGCAAAGAAATATAGCTTATGTCCTAAAATCAGAGATACATCTTGGAGTCATTTTCTCTACTTCTGTGGTGGTCTAAATATTAGACTTTGCTTATACACCTGGATCTTTATTACCTACAGCTTGTTCCCTATTGATCTCATTGAAATTGATCCATTCATCCATCCAGTCACAATATATAAGCAACTATGGGGAGGGGGCGGAGCAAGATGGCAGAGGAGTAGGAGACCTGGATTTCCTCTGGTCTCAGGAATTCAGCTGAATAGGGCCATTCTGAACACCTACGAACTCAACAGGAGATCGAAGATAAGAATAGCAACAACACTGAACAGAAAAGCGACCACTTTCTGGAAGGTAGGACACGTGGAGAAGTGAATCCGAGGCAATACTCGGGAGGATAGACGGCGGGGAAGGGGGCCTCTGTCGGCGGCTTCTGGCAAGTGATAGAGCCGCGGAGCACAAAATCGGAACTTTTCGAAGTCGGCTCCACTGAGGGACGTCGCTCCAGTGGCTAAGCTGGGAGTGGAATCCTCGCGGGACAGTGTGGTCTCAGGACCCTCGGGGTCACAGAAAGACCGGGGGTGCCTGAGTGCAGCAGAGCTCCCAGGTGTCGGAGCGGGGGAAGCCGGCTGCAGAGATGGAGCCGAGGCGCGGGCTCTCAGCTCGGGGTTGCCATAAACCGTGATCTGTGGCACAGTCGGGCCACTGCTCCTCCAGCAGGGACCCAACAAGCGGCAGATCCGGGGAGACACCCCTCCCTCCCCCGGGAAGAGCTGTGCGGGAGCACATCGCAGTGATCTGCTGGGTTTGGAGACTCCATACCGAGTCGGGTGCCAGAGATAGAAACGCTGGGTCACAGGCCAGGTGAGCATGGAGTGCGGGGAGAGACCGGGGAGATGGGAGTGACTGCTTTTCTCTGGGGGCGAACTGAGGAATGGGGCCCCGAGTTCTCGGCTCCTCCAGGCGGAGACTGGGAGGCCACCATTTTCACTCTCGTCCTCCAAAGCTGTATCTCGAGAGCTTGCAGGGAACAAAAGCTCCCGAGAGCAAACCCGAGCAGATTGCTTAACCCAGAGGACAAGGGCAGGTCAATTCCGCCTCTGCCAAAGACATTTGAAAACCACGGCAACAGGCCCCTCCCCCAGAAGATCAGCAAGAACAGCCAGCCAAGACCAAGTTTACCGATCAAAGAGAACGGACAAACTCCAGCGCTAGGGGAATACTGCACATAGAATTCATGGTTTTTTTACCATGATTCTTTAGTTTTACAAAGTTAATTTTAACTGTTTTTTTTTAATTTTTTCTTTTTCCCTTTTTCAACTGACATCTTATCAATCCTTTTTTTAAAAAAATTTTTTTTATTTTTCATTTTTAGAGTCATATTCTAACCCTTCATAGTAGTTACCCTTATTTTTGGCATATATATATATATATATATATATATATATATATATGTTGTTCTCTCTTTAAAAAGTTTGAGATACAGTTTCTTCTAACAGATCAAAATATACCCTAAATCACTAGTGTATGGTTTTGTTCTACTCTCCAATCACATTCTTTCACTTTAAATTTTTTTCAAAAAACTTACCAATTCCTTTTATAAAATCTTTTATAATTTTCATCTTTAGTCATCTTCCATCCCTTCGTTGTATCAACCCTTATTTTGTACATATATAAGTCTTTCTTTAAAATTTTAGGAGGCACTTTCTTCTAACAGACCAAAATATACCCAAAATCTAGTGTGTGGCACTGATCTATGCACTAGCCTGATCATATTTGATCATATTCTGTTTTTTGTTTTGTCCTGTTTTTGTTTTTATCTTTTTCTTTTTTCTCTTTTTTCCTTTCTTTCCCTTTCTTTTCCACTGGTTTCAGGGTCTTTTCTGATTTGTTTAGAGTATATTTGCTGCGGACGTTGTAAACCTGTTAGCATTTTGTTCTCTCATTCATCTATTCTCCTCTGGACAAAATGACAAAATGAAAAAAATCACCTCAGCGAAAAGAACAAGAGGTAGTACCATCTGCCAGGGACCTACTCAATACGGACATTAGTACAATGTCCGACCTAGAGTTCAGAATCATGACTTTAAAGATACTAGCTGGGCTTGAAAAATCATGGAAGTTATGAGAGACACCCTTCCTGGAGAAATAAAAGAACTAAAATCTAACCAAATCGAAATCAAAAAGGCTATTAATGAGGTGCAATCAAAAATGGGGGCACTAACTGCTAGGATAAATGAGGGAGAAGAGAGAATCAGTGATACAGACGACCAAATGATGGAAAATAAAGAAGCTGAGAAAAAGAGATAACTACTGGATCACGAGGGCAGAATGAGAGATAAGTGATACGATAAGATGAAACAACATTAGAATAATTGGGATCCCAGAAGAAGGAGAGAGAGAGGGGCAGAAGGTATATTGGAGCAAATTATAGCAGAGAACTTCCCTAATGTGGGGAAGGAAACAGGCATCAAAATCCAGGAGGCACAGAGAACCCCTCTCAAAATCAATAAAAATAGGTCAACACCACAACATCTAATAGTAAAACTTACGAATCTCAGAGACAAAGAGAAAATCTTGAAAGCAGCTCGGGAGAAGAGATATGTAACCTATAATGGTAGAAACATTAGATTGGCAACAGACCTATCCACAGAGACCTGTAAGGCCAGAAAGGACTGGCATGATATATTCAGAGCACTAAATGAGAAAAAATATGCAGCCAAGAATACTGTATCCAGCTAGGTTGTCATTGAAAATAGGAGAGATAAAAAGTTTCCAGGACAAACAAAAACAAAAGGAATTTGCAAACACGAAACCAGTCCTACAAGAAATATTGAAAGGGGTCCTCTAAGCAAAGAGAGCCTAAAAGCAGCATAGACCAGAAAGGAACACAGACAATATACAGTCACAGTCACCTTACAGGCAATACAATGGCACTAAATTCATACCTTTCAATAGTTACCCTGAATGTAAATGGGCTAAATGCCCCAATCAAAAGACACAGGCTATCAGATTGGATTAAAAAACAAGACCCATTGATATGCTGTCTGCAAGAGACTCATTTTAGAACCAAAGACAGCCCCACATTGAAAGTGAGGGGGTGGAAAACAATTTACCATGCTAATGGACACCAAAAGAAAGCTGGGGTGGCAATCCTCATATCAGACAAATTAGATTTTAAACCAAAGACTGTAATAAGAGATGAGGAAGGACATTATATCCTACTTAAAGGGTCTATCCAACAGGAAGATCTAACAGTTGTAAATATCCATGCCCCTAACATGGGAGCAGCCAGTTATATAAGGCAATTAATAACAAAAGCAAAGAAACCCATTGACAACAATACAGTAATACTGGGGGACTTTAACAGCCCCCTGACTGAAATGGACAGATCATCTAAGCAAAAGATCAATAAGGAAATAAAGACTTTAAATGACACACTGGACCAAATGGACTTCACAGACATATCCAGAACATTCCATCCCAAAGCAACAGAATACACATTCTTCTCTAGTGCCCATGGAACATTTGCCAGAATAGATCACATCCTATGTCACAAATCAGGTCTCAACCAGTACCAAAAGATTGGGATTATTCCCTGCATATTTTCAGACCACCATGCTTTGAAACTAGAACTCTATCACAAGAGGAAAGTCGGAAAGAACTCAAATACATGGAGGCTAAAGAGCGTCCTACTAAAGAATGAATGGGTCAACCGGGAAATTAAAGAAGAATTAAAAAAATTCATGGAAACCAATGAAAATGAAAACACAACTGTTCAAAATCTTTGGGACACAGCAAAAGCAATCCTAAGGGGAAAGTATATAGCAATACAAGCTTTTCTCAAGAAACAAGACAGGTCTCAAATACACAACCTAACCCTACACCTAAAGGAGCTAGAAAAAAAAAAACAGCAAATAAAGCCTAAACCGAGCAGGAGAAGAGAAATAATAAAGATCAGAGCAGAAATCAATGAAACAGAAACCAAAAGAACAGGAGAACAGATCAACGAAACTAGGAGCTGGTTCTTCGAAAGAATTAACAAGATTGATAAACCCCTGGCCAGACGTATCAAAAAGAAAAATGACCCAAATCAACAAAATCATGAATGAAAGAGGAGAGATCACAAACAACACTAAAGAAATACAAACAATTATAAGAACATATTATGAGCAACCCTATGCCAGCAAATTAGATAACTTGGAAGAAATGGGTGCATTCCTAGAGATGTATCAACTACCAAAACTGAACCAGGAAGAAACAGAAAACCTGAACAGACCTATAACCACTAAGGAAATGGAAGCAGTCATCAAAGATCTCCCAACAAAGCCCAGGGCCAGATGGCTTCCCAGGGGAATTCCACCAAACATTTACAGAAGAATTAATACCTATTCTCCTGAAACTCTTCCAAAAAAGAGAAATGGAAGGAAAACTTCCAAACTCGTTTTATGAGGCCACCATTACCTTGAACCCAAAACCAGACAAAGACCCCATCAAAAAGGAGAATTATAGACCAATATCCTTGAACATGGACGCAAAAGTTCTCACCAAAATACTAGCCAATAGGATCCAACAGTACATTAAAAGGATTATTCAGCATGACCAAGTGGGATTTATCCTTGGGCTGCAAGGTTGGTTCAACATTCACAAATCAATCAACGTGATACAATACATTAACAAAAGAAAGAACAAGAATCATAGGATCCTCTCAATAGACGCAGAAAAAGCATTTGACAAAGTACAGCATCCTTTCTGGATCAAAACTTTTCAGAGTATAGGGATAGAGGGTACATACCTCACTATCATAAAAGCCATCTATGAAAAACCTACAGTGAATATCATTCTCAATGGGAAAAAGCTGAGAGCTTTTCCCCTAAAGTCAGGAACGCAGCAGGGATGTCCACTCTCACCACTGCTATTCAACATAGTATTAGAAGTCCTAGCCACAGCAATCAGACAACAAAAAGAAATCAAAGGCATCCAAATCGGCAAGGAGGAAGTCAAACTCTCACTCTTTGCAGATATGATAGTTTATGTGGAAAACCCAAAAGACTCCACCCCAAAACTGCTAGAACTCATACAGGAATTCAGTCAATTAGCAGGATATAAAATCAATGCACAGAAATCAGTGGCATTCCTATACACCAAGACAGAAGAAAGACAAATTAAGGAGACGATCCCATTTACAACTGCACCCAAAACCATAAGATACCTAGGAATAAATCTAACCAAAGAGGCAAAGGATCTGTACTCAAAAAGCTATAAAATACTCATGAAAGAAATTGAGGAAGACACAAAGAAATGGAGAAACGTTCCACGCTCATGGATTGGAAGAACAAACATTGTGAAGATGTCAATGCTACCTAGAGCAATCTACACATTCAATGCAATCCCCATCAAAATACCATCCACTTTTTTCAAAGAAATGGAACAAATAATCCTAAAATGTGTATGGAACCAGAAGAGACCCCGAATAGCCAGAGGAATGTTGAAAAAGAAAAGCGAAGCTGGCAGCATCACAATTCCGGACTTCCAGCTCTATTACAAAGCTGTCATCATCAAGACAGTATGGTACTGGCACAAAAACAGACACATCGATCAATGGAACAGAATCGAGAGCCCAGAAATGGACCCTCAGGTCTACATTCAATTAATCTTTGACAAAGCAGGAAAGAATGTCCAATGGAAAAAAGACAGTCTCTTCAACAAATGGTGTTGGGAAAATTGGACAGCCACAGGCAGAAGAATGAAACTGGACCATTTCCTTACACCACACACAAAAATAGACTCCAAGTGGTTGTAAGACCTAAACATGAGACAGGAGTCCATCAAAATCCTAGAGGAGAACACAGGCAGCAACCTCTTCGACCTCAGCCGCAGCAACTTCTTCCTAGAAACATCGCCAAAGGCAAGGGACGCAAGGGCAAAAATGAACTACTGGGATTTCATCAAGATAAAAACCTTTTGCACAGCAAAAGAAACAGTCCACAAAACCAAAAGACAACCGACAGAATGGGAGAAAATATTTGCAAATGACATATCAGATAAAGGGCTAGTATCCAAAATCTATAAAGAACTTATCAAACTCAACACCCAAAGAATAATCCAATCAAGAAATGGGCAGAAGACATGAACAGACATTTTTCCAAAGAAGACATCCAAATGGCCAACAGACACATGAAAACGTGCTCAACATCGCTCGGCATCAGGGAAATCCAAATCAAAACCTCAATGAGATACCACCTCACACCAGTCAGAATGGCTAAAATTAACAAGTCAGGAAACGACAGATGTTGGCGGGGATGCAGAGAAAGGGAAACCCTCCTACACTGTTGATGGGAATGCAAGCTGGTGCAACCACTCTGGAAAACAGTATGGAGGTTCCTCAAACAGTTGAAAATAGAGCTACCATACGATCCAGCAATTGCACTACTGGGTATTTACCACAAAGATAGAAATGTAGGGATCCGAAGGGGTACCTGCACCCCAATGTTTATAGAAGCAATGTCCACAATAGCCAAACTGTGGAAAGAGCCAAGATGTCCATTGACAGATGAATGGATAAAGAAGATGTGGTATATATACACAAGGGAATATTATGCAGCCATCAAAAGGAATGAGATCTTGCCATTTCCATTGACGTGGATGGAACTGGAGGGTGTTATGCTGAGTGAAATAAGTCAATCAGAGAAAGACATGTATCATATGACCTCACTGAAATGAGGAATTCTTAATCTCAGGAAACAAACTGAGGGTTGCTGGAGTGGTGGGGGGGTGGGAGGGATGGGGTGGCTGGGCGATAGACATTGGGTAGGGTATGTGCTATGGTGAGCGCTGTGAAATGTGCAAGACTGTTGAATCACAGATCTGTACCTCTGAAACAAATAATGCAATACGTTAAGAAAAAAAAAGATAGCAGGAGAAGAATGAAGGAGAGTAAATCAGAGGGGGAGACGAACCATGAGATGATGGACTCTGAAAACAAACTGAGGGTTCGGGGGCGGGAATGGGTTAGCCTGGTGATGGGTATTAAAGAGGGCACGTTCTGTGTGGAGCACTGGGTGTTATGCATAAACAATGAATCATGGAACACTACATCAAAAACTAATGATGTAATGTATGTGATTAACATAACAATAAAAAATGAAAAAAAGCAACTATGAACAATTACAAAAGCACTGGGTGTGCCTGTGTGTGTATATATACACACACACACCCAAGAATGTACATATAAATAATCTGGCTTCTGGGAGGCTACAGTAGTAGTAGCAACAGAAGGTAGACCGTACAATATTGTAGTCTCCCTAATGGAGACAACCAATGAGGGAACTTGGAATAGAAAGGAAAAGTAGGTACTTCGATCTTACAAGGAAAGATGTGCAATGGGCAGGCAGAAAAAAGCCATTACAGAGAATTTACCTGTCAGACATTTGCTATTTAGTTTCACTGAGTCCTGGGTCCTTTGGATCATAGCAAATCACCTGTAGGCCACAATCAAGAGAAAAATTTTTGTGCTTTTAAGTAGTTAAAGTACTGTCCTATATACTAGGGAGCAAAGTCTTTTGAGGAAAGGGAGAGGCATTTACTCCTGATCCTTCCAGTCATATATTTCTTCTTGGACTAGATTGGAAATTCAATGCTCAATTATAATCATTTATTAAACTTAGAATATCGTTGTCTTTGTGAGAGGAAAATCGCAATGCCAGGTAAAATTAGTTCCAATAGCTGCAGAACAATCTCATTATTGGGCATTGTTTGAAATTTAGCTACCTTAGGCTTTAGACAAAGTTCTCAGACTAGCTGCCTGGGACAGCTGAATATTCTTAAGGAACAATGGAGAAGCATGTGTTTGAGCCAAACCACTCAGATGAGAGCTCTCAGAAAATAGTCTCCTAGTAAATGGGTATGGTAGGGTGACCTGGAACCCCCCAGAAGCCTTGTGAAGCTTGAGGTCCTGTTTTCCCATTCTCAGTGTCTAACAATGTATACAACACATAGAATCGAGTTCAGCTTCTTCATCTTTCTCCTAATTACGACATAAGCTTTTCCTCAGAAGAGAAAAAAAAAAAGTCACCAAAAGCTGAGCCTCAGAAAAGGCACAAAAAGCAGAATTACTAATGGCTTTCCCGTTACCTTTTTTCAATTTTAGCAGCATGAAAAGGAATGCCCTGACAGAAAATGTAAAATTATCTGAGAACCTAGCAAAAGAAACAAAGCAAGGACCTATCTGAATTCTGTGTCTGAGTTCATTTTTAAAAAATAACTACCTGCTGTTAATGTGGGCGGCTTAGGCCGCCTTCTCAAGCTTCCATGGTGACTAAAAATCAGATTTTTAACTGTTACTAAACAGCTAGTCTTTTTGCCCCCTATCACCTCTAGACTTGGATAATCAGACACGCTGTGATAAGTTGGTCTTTTTTTTCCACTTTCGGTATGAAGGGGGCAGGGGTCACTGTCCTGATAAGAAAGGATGATGTTCGGCCTGGGAGGAGTAAAGTGATGGAAGCGGCTACTTCCCATCTGTCTACACTCCTCACCTTCACCAAGGACAATCACATTACTTTCCCCAAGTTGCTGTGGACTAGAGGTCAATTGTCAAGGTTGACAAGAAAGGTTAAGAAGAATTTCTTTCAAGAGGTCGATTTCCAGGAAATGGGGGTGACATGCTAAAAAACCAGAAGGGCTCTATGAGCTTGCTGTCCTGCAGGGTGAGCTGCTTTAAGCACAAAGCTCCATTTACAGGTGTGTCAAAATCAGAAAGGATGGGCAACAGCTGCCCAACTCCACCAACAGTCAGACAGCATATTCTGTCAGGCCCCACACTGGTAGCCGGGGACACACAGATGGAAGAAAAGGTCCCTGTACTCAGGGTCCTGCAATAGCACAGTATGGAGCCTCCGGAACTGGGCAGTCAGAGCAGCTTTCTGGAAGGACAGACAACATGCAAGTGGAGTGGGATGTATCCCATAAAAACAACTTGAGCCAGGCCAGGTGCCTGACATACCATAGGCCTGTGCAGAGAACCAGCAGTATAGTGGGCTGGCTTCCTGTCCTTGGCTATGCACACTCTACTTCCCCTTGGATAAGATCCATAATGCATAAATACATGGTCTGTATCTGGGAAGTTACTGACTTAATGATGTTATGCCAGGCTGCCCCAAACATGTATGGGGTCCAGTGTGAGAATGTAAAAAAAGGTCATAAACCATAAGTCTTAAGAGTTAAAAGTTAAAAATTTAAATTAACAGATGTGTAATATATCTGTTCTACTCCCCTACATTAACATATTTGCTTTCCTAATGTCTTAGAAAGCTAGGTTCTAATAAAAATTCTCAGATGAAGTTTTAGTCTGGAATGTGCCTGCACCCCAGCCCAATACCCTGGCCCCCTTCCTTCCCTTCTCACTCCCAGCTGAATTCTACCCCAGGCGGGACCTTCTTGCACTTGCACATGGGTACTGCTGTCAGTCCTGCGAAGCTCAATTCACAAGTCAGCTGCCTGTCATGCACCCTCAAACCTAGAGTATACACATAGCATAAGCTTTCCTCAGGTCAGACTCAGAAGGGACCTCTTCCATCCTTGAGGCTGGCTCAGGGCTATATAGGCCGGGAGTTCTACGGTCCTAAGGACTAGGCAGAGTTTGGATAAGGGGTGGGTAGGGAATCTGGACTCTGGTGGGACTCCTCATCTGTGAGAGGGAGGAGAGCTGCAAAGGTCAGAGAAGGGCCCTTGAAGGCACAGGAGCTAGGGGAAATCACCTCTTGCTGAATCTAAGGGCAGACCTGCATTCTCTTCCAATTAATTCATTAGACTCATGTGATCTTTAAGAGCTCCCTTCTTGGTAGATAATCAGGAAAAGTACAAATACCAATTAAAGCTATCTCAGCTTGGGCTATTTTAATTTGTTCCCTTCCTATTTAAGATGACTTCTGGGGTAAATTCTCTTTAGTCTTCCTCTTTCAGCTACTAGGCACCTAGGTGTGGCAGCCAGCAAGTCTTGGATCTGCAAGAAGGTCCTTCGGAAACAATCTCTGGACCTCTTCCAATGCCTGAAGTAAGAGGCCCATGTCCACTTGGTGACTGCTGACCTTGGTGACATTCACTGCTAGAGTCTCCTCTCAGGCTGAAAACCTCATGGTGACTCCCCCTCAAGCCTGGTCTGGGACCATACTCCTCTAGCAGATGAAGCCCAACCGCCCATGGTGCCTCCTAGGGCCACAGGATCAGTGCCCTGGGAGATCCAGGGTACATTCTCCTGGTATGCCTGCGGACAGCACCAGCAACCACCTCACCCTCCTCGAGGCATGCAGGAACTTCCGGAGGCTCTGTGCAGAATAACCCTGGGAAGCCAGTAAGGCCTTCCTTCTGGAGTGGGGCCCCTGTAGACCATCTCTTCCCAGAGTTCTAAACACAGCATGGAACACAAACCCCTCAGCTTTCTCCCTTTTTCTTAGCCAAGAGTCAGAGACCATCAGCCCTGAGTCAGAGAAACCATGACACACATTCCTTTGACTCCATTTCCCTCCCTCAGGCTCTTCGCATTTCCTTCCCAGCACCCATTCTGGCTCCACGAGGAGAGCTTTCCATTCTTCTTGTGTGACAGACACGTCTCCTGCATTGCATCCATCTCCCACCTGAGGTGGCCTTTATTCTGTCCTTTTTCCTAAAGCCACAGTGGCAGACAGCTGCAGAGAGAAATCTAAGTAGCTTAAGAGTATAAATTAAGAGACCCCTAAAAAACGTGAAGCCTGCCATACATATATTTCACCACTGGTACTGTAGCCCAGTATTGCTGAACCTGGGTCAGGCTTGTGTATGGATAGACCTCCCAACAAGGGACTGACACACACTCAAGTGCCACTAAATACAGGGGTGGACTCTTTGAAGCCCACCACAGAGGAAGAGGCAGAGGCACAGAAGCGCTCTGTTGGAAAGCCCAACACTTTCCTTTAGTTTCAGGAAAACGCCCCATGACTTTTTTCCCCTATGCTAACTTATTTCCAAAGGGTTATTGTCTTCCTGTTGACACTGTAACAGACCACCACAAATTAAGGCACTGAAAAAACAAAAATTTGATTTCTTACAGAATTCTGGGAGTCAGAAGTCCAACATCAGTTTCACAAGGCAAAAAAAAAAAAAATCAAGATGCCGGCAGGGCTGGCTCTTTCTGGAGTCTAGGGAGAATCAAGTATCTCATTTACCCTTTCCAGCTTCTAAAGGCCTCCTACATCCTCACTGCTAGGCCCTAGCTCCAGCTTCAAAGCCCACCCTGTTGAAGAAACAAACCTCCTCCCACAGCCCTCGGTCTCCTTCAGCACGGTTGCGCCTGCCTCCCTTATAAAGGCTGCTCTGATTACATTGGCCCCCACCAGGATAATCTCCCCACCTCAGGATCCTTAACTTAATTACACCTGCAAAGTCCCTTTTGCCTCATAAGGTAAGACATTCACAGCTTCCAGAGATTAGAATTTACCACTTTGAGAGGCCGTTATTTAGCCTCCAGCACAGGGGAGGCTTCCTTGTTTTGAGGTATTGCCTCATTCACTGGAATAAGAATCAGGCCTACTTCATCTGCTCCCAATAAAGGAAGGAACGCAGATTTGACACAACCAGATTTACCATGACTTCCCCATTCCCTGCTCTCACACTGGTTTGTTTTGTTTTAATTCTTTGGTTTTTCAATCACCGTGCCTGGCTTTCCTCAGTCATCCAGACTACTTTTAGAACTACTCTCCCCATACTCTGTTGGGGTATTCTTATGGGAAACAGACAAGTTGACTTCTTTCTTATTCAAGATCAAGCATAATTAAGAATATACATCTAGGGGCACCTGGGTGGCTCAGCTGGTTGAGTGACTGCCTTCAGCTCAGGTCATGATCCTGAAGTCCCAGGATCGAGTCCCGCATCGGGCTCCCTGTTCAGCAGGGAGTCTTGCTTCTCCCTCTGACCCTCCTCTCTCTCTCTTTCTCGCTCTCTCAAATAAATAAATAAATAAAATCTTAAAAAAAAAGAATGTACATCTAGGGGCACCTGGCTGGCTCAGATGGTAAAGCATGTGACCGTTGATCTCAGGGTTGTGAGTTCAAGCCCCACATTGGTGGTGGAACCTACTTAAAAAAAAAAGAATATACATCTACATTAAATAAAAGTGCATTATTCTATTTAGGTCAGTCTGAGCCAGGTAATATGCAAAGCCACATCCCCCACACCCCCAAAACCAACTTCCATGCTTCAGTTGTTGGCTTCATGAATGAATAAATGGAGAATCTCTTCATAGAAATACTGGAATTGAGAAGGGAGTGAGAACAGTTAGAAGTAATTGAAAGTTCTATATCCCGAAAAAGAAGGCCAACTCCATGCTCTCTTTCATAGCTGTTGTCTCTACTATGGGGACATGCTCTGGTAGCAGTCCTGAGCCACTCCATGCTCAAAGCCAAGTGCTGGCAGGGTGAGGATGCACATCAGTATGGTCACTTGCATGCTGTGTGGAATAGAGTCTTCCCATTTGTCTGTGCTGTTACTTTGGCCGTAGACAAGAGAGAAAGACTGCTCTAATCCAGTGGCCAGCCCTGGGGTGAGGTAGGCCCAGGAGCCCTGGTAGTATAAGGAAGAACAGGAAAGGTGGCCACCTAGCACTTGCACTTTCTAGGTACAGACATTGGGGTCACCCCGACATGGCCAAGCTGACTTCTCCACACAAGGATCAAACACAGGCCCTTCCCCTTTGGACTTAAATCACATGAGTCGAATCAACCAATCACTCCACATACTCTAAATTTACTCGGTGGATGTGCTAGTGATTGCATTTCTGTGACGACTGTAAGTTAGTAGAGAAGATGTTTTCACTCGCTTTTCTCCAAATGAGTCGATTTGTAAATAGAAGCCAGTTCTTGCCATACCCCATGTGCATTCATTTTTCCCTTGTATTTTCTCTCTCCCTGTGCAGAGCACAGTATTTGGAGGTCCTATTCTTCAAAACTAGAGTTTGAATGAAGTGTGTGCTTATGATTACATGCTGACTGACATATATGCAACTTTGAGTGGAACAGCATGAGTCGTGGAAATTGAATTAAACAATAAACCCGTAATTGCTTGTTAGGGTGCTTTAATTGACTCGTAAGTACCATATGCGAAGCTGCGTGGCTGCAGGAGCCCAATTATAAGCTTGCTTATGGAAAGATACAAGTCATTTTGCATGTTGGAAACACACTCCCCAATTATTGTTGCCTCTCAGAAAAAAGCATTTTTAAATAAATAAGAAATACTTGGTAAGCTAATAATGTATACTTAGTCCCAAGGTAACCCTGAAACACTTTATTAGGTTCTAATACAAGATCAGAAAATGCACAGTGAAAAAATGTCCATTTGCTTTATTCCAAGGCGTCCGTTAAGCCCGGAGCTCTCTGTGTTCACAGCTAACCAAAGAAGTGGACACAGATAGGGCTCTTGGCTTAAGGGATTTTTTTCCCCCAACTGACAAAGAACTGACAAAAATAAGCACTATGGAAAAAAGAGAACAAAGTAAAATTACAAACAATTCATAAATTAGATTTAAACATCGCTAATACATGTTAGGGTCATAGAGGAGAAAGAAGGGAGACCTTAAACTCTGGCTGTCCATCCAGTAGGGTAAATTCCAGAACGGAACGCTAGGAATCGGAGTCAGGTTACCTAGCTGGAAGGGCACTGATCAGGATCAGCTGTGGGCTTTGGGGAGTGCATGGTGGGAGTAGGAAACACAGGAGGTACATGTTGACTACTTAGTAAAAACAGGACATCAGGAGGTTCCAGGTAAGTAGAGTGAGCACCTTCATAAACTAGAGCGGAGAAGAAGTAATCAGCGGGAATCCTAAATCCAAGGAAGAAAAGCATAAAATTGTCCTTCTCTAGGGCGTCATAGACCCTGACCATGGTGTTTGCATGAACACAAGTGGTCTTGGAGTACCTTTAGATCCTCAGTGATTTTCAATTAGCCATAATGAAATCAACCCAAATAAATAAGTACCAAGAGTAGCTTGTTTGTTAACAAAGCTGCGAGACAAGTCTTTTAATCTCCAGCTACTCCCCCCCTTAAACTAGACCAAAAAGACATACACTCTGAACAGAAAGACAGAGCATGCTATGCAAACCCAGCTTCAAAGGTTCTCATCCAGGGGCACCGGGGTGGCTCAGTCGTTGAGCGTCTGCCTTTCAGCTCAGGTCATGGTCCCGGGCTCCCTGCTCCATGGGAAGCCTGCTTCTCCCTCTCCCACTCCCCGTGCTTGTGTTCCCTCTCTCATTCTCTCTCTGTCAAATAAATAAAAACTAAAAAAAAAAAAAAAAAAATCTTAAAAAAAATTATTAAAAAAAAGTTCTCATCCATGCCTGCCACTTAGATGGCCTCTCGGAGTCCTTCCCCCTACAGAGATAGTAAAACCTGTATTGGAAAAAAAACATTATAAATGCATATAAATCATCACACTCAGCAAGACATTGGCAACAATCACTCTAAGTCATGACAGTGAATAGGAAGGGGCCATCAGTGCATCCAAGCTCGTTATACATCACCGATTCTCTCCCTGATTCTACAACTCCTTAGAGTAGCTCCATTTATCTCAGTTGACTTTCTTCCATTAAAAACAATTCAATGGGGAATGACTGCTAATGGGGTAGTGTTTCTTTTGGGGGTGATGAAAATGTTCTGGAATTAGATTATGGTGATGGTCACACAACTCTGTGAATATACTAAAAATGACCAACTTGTACATGTGGAAGAGCAAATCGTGTCCCAACAAAGCTGCTATAAACAATTCATAATATATTCTGAATCTCGAACAAA
This sequence comes from Eumetopias jubatus, assembly GCF_037043125.1. Taxonomy (NCBI): domain Eukaryota; kingdom Metazoa; phylum Chordata; class Mammalia; order Carnivora; family Otariidae; genus Eumetopias; species Eumetopias jubatus. The sequence goes on from NW_028274809.1 coordinate 91,687,268, forward strand.
TAGAAATTATGAATATAATAAAAAAGGCTCAAAAGTCATGTCACAAAATCATGTCAAGCAGATGCTGCATTTCTAGAAATCCTGGGAATCATAAGCATTTAGTTGCTACCGAAGAAATTATTCTCCCAAAAGTTATGCTGAAAACCATTTACATTAACTTTTTTAAAAATTTTATTTATTTGACAGAGGGAGAGAGAGAGATCACAAGTAGGCAGACAGGCAAGCAGAAGGAGAGGGAGAAGCAGGCTCCCGCTGAGCACAGAGCCCGATGCGGGGCTCCATCCCAGGACCCCAGGATCATGACCTGAGCCGAAGGCAGACGCTTAACCGACTGAGCCACCCAGGTGCCCCAAAAACCATTTACATTAACTTTTATAAACAAGGATGTTCCTGTAAATAATGAATTAGGATTTTATCATTAATGCAGTTCTTTTCACATGTTTCTGACCTGCAAAGTTTCCTTTTTGCCTAGACTTTCTGTGGTGCCATACTTGCCAAATTAGAATTCTGTAGAATGCTATTTGGAGGTACAGTTGGTTGAACTATGAGACATAACAGCAATATAAGATAGAATTTCTGCCCTAAGAGGGGTTGTAATCTACACAGAAAACTTCTACTGTGTGTGGGGAACCCAGTAAATATATAAATATCTGAGAACCACCTGTATGTAAACAAATTTTGAATACAAAAGCATTGTGTGGTGGTTAGAGTTAATTTCTTACCATGTTTTAAAAGCTGTCAGGTAAGAAATCATCTAACTCCCCTTATAAATTCTTTTTTCTTTCCTTCTTTCTCTATCATGACCTCATTAGAGGTGTAAACTAATGATGAGATGCTTTCTAGTATTTCCAAGTCATTTTTCTCACTGCCACTAAAAAGTCTTCAGATTCCTTCAGAAATATCTGCCACATCTAAATTCTGTGTCTTATGCCGAATGAAGTCCTCAATTCAAATCATATGAAAGTTTCTTGACATTTCTTTTATATATTTGGAAAAGAATTCAAACACACTTCATTCTACAGAATATTGCCTATAACTATGCAATCTGCTAGAAGCTTTATACTCCTCCAGCCTCTATTTTATGTACATGTACAAGGGAAATGTATATTTGAAGCTGTGAAAGAATAAATATGCTAATTCATACACTGCATGGAGAAGGTGATTTATTCCATTTTTAAAGGAATATGGCAGTATTTACATAAGTTTCACCTGTATCTCTGCAAACAGCTGTTGTGCAAACAACTTCCAAATCAGGAGAAAAAAATATGGGTTGGGTATTTTTTTTAACAGTTGTTCTGGGCTTGACGGATGGTGCTTTAGTTACCTGCTGCACTTCACATAAAGGCATAGGGAAGACTTGGGACAAATCACTGCACCAAGGAATTACAGAATTAAAAAAAAAAAAAAATACTTACTCTTGGAGTATGAAAGCTAAGATTCTTAGACGCTGGTATAAAACAGAAACATTAACTATACATCTGTGCCATGAAAGAAGCTATCTTGATAATGAGTGCTGTATCATTTATCAGGATGCTAAACTCTGCATCATATAATCCTTCTAGTAACAGTAACTAAGTAACAAATGAGATGTGAAACTCCAAATACAGAAGTAATTTGGTGTTCTCTATTGAAAAACAAGTGCAAAGACCCGGGATATTAATTATCTCACTGCTACAGAGAAACAATAAATCAGCACAATATCCACACGTACTCCCCCACCCCTGGCTGAAGTACACTACATTATCTTGTGGATCTATCCATTTAAAACATGTTTGGAGGAACTTCTCTTCTTCTACAAATGATTTCCTCTTTGTAGATCACTATGAGTACTCATGCTTTACATGGAATCATAATCACCGCCATTATAATCAATTGTCTATTAGGTATAAAGCTGCAGCCATGTCAAGAAGGCATTTATTTTCATTTTGTTAGGTCTCCTCCTCCATAGGCTCTGCCAAAATGCTGCTGAAACTATGTTTATTCATCCCCATTTCATCTTTGGTCCCTCTGGAGTCCATGCATTTGCTGCAACCTTCATGAAAAACAAATTCGTTACACTTTAATTCTGTTCTAGAATCTCAAACTTAATAAAACCCTATAGTAAAAGTCCGAGTAATGGGGGATTCAGAGGATCATATGGTAGTTTCTATGCGCTATATATATTTGCTAGTCACACAACTTAGCTGCTCTCACAAGACGTTTTAATGAACCACAACTCACTCCATACAATATGCAGATGGATTCCTGAAAAGTTGTATGCAATAAATATGAAGGAAATGAATCTATTTTAATGCAGCAGGGAAGCTGCTACCGAAAGGTTTTCTATCCAGAATAACGGTATTTAACTCAAAGATTCATTTTTCAATGTAAACAACCCATGTTCTTACGTGAAACTGAATTTGTTTGAAGTGACGTATCGCTCAAAATCAAGTGACCTCTGATTTCTTATGTGTAATTTTTTTACCCGCTAAAGTTAGCTCAGTTATGAGTAAAACTACCTTCCAATGTCTGACCAGATATAAGTTAAGACAGGAACTTGATCTATTTTTACCTTTAAGCACTGAGAAATAATTAACCTTAATTTGACTAACAATACTCAATTCATACATTTAACTGCTTTGAGCTAGTACTGACCACCTGCACAATTCAGATTACCAAGGCTACCTGGGGCCTGTAATCAAGTCTTCTTCTGAGAATACATTGTCTTCCACATTTGCTTCAAGTCTTCATATCACCCAAGTGGAACCTGACTTTTAGCCAAAGTTCCATGCAAATGACCAGGGCCAAAACATCTGAAGAGGCAACAGCATCAGGCAGGACATAGAGTCTGGTCCTGGCTTTTTCTGTGAGAGCTGTATGACCCACTGTGGGTAAGACTCATTAAGAATCAAGTGTATTTATGTGCATAATGAAGGAGTTGGACCAGGTTGATCTGCGACCCTTCCAGCTGTGATTCTCCATGACGACGTTGTGGGTACAGATAGGACAGAGCATTCTCAAATGTATTGTTGTGATCCATGGTTTTGTTGGGAACTTGCAAGATTAGCATAGCCAGCTGGTCCTAAAGTAAGCATTTATGCATAATTGTTTTTATTTCCTTTAATGACATGTTGTTAAATACATACAGCATGCTAACACATGAATGCTAAAACACTCTTATGATCTTCGTAAAAATAAATCCATACTTAGGAAGGCATTTTATGTAACATATATAAGTTAGCTGGACTTCCAGGTAAAGATGGCAGAATGGAAACGTGATCATACTTCCACGTCCTTCTAAAATTTCATTAAACTTTGTGAGTCCTTAACGCATTAAGAGAACGGGAAAGAACAGAATGGTGTCATGATTTTGGATGCTGTAAATCTATGGACAAGAGGCAAAGGAGTGTACAGACTGAGGAAAATATTAAATTTAAGGGGTAAAGAACAAAAGCCAAAAGTTAATCTGACTTGCAACACAGACTCTCTAGAAATGGGGCTGGATGAATGAAATTGAGATTGAATAGGTCAGAAAGACCCATGAGAGATTTTCTGAAATATGATACTGAAGGATCTGATTATCTTGGCGAAATATTTACTCAATCAGTGGAGAGTCTGGGAGTTCTTTAGGGCTGAAAAGATGAAAAACAATGCAAAGGAAAAAAAAAAAAACAACCTAGGGGTGCCTGGGTGGCTCAGTCAGTTAAGCTTCTGTCTTAGGCTCAGGCCATGATCTCAGGGTCCTAGGATCAAGCCCCAAGTCAGGCTTCCTGCTCATCAGGGAGTCTGCTTCTCCCTCTCCCTCAGCCCCTCCTGCCCAGCCCCTGCTCCTGCTCTCTTTCAAATCAATAAAAATCTAAAAAAAAAAAAAGACTAGAAAATTAATAACTCTAGGGATAATAAAATGTTTCAAGGAAAGAATGATTATCATAGTTCACTTAAAGTAAGACTTTCAAAAATACTTGTATAATCATACCAATATAAACACTGAATATATTGATCTAATAAAATTACATGATAATCACATGGGGAAAATGGGAAGTGTACCAGCATACTGGGGGCCAGATAATACAAGAGAACTAAATCCTTATTATTCATACAGGAAGGCAATAGTTAATGCTTAAATCTGAAAATATAACAAGTCACAAACTAAACATAATTTCTGGAGATATGGTTAAAAACAGCATAATCAGCTAAAATAGTTGAAAGTAGCTGAGGCAAATGGAAGCAAGGAGAGAAACCTCGTAGAATTATTTAATTTTTTTTACTCCTATTGAAGAACTATTTGATCTTTCAAATTATGAAGATGTATACATTTGATAAAACATTAAAATGAATGAATGAATAAAATAGACTAACGCTAACATATTTAAAATACTCCCAGGTAGTGACACCTGGGTGGCTCAGTTGGTTGGGCATCTGCCTTTGGCTCAGGTCATGATCTCAGGGTCCTGGGATCGAGTCCCACATAGGGCTCTTTGCTCAGCAGGGAGCCAGCTTCTCTCTCTGCCTGTCACTCCCCCTGCTGTGTGCTCTCTCTCTCTCTCTCTGACAAACAAGTAAATAAAAGCTTTTAAAAAAATACTCCCAGGTATATAAAATAGTATCTTAAATCAAATGCATAAAATGCTAGATTATGTCTCATAAATACATTCTTTATAGGTAAAGCCGTTCCAATTTGTCTCTACCTATGTATTTATCTTTCTCCAAAAAAAAAAAAAATGAAAACCAACATAACAAAAGGTGGCATGTTTTTTTCTTCCGACTCTGTGAAAATAACAAACAGCTATTCATTCATTTATTAATGGCTGGACTATGTGTTCTATTAAACATTATAAAGTAAAAACACACACAAAAGAAACACAATCCTTGGCTTTTGACCGTTGAAGTGGCTGGTTGGCCCAGGTGGCTGACATAATTTACTTTTAACCTCTAGAAGGAAAAACTAGGACCAAACACAGAGAAAACTGTTGATAACAGAGGTCAAAATGATGAAGACAAAGCGGGATGGTTATTAGCTCATAATGAGAGATGAACTAGCAGTGACATCGGGGAGTACAAAAGAGAGTAATTTGTTCCTGGGCTGTGTGGAAAGGTAAAGGTAACTGGTTACTTAGACGTTTTCAGTTCACTTTCCTTATTTAGAATGATTCTGCCCCTTTTAGGACATTCAACCCCCAAAGGCCACTGATTTAGAGATCACATAATCTCAGGTTTTATTTCCATATTTTTATTTCTCCGTTTCTAGAAGAGTAGCTCTGATTTATGTATCCCTTGATCTCATGAGTCACAAAGAAACATTCCGGTGCAAACTCAAAGCAGCAGACAACAGATTTTGGTATTGAAGGCATCTCCACTCTTCCAAGCTGCTACTTGCTGAAGCAAATAATGCCAGAAATCAATTTGAGAGACTGCTGTCGACAATTAACAAACTCAAGCCAAAACAATCTAATTTTATTCTCGGCCAAGACAAACTCATTATTGACTATGAGAGACCTGCTTCCTCCTAAACTGTGGTACTTGTGGGGAAAAGGAAGGGAAATGTCTGAGGTTGTTTCAAAACAACAACGATGACCCGGAAGGAATGGTCAATGAGTTCAAATCAAATCCAAGGAAAGCTGGTGGACTGGGTGGGAAAATGGTAAACTATTCTTTAAAAACTTGGCTTTAACACACTTAAGTACTACTTACATTCCAATCTGCCAGTAGTCTTTTTACTTGTAAAAAATGAACGCTTATAAAATAAACTAAGAAGACTCAGCAAATAAATATCAAATTGGACTGAGTTAGAGAAATTCCAAGCAGAGTTCTAAGACTGCTTTACTTATATATGACTGAGAATTCTGAAAATTATGGGATGGCAGTCTTTTTGTGGTCAGGGTTCCCAATGCAGGTAACATAATGAACACATTTATAATTAGGTAAGAATTGGGAATTAATGAATTTGGATAAAACTAAAACTCAACACACAATTTTCTTCCTAAGGAGTTGATTAAAAAGTTTTTTTTTGTTGATAATACTTTCCAGGGGCGCCTGGGTGGTGCCGTCGGTTAAGCGTCTGACTCCTGGTTTCAGCTCAGGTCATGATCTCAGGGTCTTGAGATAGAGCCCCGCATTAGCGTCTATGCTCTGCATGGAGTCTGTGTGAGACTCTCTCTTCCTCTCCCTCTGCCCCACCCCTCTGCTCTCTCTCTCTCAAATAAATAAATAAATCTTGTAAAAAAAGTACTTTCCAAATGGTGGAAACTTAAGACACTTGTTTTTTTTTTAATAGTTAAGTGCTCTTGGCGCTGCAATCTTCAATTCTGATCATCTAAATGTTCACAGTAAAAATATGTCTGCAAAGGAACCCAGGCATTTGAATATGACATCATTGACAAAATGGGTTTGTACCGAAACCAACTGAGCTGGTATATTACCCTTTAACAAACAAGTCAATGTAAGCTAGCTGAAGAAAACAGAATTAATTTAGCTAAATACTTCCTTCACTGATGACATAATTTTCATATGGCTAGGAGAAAAATCAAAGGGTTACATAAATGCCAAAACACTGATCCACACTTTTTTTTAAGAGGGAAAAAAAAGAGGAAGAGAAAAAATCAGCTTATATTTTTGGTAAGAAATGTCAGTATAAAATTCTGTAACTTCTTTTTTTAATCTAGAGATTTATAGATTTTTTTTTTTAACATATCCTAAATCCAGACAGAAAATAGTGAGCTCACACTCTCTCCCTAATCTTCGGGTATAGGGAAGGTTTTCTTCCCTCTCGATCATCCCTCTTCAAAGGAAAATGATTCTCAGTCCTTTAGGGCCTTGAACTACATAGCCCACCTTCTCCAATATGTTCAGGGAGATAACAATGAATGGGCTATGTTATGGACTGAATATCTGTGTCCCCCCAAATTCATATGTTGAAGCCCAACACCTAATAGTAGGGTGTTTGGAGATGAAACCTTTGGGGGACAGCTAGGAATTAGATTAGGTCATAAGGGGGGATGGGACTAAGCAGCCTTGCAAGAAAAGCGAGAGTGAGAGAGAGAGAGAAGGAGCTCTCTCCCCACTGGCACGTACCAAGGAAAGACCACTCCGGGACATAGAAATTAGGAGGCCATCTGCAAGCCACAAAGAGAGTCCTCGCCGGAATCTGACTCTGCTGGAACCCTAACCTTGGATTTCCAGCCTCCAGAACTGTGAAAAAATAAATTTCTGTTGTTTCAGCCAACCAGTCTATGGTGTTTGGTTACGGTAGCCCTAACTAATGTAGGTTATAAATAATAGAGCATTTTAAAGCTAGAAAGGTACACAGAGATGACTCAATCCAAGGGTTAAAAACTGGTGGCCTTCTGAATTAGCCTGCAGACTTGTTTTATAAGTGTGCACAGAATTAAAAAATACTTTAGGGATGATAACTGTAATTTTACAGAAGCCCCATTACTGTCAATTGCCTCACTCCTGCCCTAAAAACACATTTGTGTAACCTGCTTCATGCCTGTGTCTCTGATTTCTGTTGACTTTCTCCTTTTATACATGAGGAAACTAAATTTCAGAGATGTAAGGTGACATGGAGGGGGCTGTACGGTGCCCTGGAGGGGGCTGAAGGTTTTAGCAAGTGTTGAAGGTTACTACAGTAGCCTGTAGGTGAACATTCTCCTCTAAGATGTAGGTCTGGAGTAACTAAAAGGGCAGATTAAGGCCAGAGGCCTGTCTGTAGCATCCTGCTAGCTCTGTCTGACTGCCCTCCTTCAATGAGAGCCTATTTTGAATCCATCTACCCCCCACCATGGCTGTCTTCCTTGGAAGTATGGTGGCTTAAAGTTCCCCATAATCTCTCTAAAATTTCACATCCTTTTCCTCTGCTTTGATACCTTATCACTGACTCCCCTTTTCTTTAACTCAACTCTCAGGTCATTTTTAGATAAGCTGTTTTTTTCTAAGTCCCAACACTAAGCCCTACCAGGCCTTTCTTTCAAATGCAACCTATCAGAGTCCTGGTCCCCTCCCTGTCTGTGGCTCACTCTACCTCTGGACTGAGTGGTGGCTGAGATGCTCCTGGAGGTAGCTCCTTCCCAGGACGATGAATGATGCATACATTTTTGCCTGCTAATATGGGGAAGGATGACATCCTATAGAGAGGGAATGGCACGGCTAAAATTAGCCCTCCTTAGGCTAAAACCTAAGGTTTATGTGGGAAATAAGACTATAAAAATAAGCTCACACAAAATCATAGAAGACCCTAGATGCCCTGTTAAGGGCTTTGGTCTCTACAGGTAATGAGGTGTGGAATTTGTTTTGTTGTTTTCAGCAGAGGAATATGTATTTTAGGATATCTGATGAACGTCCATAAGTAAAAGCCTTCGCTGTAAACAGCTGCAGGCACTCAGAGAACCCACAAATCCATACATTTATAACCAAGGACACCGATATAAATGATTCATGAAAGTTGACAACCAAATTGTGATACTTGGAAGAGTAAAGTTACTAGAGCCACGCCGAAATCGTCACTCAATGAGTAAGTATTCATAAAGCTCCTTCCAAATGTGAGATGCTGTGTTTGGCACTGAAGGGATCCTGAGTACAAGATGGCTTAATGGGTCTATAACAACTTCTGATCACTCCTGCTTCCCTTGAACCTCCAGGCAGTGACAAGAAATACCAGAAGTAGATTAAAGGAGGTCCCTGATGGCGCCAGGGGGGCTGCTTACCTGAGAGTCATTTTCCTGAATACACCCCCCTTGCTTCCTGTGAGGTTATCTTTCATAAGCCATTAACAGCCTCACTATTGTTTAAGATAGTTTCCTCAAATTAATTTGCCATATTCATCTCCAGTCTTCAATATACATATTTTTTGTATTTGTAGTAAGTTTATATCTGTGTACAAATTAAATCAGCCCTTAATCATCACCAAGAATGCTCTTGCAGATGCTATTTATATAAGATTGAAAGGTCTGTTCTATTTTGAATCATTTTATAAAACAAGAGAAAAAGAAATAAGGTTCTTAATAGAGCCTATATATATATATATTCCCCACCCACCCACCCAGGGAACATGTCCATGAGGAAATTTCAATGGGAATCTCAGAATTCCTTTTAGGAAAAAAACGACTAAAGAGTCTTCTATCCCACAAAAGAAGTTTTCTTTACTTGTTCTCAAATACTGGAAAGAAGCACATCTCAGGACTGGTGCCTGAGGGTATCACCATGAATAAGGGAATATGTCAGGGCAAAGGCACGAGAGAAAAATGGAGAAATATTTTGCTCTAAAATGTGAATAAGTGGTAGGATTAAAATGCACACTTACAAGGGGACTGTTAGAAACACAGGGTAAAGCCTTACTCTCTATTTGAAATGTTCTAACAGGTGTGAATAAGAGTGAGCTGCACAGTAAATTACCATCACAGCTCTTCCCACAGTTATTATTACATGAGCTATTGCAATTTCATCCCTATGATGTGTCTCATCTTGTAACTCTTAACATTTGGGGATGGAGGATTAGAGAGGGGGGTATTGGTATTGGTCATGCATTATCTTCAAAAGAGAGACTTAGAAGGCCCCCAAAGTTGGACTGTCCATTTTCTCCAAATATCTTTTTCAAACAGAACACTCTCCAGTGGTTTTATTTAAAGTCTGTCCAGATGGTCTCAAAACTGGAAACCAGTAATGGGAAAGAGAGCCCTGAACATACTCAACAACTAAGACATTGAGGGCCCAATATTTTACTACACGCTTGATGAAATCATTATCTAATACTTATAACAGTCCTGTACATGAGATAATACAGTCATTGTTTGTAGATAAAACTAAAGCTCAGAAAAGCCTATCCTTTTCCCCCACATCACAAAACTAGTAAATGGAGATGCTGGAATGTATACCTCTGGCCACCAAACTTCACAGGATACGGTCACTGCAGTTATACTTAATGCTTCCAAATGGGGAAACAGGTATTTTTGAAGCATAACAACATCTGAAGATGTTTAATTGTAAAGTATCAATTTTATTATTCTTCCTTCTCACATATTTTCTTTAAGGTTGAATTTTCTTAATACCTAGTGAAATCTTTTCCTGGGCATTTACCAAATTTTTCATTTAATGAATCATATACATACAATGTCATTAATCTGTTTTGACAAATATAATTATAAGCTACGTTTCCTATGAACCTCTAGTACATTTTCAAGCCAAGCATGGCAACATCTGCTACCAAAGAGTAAAATTATGTGTGTGGTGTGTGCATGTGTGTGTGTGTGTATTTCTCTTAACTAGGAAGAAAGGTGTTTGATAGTACTTTAGTTTGAATAGCAGGCATTGCCACTGTATCAGTTTATCTACTGATGCCTACAAACCACACAAAACGAAGGCTTACAACTACGGGTTGTCTGGGCAATTCTCCTGGTGTTGCCTGGGCTCACTCATGACACAGCATTAAGCTGGAAGATTAGCTGGAGACTGGGCCGAGCTGTACAGATGGAATAGCTGGGCTGCTTTTCCATGTGGTGTTATACCTGAAAGAATGCAAGACTTCCGCAAAGGATGACAGCAGCTATCCAATAGGGCAATCTCTAATGGGCACGCACTTGCAAAATCTATGCTTGTGTCATCTTAACTAACATCCTATTGGTCAAAACAAGTCACACAGGCAAGCACAGAATCAATGTTGGAGGGGCTACACCAAGGACAGGGATAGTAGGCTATGAGACAGATACATCAGGAGCTATTAAAATAACACCCCACCATAGATACCTTTTTGGACTTGAAGATAGTTTTCCTTTGGAAGGGTGAGTGAGCAGCCTTGTTGGTCAAGCTCCTAAAGGGATGTTATCAGATACTTGGTGTTTAAGGATTTAAGGGGAAAAGAGGTCTAACGTTTAAGGTTGATTCTTAAAGAGAGAAGTGGGGGCAGGAGTTCTAGCCCATTTATTGGTGGATCATGGAATCAGTCCTGAAAGCACACATGAGGGCAGGTATAGACCCAAGGGGATATGTCTGAGAAATAAAAGTACTGAGCAAAATTGGTAACCTGTGACAGGGTACCCTTGGCCAGAGTTCACACTATGGGTACAGAACTGTCTTCACATGAAGAACTCTGGTGGCCCAGTGATACCCAATGAAGATTAACACTACAGGACCACTACAACAGACTAGCCTTCAACAGCAACTCCCTGTATCACTGAGTAGCCATGCCTGTAGGGTACCGTATGGATGCCCATTCTTACCCTCTTTCATGTGCATGGCAGACAACTACACCTATGATTTTCAGGAAAGAATAAGATAAGGCAAAGGGGCAGAAAAGCACAGTATGAGCTAAACATTACAGAGCATTTACTTTGTGCCAGGTACTATTCTATACACTCCACAGCTGCATTCTATTATCATTCCTACTATACAGAGAAAGAAATAGAAGCAAAAACAAAAAAACAAAAAGTTAATTAACTTTTCAAATCCAAGGAGCTGTTATGTAGCAGAGGTAGGACTCAAAGCCAGAAGTCTCACTCCAGAGTGCGGGCTCTGAACAACTGGTTATTCTGCCTTCACAGAGGATCAATTAATTAGAAAAATTAATGGTGTGACTACATTTACAACTCTTTGGAAAGTTCATGTTGATTTTAAAAAGCATTCATGCATTAAGAATTATCTATTAGTATGCTTTAATCTTAACCATACTTCTGGTCCTTCCCAGATCCCTGTGTCTATACAAAGATATCTGTTTGTTTTTTTTCTCAATAGTAAATGGGAATTTCTTATACTTTTCATCCTGTCTTAAGATACTTTTAGGAGAATATATAGATGTTATATCCTTACAAAAGAAATCCTTTATTCTTACTGAAGTATTCCTGCTGTGATTACATCATTTTCTTCCTTGTAAAGTAAATATCAATCATATGATGTTGGTTATTTTGTAACACAACTTTGATGAGTCATTCTGATCCTCAGCCTCCAAGCATCTAAGTGTCCATCCACATTTCAATGTAAGAGTTGATAGCAACTGGCTTATTTTTTATTGCTCTGGCGCCAGCAAAATAAAACCCTCCATAAGAACATGAAGCTTCTAAAAAGCATTAAAGTTTGTGGCTTTTCTTAAAAAGCATAAATATTTGAGGTCTGAAACTCATTCATGATTACTCCTTTCACAAACCATTAAAAACTCAATCATTCCAAATAAATCTATTAAAGATACTTACAGTGGGTGCTTACTAAATTTTTTTTTATTTGGTTGTTTACTTTGCCATTTCCTTGCTAGGCTGCAGTAGTCCCTTGCTATTCTTTTTATTTAACAGTTATTTCCAATCTCTCATAACATCTGCTTGAATCCTCACTGTTAATTTTAGACAAAATGAAAATGCATTCAGAATATTCCCTTTTGATTAGATGATCAAGTCACAGAAATACATGGCTGTTCAGATACTGGGAGGGACCTGAAATTCAAATTTCGATTAAAAAATAGGACTGAGTTTATGAGCTATTTTTTGAAAAATGTGGTTCCACCTTGATTCTATATTTCATAACTACAAAAAAATGCATGATTACTATAGATTTCATAATATGTTATATAACCACAAAGGCAACTGCCAAACAACCCAGCCACAGGTGATGATGGAACCTGTATGCACAACTCTTAACTTGAGGCTATTTCCTATCTGCCAGATGTACTCTATCTTATTTTATTTATATATATTATACATAAATATATTTATTTATAATTTTAGATATATACCTATAAACATACATATTTTATATAGACAGAACATAAAATACATACATATTCTATATAGAGAGAGAATATATAAAATACATAAATATTTATATAAATATAAAAATTGCTTGGAGATCTATAACAGAAAGATCAACATGTACCAATATGTTGTCTTTATATTGCTTAGCAGAGGATTTGAGTAAATGAGTATTAAAGAAAAATCTATCCAATTGGTGAAACCATGAATATAAGTTATTGGCTCTTTTCAACAGTGGACCTACAGGTAATTTAACCAGTTTCCTTCCCTTCTTAAAAAAGGGACTTTTAAAATGGAAAGCATCATGCCTTGCGCATTTACCAGAATTAAGATAGCAAGAATAAAGAATTCTTTCCTGACGGCATTATTATATTCGTGCATTCAACATCCAAGATCTGTGAGGTTGTGGGGATGCAAAGGCAAATCAGAAGCTACTCTAGCCCTTAAGAAACTCATAATCTCATGGGAAACACAAATATATAAACAAATGACTATAATGTTATATAATAAAATCTTTCAGTGGAGGTATGCACATAGCTGTCTGGAAGCAGAGGGGAGAGAGATGTTGGCTCTGCCTCCAAGGCCAGCCTCGTAGTTACAAACAGGATTACTGTGAGAGCGAGGAGCATCAGATACCAGACCCAGCTGGAAGACTGTAAAAGCAGGCCATATAGCTGTAAGATTACTTTTTTCTAATGGTATGTGACACAGAGATTGATTTAAATGTGTTGTTTTTTCTGTTATAGCCACAGTCTACTAGTTCTCCTAAAATATACCTCTTTTTCAACCATGTGTAGAGTTTCCTGAGATATGTAAATAAGGACTATGAAGATTTGAAGGGAAGCTACTATATGGTTGAAGCATCTATTATATTCAGCAGAGTAGGTATAAGATTCTTTTATTCATATGTATTTATTTACAAGTCTTTATCTAGAAAAATGAAAAGGATAAATCCAGGTCAAATTCTTACTAGTAAAGGATTCAAAGAGGGCCGGGCAGGAAAACAAACAAAAAACCTAATTTATACAGGATGTGAGGAGATCTGGAAGAATAACTCTTCACCCCTATGATTCTGTTAGGGTAATCTGTGCCATCATCCGGGATAGGACAGAGTCAACAGAGACATTCCAACTTTAAGGAACAGGAGTATGGTTGGTTAGGTCAGTTAAGGATACACAGGGAGGCTGGGATGCATGGAGCACTGTCTGTACCTGTACACTTGGCCTTGCAGAGGACTGGAACAAAGGTTCATTACTGATCAGAAGCCAACAGTAACAGGAATGGTCTCACAGTACATCTGGTAACTGATGCATCTTGCTAAACTCTCAGATGAGGCCACCTATTTTTCCCGAAGTTAGCGTATCATCATACTCATTGCTCAGTTTCTTTCTGACTGCTTTGCTTACTATCCACATCTCTACATACTCCTGGCTTCTTTCCAACACTGCGTATCTGTCTTTAAAAAACTGAAAATCTGAGTCAAATAGTCACTGACTAATACAGGACATCTCAACTGAGCAGATTTCTATAACTAGGCCAACTTAAAGGGTACCCAGTCTCTTTTATGGCTAACTCAACATTTCTGTTCTATTGGAATAATCCCTGGAGGGGACACTAATTATTCTAGCAGATGTTAAACAGAGTTTATTCTGCCATCAAAAAAGCTAGTGAAGATACATACCAAATCTACCTGTTAGGAAGTCATAATGTATATTTACATATTGAAGCCTCAATAATGTTCAAAGAGAAAACCAGTTTAACAATGCTTAAAAGATATTTATTTTAAAGATAAGACTTTATTTTTTTTCCTGAACACTGTTTAGCCCTCTGCATATTTAAAAACATTCCCACAACAAGCTTAACCTTAACTCTAGTTTGGGAAGCACTGCTCTGGTCAGCCTCAAGTGGAGCTCTGCTATCCGGTCCATGAGTTGTGGGTTGAACGTCAGGGACATGGGATACATACTCAGCAGTCAGTGTCAGGAACCATGGTGAACATTTGCCTCAGGAGAGGGCTGCAGTCAAGAGAGGCATTTTGAATTTCGTAGATCCCAGTCTAGGTAAACCCCATAAACCCCGAGACAATAATTTCAAAAACAAGACTGGTTAGATTCCCTAAGTCTGAGAAGACTGTTTCTTAACCCATGAGCTGGGTCAGGTGCTAGAAGGACCAACAAAAACTAAACTGATTTTGAATGGGAAGGGAAACAAATTCCCTCCATAAAAAGCAAGACATTAAACGTGAAAACCTGTGGACTTTCAGAATTAATCATGGTTCATTGCAGGCAAACTACTGGCCTATTAACTTCCATTTGGATTATGCAGGCAGATGAAAAAAGTAAGGGAGAGCAAAATGTTTATTCTGTCCTGACTGGAGCGCGGAGTCCATCTTTCCTTTAGAATTATATATATTTTTTTCTCTTCTTTCTTTTCCCTTTTTAAGGTAAAGTGTTCCTTTTGAAAAAGAATAAATAATACAACCATTTAGTGTTTTGTGGCTTTAGGGAGGCTCAAAATAAAACTATCAATATTATTAAAAGTGTATCCTTAAAACTTTTAATTGGCAAATTTATCTCTAGGCTTTTTGCCTTCGCTACCTGTAGGTCTTCTCTTTACCTCCCATGTGCTCAGTGTCCTCATGCTCAAGTTTGACCCAGAGCCCCAGGCTACATTTTATCTATTTCCTAAACTCTATCAAGTTTACCCAGTGTCTCTTTCTATCAGAACTCCATTTTCTCTTTAGTTGGAAATTAATCCTTGTATAAATGTTTGTTAAAGTTGTAACTCACTCTGCTTATGCCAGACAGTTGGGTAGTCTTTAATTTTACCAACAAATAATCTGAAGCTTTGGTGGCCAACACTTGCCTGAGTTCTCAGAATATTGTGTGTACCTTGGTGAAAATACAGTACTTCATTTGAGGGTGATAAAAAAAATCTATCAAATGTATGGCTTTAATGTTCCATGTTAAACATAACTTGCTAATTACAAAAGTTATTAAATGACACCCCAAACTCACACCCTGTTTTATCACTTGACCCTCCAATGTTAGAGTTCCTCAGGGCTTGCTCTTAAGTCTTCATCTCTTCTCACTTGACATTCTCCCATCTCTCAGATCAGCAGATCTCATCCAATCCCAAAGATTCAATTACCAATATCGGGACTAATGATTACCAGGCTTGAATCTGCAACTCAGACCTTTCCATTTAGCTCTCATTCTCCACTAGACATCTCTGCTATTTTTTCAGAATCTTCAAACTTGATATTTCAAAGTCCTCTTAATGATCTTTTCTCCATTCTGCTCCACTCTAGGGACTAACTCATCAGTGGCATCCATGCTGCCATTGTTCAAGCTGGAAACCTGAGTGTTTTCCTGGGTACTTCTCTCCATTTTATACCCCCAGCCACTAAATCTTGGGTATTCTTGGGTATTAAAATACCTCTTCAGCACCTCCTTTTCTCTCCATCTCCACTGGTATGTTGATAATCAAAGCCACTATCAAGTCTTCATTGGATTATGAAAACAGTCTCTTACATGGTTTCTCTTAAACCACTCTCTCCCCACAAAACTTTCCTTCCCCACATTGCTGCCAGAGTGATCTTTTTAGAACTTAAATCTAATCATGCCACTCTCTAACCTAACACTCTAGTATGATTCTATTGCTTTCATCATAAAATCTAGGTACACTGGCTTACAGACTTCCATATGATCCTTCTTCCCTCCCCACTGATGTAGCTTTACTTTAGGCCGCTCTCTAACTCTATTATGGGCTATAATTTAGCTATTTAGCTACTAGTTCTATTTCAATTATTCCAATGCCCTGAACAATTTCCTTACAGATAGATTTACATACACTATTTCTTTTGTTGGAAATAAACAACTCTTCTTGACCAATCAAGTTCCTTTCATCTGGCATCAATTTTACTAAACTCATTCATTTTATTCTGAACTTTTCCTTTGTAGCACTTAATCAGAATAATAATTATTTTTATTTATAAGCATTTGTCTAGTACATAACTTCACCATTAAGTTAAAAGATACACAGGGGTACTATTCTATATACCCTGTTCTCCATTCTATCCTTAGTACCTTGGAGCATAGCAAGTTATCAAAATACTTCTTTTTAAAAATAATTATGAGGAACACCTACTATTTAAAAGATCTTTTCAGTGGCACGTGATAGCAATAGCACTCTTTCCAACCCCTAGTTATGTGTTTCATAGTAGAAGTACGAAAAACTTAGTCTAGCAAATTAAGATTAACAATTACCATACCTTATGATTTATCTGGGAGTTAGTGGAAAAGATAGATACTTTTAAAAAGACATTTCTCCCTCCTAATCTCTGGTAGTTCTTTTGATGTTATGCTTTAGCATATAATAGTTCTCATTGGCTGATTATTGATCAGGATTCTGATAAAGTATGGACTCATTTAAAAAAATGAGAGAAAACAGAAATTTGAAATAACTATGACAAGTAACTACCTGGGTATTCAAGAGTCAAAGAAAAATGGTCTCAATAAAATGTTGAACACAGCAGGCAGGAGAAATAACCTACTTTGAAACTGTAACTGGAAGCAGAGTTTGCAATAACTATAAGTGGGTCAGACAGCTTTGCCCTCCTGGCATAAGTTTTTAAGGAAATTGAAAAGTTCATGAATTAAAGATAGACCTTTCTAAAATATTACAAATCTGTAGCTATCACCTGGCACATTATTTAACAAATTGCTAAGGATTTTCATGAACTTTGCACATGCCAGGCGTGATTCTTATAAACAGCGTTGGGGTAGTATGTCCCAGCTGGCTTTAATCAGCTGAAATGGAATGCAATCAGCATCACAAATTAGTAGTATTCCTTTCCATGATCATCTTGTTCCATAAAGAAATGACAAATGGGTAAAAATGCTGTTAAAAGAAATCACAAAATAATGTCTCCATAGGGAACATAAGTTCGTTTGATTTGAAGATTCCCATGATTGCTTATACATGATTTCCCAAAGCAATAGACTTGAATGGACGCTTCTGAAGCCATTTTTCATTTTGATCATAGAGTCAAATAAAGGGTTTTGCCAGAGGACAAGATGTATCAGCAACCTTATCTAAATTTATCCCAGTCTGTGGAAATAGTTCACACACACACACACATGCACATTCAGGAAATTACCATCTTAGATGGCCAGAAAAATATTATTTCATAATTATTTTATGTTATTGATTTTTCAAAACTTTCAGATTTATTATCACTTTTTAAAACCTCAAGAAAAGTAAAGAACAATATCCTGTAGCCAGGGATAAACTATCCATATACACAAATTACTAAACTTTCAAGATAATAGGAATAAAAAATGCAGCATGTAGGTTTCAGTGCCTCAACCCTGACCGTGATTAAGTTAAACTTTTGTGCTCCACCACACCCCAAGCAAAACTGGAAAGAAGAAAAAAAAAAAAGGAAAAAAAGCTGCATTCTTAGAGATAGGATAAGAAACTGTTCTACACAGCTCATGAAATACTACTACTGTTTCAGACAGACACTTTGATTTAATGTACATTGCAGACAATTCAAAAATTATGACTGAGCCCTTATGTGACACACATACTCGCCACAAAGCTTGAATTACTCATTTGTTTATCTCATAAAGCACAGGCTGGTGCAACATAAGGACATTCCTAGCACACTCCATGGAGACATAATCTGTAACTGTTTAAAATGATAAAAGGCTAACAAAATGGATTGAACACTGCATATCGAGGGCATATGATTAACCGCACTCAGAAAATCAAAAACTAAAGAAAACACACCAAAAAAAACATGAGTCTGAATATCTGGCCTTGCAGTTATGGATATTGTCATTAGGCATTCAGTGGCAAACAATTGCTTTTTGTTACTAAATCATGTTTGGCTCTTGACAACACCTTGTGTAACCTGAATCTAGTCTATTGGTGACATTTTAATCATATCTTTTGTTGAGCATCTACATCAATTGGATATCCATGAAATTTTGCATGTAGTTTTTTTTTTCACAATATTTTTCCTCACATGAGAGCCTTTAAGATGGGTCAAATGCCTCCATATGGACTTTTCCACATTGGTGAATTAACACAAACAAAATGATTAATGGTCCAATTCAAGTGCAGCTACTGTGAAACTCTGGTCTAGAGTCCCCCTAGTAATGCTACATTTTTTGAAAGTGAATCCCCTACAATTTAACAACAAAAAGAACAAATAACTCAATTAAAAAAATGGGCAAAGGACTTGAATAGACATTCCTCCAAAGACACACAGATGGCCAACAAGCATATGAAAAGCTGTTCAACATCACTAGTGATCAGGGAAATACAAATCAAAACCAGAATGAGATATCACCTGACATTCATTAGGAGGGTCACTGTCTAAAACTCCCAACCCCCTCCCCGGCAAAAAAAAATAAAGCCAAGGGTTGGCAAGGGTATGAAGAAATAGGAAACGCTCACACACTGTTGGTAGGATACAAAATGGTGCAGCCACTATGGAAAACCGCATGGTGATTCCTCAGAAAATTAAATATACAATTACTATATGATTCAGCAATCCTGCTTCTGGACATATATTCAAAAGAATTGAAAACAGAATCTCAAAGAGATATTTGCACACCCATACTCATTGCAGAAGCACTCCCAACAGCCTGAATGTGGAAACAAGCTCAATGGCCCTTGATAGATGAATAAAGAAAATGTGGCATATGCATACACTGGAATATTATTCAGCTTTATAAAAGAAGAAAATCCTGTTATATGTTACAGCTGGATGAACTTTAAGGATGCTATGCTAAGTGAAATACGTCAGTCACAAAAAGACATAGCATGATTTCACTTATATGAGGTATTTAAAGTAGTCAAATTTAGGAACAGAAGGAATGTTAGGGACTGAGCGAAGGGGGAAAAGGGGAATTGTTTATGGGCATGATGTTTCAGACTGGCAAGACGAAAAGGTTCTAGAGATCTGTTGTACAGCAATGGACAAATAATTAACAACTCTCTACTGTACACTTAAAGATAGTTGAAATGGTAAATTCTATGTTATATGTTTTTTGCCACAGTGAAAAAAGGCACTGGAAATAAAGGTAAAGAAGATAAAGGAAGGTGCATGAGCCCGAGAAGCAGCTGCCAGCACCCCAGCCCTACACAGACATAAAGGGGCAGGTTCTCCCTCCTGCTCCCCATACCACACCAAGCAACTCAGAACACTTCATCAAGGCGGAGCACAGGGGTTAACTAAATAAAAAGAAAAAAAAAAGAATATGTCTTGTCAAGATGTCTTTTCTTAAAGTGTTTCTTACTCTTTTTCCTTTCTATTACGTATTTATTTTGCATCAGCTGAATTGCTCACATCCTAAATTTCTCTCCTAATCTCACAAACTAGTACATGGGATCTCCATGTCCCCTCCTCCCCGCTGCTCTAGCCTAGATTGGCTGTTCTCTAGGTCTAATGCACTGGCGTTTTTCTTTGTCTTTATCTAATTGCTCTTCTTCATCACAGTCACTATTTTTGTGATTCCATATTCATTCTTTCTCTTTTTCTCTCTTTTTAAATGTTTATCTCTTACTTTGATTGAACATATCCCTAAGTAGCATTGATTCTTACATCCAGTTATTTTCCTAAATTAATTTTCATCTTTCTGAGGCACATCTTCTAATTCTTTCAGAGAGGTCTATGTCTAGAAAGCATTATATGTTTTTGTATGTCTGGTATTTTTTTTAAGTTTTATTTTCTCCCACATATGAGCAGGATAGTGTGGGTTTGGCATAAAATTCTACATGACAAGTTGTTTTCCCTTAGTTCCCTGAGGATATGGCTTCATTAAATTCATGTAGCTAGAATGCTTAATCAAAAAACCAATATCAAAATCTGATTTATTCTCAGTGTGCTTCCTCAGTTAACTCCTGCTGGTAGTAGATTCTTCCATTCACTGAATTTTCTTCCTTGCTTTGGTAATGGTGGCTTTCCTTAAATATCTGCTGACTAATAATTATTTGCATTTGTTTGTAGTTGAGATTTTCTATTGCACTATTTGACGTGTGAAAATACACCACGTGTCTGAGGGTGGGGGGTAGGGAGGGCAAGAAATAACCACTGTGGCTTGTATTCATGTCCATTTTCAGGAGGGAGTAGGGGGCTGAATATGTAGTCAAAAAAGACCCTGGGGTTTGTCTCTTTATGGGGTACTCCCTATTCCACTTGGGAATCACCAATTTTTCTTTTCCATCTAAGCTACTAAATATCAGACTCCATCTGATAACATGTATCTCCATCACTGCTGCTTGACCCAAGGTGAAGTAGGGAGATACACGAGGGTCAACTTGTTTCTGTTTTGTTGATAACTACCCATTCTTTCATTTGCCCTTAGACCATCTTCATGCTCCTTCTGCTCCTTATGGCCACCTCTGTGAGACTTGCCACATTCTTGCCTTTGTAGCAGTTAACTCCAAAGTAATAACTAAAGAAATATGATTTTCCAACTTGTGATGTTTCTTTCCCCCACATGAATTAAGTTCCACCAGCTATAACACTCCTGGCCTGTCTCTTCTCATTCATTGTCCCTCCCATGGAGGGCAGGAAATTGACTGGGGTATTTGGAATAATATGGGTATACAGAATATAGCACCTTCCTTTTTATCTCATTGAAAATTGAGCCTGCATGCAGAAATCATGAGGTCTCCTCTGCTCATTCATACTATGGATGTTATAGTGGCAGTAACCACATCTCTAGAAGTGGGAAGGCCTGTCCCAGTCTGGTGTTGCCACGACTAGCTGGTAAGTCTGTTTCATTCTCATGTTTGGAAGCTCATTTGTCCCTAGATATAAACCACATTCTCCAATATCAGCTTGACAAGCACAACGTTTAATTACCTGTGCCTTAACCCATTGTCTTCTCAATTCATTCAGAACTCAAGGAGGAAATGAAACACCATTTATTAGGCCATCTCAAAACCCAACGTGTATATTTGAGACCACTTTTGCCATCACCTATTGAATCCTTTATGTTATAGCAATTTCTGGTCCATCAAGGACTCAATATATTTCAAAAGAATGAAGTTATGTATTAAATTATCTTTTCTGTAATTTCTAAGGATATACTATAGGATATATGTGTACACTATACAAGCTATAGTATAGTATTTGTGCACTATATTATGTGTTCAGCCTAACATCTGGAAACATACCCCTTATTGTAAAACAAACAAATAAATATATATATAGTCTAGTCCAGAGGTTCTCAATTAAGAGTGGTTGTTCTCCTCTCAGTAGAATTTAAAAATGAGAAGCATTGTGGTTGTTGCAATGATTAGGTGGTATTTAGTACCTAGGGGCAGAAAGGCTAAACATCCTGCATTGCCCAGAGCAATCCTTTACAACAGAGTCATCCTGCCCAAAATACCAATAGCGCCAATGTTGGAGACCAAAAGTTCTAACAGTCTACCACTTTGGTTATTTAGATAACTCTCCTAACACTTTGGTTATTTAGAGAACTCTCCTCTGAATTCCTTCTAAAACCTTTACGCCCCTTACACATGAGTTTTAAAATATATTTAATCTAAAACCTGGAATTTTAAAGTGAAATCTGAATTTCCCTCAAATTTTGCAATATGGAGAACAGATTTCAAATTTGTACCTATTTGATGGAAAGAAAACTCTGGACGTAAGAGCACAATTCAAGATAAAATATCTATAATAAAGGAAGTGATTTCATATTGACCATAAACCATAATAATACCATATATATATATATATATATGATGCATATCTCCAATGTACCAGACACTGAACTAGTAAGTTTCTATATCAAAACATTTCTATGATGTACTTATTAGATCTTTACCATAGAGAAAAGAAAACTAGGGTATCAGAATATCAGGCAACCTGCCAAATATCACCTGGTTAGTAAGTGGAGAAACGGATAAAATCCCAGACCTGTCTGATATTTTAAAAGAAGAAAGAAGCATATCTTCTTCTCTCTAGTCAACTGCAGTCAATGCCTGGCAACATGGTTAAACTGAGGAGCAAGAAGAGAACTAAAGAGGGAGGTATGGGCAGAAAAGGACACATGCATGTATGTAAGTGAGAAAAGTTTTCAATTAGCAATAATCGCGCCTTGGATAAACCTCATTGGCTACAATACTGCCACTGTGCAAAAGAGCATCCCTTTCTGCCTCTCCCAGAGCCACCAAAGTGAATAAAATCCCATGGCTGCTTCCTCCCATTGGTTGGTCCCTCTCCCAGAGTCACACCATCATAATCACTTGCCTCAAAACACTTTCCTTTATGACTCTCAGTAAGAGACTAATTTATTAACAATAGCTGCCAGATAAATGTTCCCCAAGCCCCAGTCCACAAGTGAAGAGCCTTTCTTTTTGTGTGTGTTATATATTCGATTTAGAAATTAGGACATCCACTTTAACTCTGGGTCCCAATCCACCCCTTCACAGTCCTGTGCTTTTTTTCTCTGCTTCATCCACTCCCATGTTCCCAAGTATGGCAAGAAATACTTTCTCTTGATATTCTTAGTTTTTTCTTTTCTCATAGAGTTCCGCAGAACATTAAAGAGCTTGTGCTTGTTTGCTCTTCTCTAGTTATTTTTGCATCTACCACAAACACACCTGCTTCGGTGATTTCTGGATGCACTGGATGCTTGCCATCTGACAGGAACAGTTGTGCTTGTTTGTCTGAGCAGAAGGACTGCATTTCTAATGGCACAAGACTCCTACTGATGACACAGGTCTTAGAAAAAAAGTACCTGAAGTCAGGCTTTAATTTGTCTTCAAAAGATATTTATTCAGAGAAAAAGCTTATCCTTTGTCTTTTTTAAAAAGAAAGTTCAGGCTGGCACTTCCTTATGTTTCAGAGACATAGAATATAATTCCCTTGAGAGTGGAGACCTGTATCTACTATACATATTATCTTGTTGACTAAATAAATGATCTCATGATGTGCACTATACCTACAGGCTCTGTAATTAATGAAAGGATGAAGTTTTAGTATGCCAGACTAAAAAAACCTCCTTTACAGCATTTCGCACCACATCCAAAGCAGATTTTTGTCTTTAATGAAGCAACATCAAATGTCATGTAAATTAATATTGTTAATTAAAAGTATACGGGATTTTTAGTTTGCATTTAGTTTGCATTTAGTTTGCATTACTTTATAATTCCCAAGCACTATAAACATAAATAATATTTTCTTAGTTTTGAGGATTTAGATGTATTAAGTGGCATTAAAATTAAATTAATTTAAATCAATACTAGGTAGGTACAGTGGCTTGTCTCCAAGATGTCATCCTCAATTTCTTCTCTTCTTTTTCTGCAGCCATTTTCCCATTGAGAGTGGTTGGCCAGGCTTCCCATTCCCCACCTTGAATCCACTGGTCTATAACTGCTTTGATCAACAGAATACAGTAGAAGTAATAATGTGTGATTTCTGAGGCCAGGTCATCAAGAACCTTGTAGTTTCCAAATGGGTCCCTTGGAACACTTGGTCTGGGAGAAGTTACCTGCCATGTAAAATGTCCAACTATTTTGAGACTGCTACAGTAGGAGGGAGTCTAACTAGCCATTTGGAGTGAATATTTGGAGAAAAAAATACCTGACTAGCCTCTTCCGTACCAACCACTCTTGGCCAAGCTTTAAACGTGTAACTAAAGAAGACTTCAGCAGTCCTATCAGCTGCCTGACTGCAACTGTCTGATGGATCCCAAGTGAAAAACACCAAGCTAAGAGAGCCAATCCCTAGAAGTATGAGAACTAATAACATTGCAGTGTTATTTTAATCCACTAAGTTTTGGGTTTGTTACATAGCATTATATAACCATAACAGTGTCCATTAGAATATATTTTTTCGTCTTTAAAATATGTTATAAGGAGCCAACATGAAGGATCTCCCAATGGCCAAATCTGGGACAATTTGAGCAATGAAATAGTGATAGTAATGGATTACAATTCATTTAACAAAATAATTATCCATGATATAATGTATATATTATATTATATATTAACATAATATTTATTATATGTATACGATCCATAATATAAATGGTTGAATAAATTGGTTGGTGGAGAAGAGACAATTCATCCTATCAGTAGTATTCAAATGAATAAATATAGTAAGAATGATGGAAATAGAAAATTACCACTTGACAAATGCTGCCGTTATGAATTTTGCTCATTAGAATCATTGATGGTTGCTAAAATTAATGGGCAAATGAATGAGAAACTGGATATTTGTATAGTCTCAAAGTAAATTCCCACAAAAACACTAGTAAAAGAGAAAAACAGCCACTTTACAGTGGAGAAACCTGACAGATAGCACATTAACAAAGTGATCAAAATTAAGCTGTAAGAAGACATGTTGATATCGGGCAACTCCTGATTTGACACCATTTTTGCCAAAAAGATATAAAGTCAACCTAAAGAAAAGCGTCAGACGAACCCAACCTGAGAAACATGCTATAAAATAAAGGATGAGTGATCGTCACAATTGTCTGGGTCATGAGAGGGAAAAACTGAAGACTCAGTCCCTGATTGAGGGCAATGAAGGCAACATGACAATTAAATGCTAATCTCTGGAAAAACTAATCCTGGATTGACTCTTAGACGAGAAAAACAATGCAAAACAAAAATCAAAATTCATGGGACAATTGGTGAAACCTGAATAAAGTCTGAAGATTACTAGTAGTACTATATCACTATACTTTCCTGGTTCAGATAATCACATTATTATTTATATGTAAGACGTTAACAACAGTGAAAGCTGGCTTACAAATAATCAGGGTAGTATTTTGCAACTTTTTTGCAAGTCAAAAATTATCTTAAAAAGAAAATAAATATAAAGCTGATACATAAAAAAGACTGGAGCAGAGGAGGATTTGGTGTGACCTCAAAGATCTTCATTTTATTCTCAAAGAACAGACATTTAAATGGTATTTATTTTTTTTATGTAGAGAGCTCATGCGTAAGCAGGAGGGGAGGGACAGAGGAGAGCAGAGCGAGAATACCAAGCAGGCTCCACACTCAGCACAAAGCCCCACAAGAGGCTCAATCTCAAGACCCTGAGAATATGACCTGGGTCAAAATCAAGAGTCTGGCGCTTAACCAACTAAGTAAATGATTATTTTAAAAGACATTTTAAAAATAATGGGGGACTTTTATGTAATGCAATGCTTCACTAAACAGATCCAAAAAAGTTGACACACACAGTTGTGTGGTCTTCTGCCTGCGAACCTGACTTCATAATTGAATTGCCTGTCCTGTGGTCAGCCAGGTGCGGTTCTTCATGTTCCCAGCACAAGTAGTGAGGCCATGAAAAGAGCCGCTGTTATTGCAATTGATCTGCTGATAGTTTTCCACAAGTCTTGATTTTAGTTTGATATGCAGCCCATTTTGAAGGTAGAGCTAGAAGGGAAGGAAGTTTACATAGCACTATCTCTGTATTTTCGGATGCATAGGGTAGATCCTTGGCTATCATGTGGATATGTAAAATCCTGCCACATTGGCCATAGCAGATTAGACCAAGAATTGGAAGGATGAAAATTAAACTTATTTGCGTTGAAGTGGAGTCAGGCAGATGCCATCAGATGGTGCCAGTGTAGCTTCCAAAGATAATAAAAATAGAGTTTGGGGAGGAGGCAAGTCACTGTAGCTTTTCCTGCTTCAGCTCTTTAAATTGCATCCTTGGCAGGCAGTTAAATTTCTTAACATCAGACATAACTATTAACTATAAATGGCCCCCAAATATTTAGAGTCACCTTGAGTATTTTGGATGACCTAATCCTCATGATTAACTGCTGCCCTGACACTTCAGTATTGATAATTGAGAATTTTCTTTTACTGACTCAGAAAAGCAACATCAACTTTCAATAACCAACAAGCTTTTAAATTTTTATACAGACGATTCCTGACTCACAATGGTTTGACTTAACGATTTTTTTTTGCCACTTGACGAAGGTGGGAAAGCCATGTGCATTCTGTAGAAACTGTACTTGGATTTTTGAAATTGGATCTCTTCCTGGGCTAGATATGCATACAATGCTCTATGGTGATGCTGGGCAGTAAGCCGCAGCCCCCAGTCATCCACACAATCATGAGGGCAAAGGACTGATCACTTATAACCATTCTCTACCATACAGCCATTGTGTTTTTTTATCCTCAGTATAGGATTCAATAAATTACATGAGATATTCAACACTTTATTACGAAATAGGCTTTGTGTTGGATGATTCTGCCCAACCGTAGGCAAATATAAGTGTTCTGAGCACAGTTAAGGTAGGCGAGGCTAAAATGTGATGGTAGTAGGTTAAGTGTATTAAATGCATTTTCGACAGAATATTTTCAGTTTACAATGGGCTTATCAGAATGTAGCCCAACACAGTATTTTATGCTTCTCTAAGTAGTAAGCATCTCTGTTCTTTGAAAATTAAGTGTACTAAATAATATTTATTAATGGCTCACTAGGGGAATATCTCACCACTAGAACAAAGCCACAAGAAAATTAAGAAAATATAAAAATAAATAAAGCAGTAGAACGAAAAACAAAACTACTAAAAACCAAAAAAGGAAAAGAAAAACAAACATTTCAAACTTGGGAGGGCAATATTCTTCACTTCAAACTCAAGAAAGTTTCCTCTTGAATATGCTGTCTGAATCCTAATCATCATTCTCTGTAAAAGTAAAATCACCTAAACTCAATATACTGGCCTTTCCTAGGCTTTTGCTATCTTCAAAACCAGCATTTGATCTATTTACTCTAAGTGTACTGAAGGGCAATAACTACAGTTCAAAATCACCTTACTACCCACTTTGTCCTTAATCTGGTTCCAATCTGTCTAACTAATGTAATGCACGCCAAACATTTTTTCTCTTCCCAAACCAATATAATCACCAACTGTTGCTGATTTATTTAGAGGCTGTGAGTCTGGGCTATTAATTCTGGCAGGAAAATTCAATGCGGATGAGAAAAAACTCTTTCCTGGGGGCGGGGAGAATAAAAGAAAGGTTAAAATAAAAGAAGTAAGACCCGATGCATCTAATCTGTTGCATGTGATGCATTGCTAATCTGTTCTCTGTTTTATGGACACTTCATGGAAACAGCAAAAGGACAAAGATCAGATACTGTTTATAGAGCCCATGGAGAACACTCGCTTCCTTGGCAATCTATTACTAATAGTGTTTTTGTTACCTTATCTGTGAGCCCTCAGAACCTCCCAATACTAGGCAATTTCTGGCTTATACAGGACAAAGAGACAGTGTCTAACTTAGGAGTGGTTGTATACTTAAAGTTTATATGTTATGATTAACTCAATTTGAATTTCCAAATAACTACCGTATGTTTCCACAGAAATAAAATGTTCCTGGGGTACATTATAGAAATCCAGCTAACCCAATTCTCAGCTTATTTAACAGTCTCTATTAACAGGATCTATTTGGGAAAACAGAACAGGTCTCAGCAAATCACAGCCTGTGAGTCCAATTTAGACTGTTGCCTGTTTATAAATAGTTTTACTGGACTGCAGCCACGCCCCTGTGTTTACATATCATCTACAGTTGTTTTCCGGTTGAATGGCAAAACTGAGTAGTGATGACAGAAACCATATGGTCTGCGACACCATAAATATCTACTATTGGGGGCTTTACTGGAAAAGTTTGCTGACTCTTGGTTCAGAACCATCCTGGAGAATGGGTTTAGCTGAATTAGGAAAAGTCGTGTCAAGGAAGAGAGCTTTTCCATCCAGCCTTCTGCTGCTACTTCACCCTATCATCAGCATGCATGTTCTGCTACAGGCTACTGGGCACTGGGAGGATGCAGCAGAAGGAGATTAGTGACAACTGAGAAGGAAGGGTTCCTAAGCAGTAGTACAAAGTGTAGAACTAAGGAGAGGGAGTGAAGAGAAAACACCTGTGTATCAGAAGGGAACAGAGTACCTTTAGCTGCTTTTCTTACAAAAGGTCAAATAAAGACCAACTGGCTAGCTCTCTTTTCTCTAGTTATCTGTGCTAGAAAATTTTGGATTTTGTCTGCTAACTGGCTGTCTTTTTAATCCATAAAGGAATCTTATTTTTCAACTAGGCAATAATCTCTTTCTGTGCAGATACTAGGCCTTTTACACCTTCCAGGATGTCTGGCACAGTCTAGGCACATGCTGAGTAAAATAATTAAAGGTGACTGATGGATTAGGTACAGAGGCTATATTCATGCAGAGGTACTCAGAGATAAGAAAACACAAGACTTAACTTGATCAGGTGAGTGTTTCTGAAAATTCTGAAAATTTACTGACGGAAGAACCATTATTTTTATCAATAGTCTTAACACTTTCCTGAATTTCAAGAAGTTGCAACTGGAAACAATGCATGTTTATTAAATATTTTTGTTTTTTATTTATTTTTGGAAATTACATTGCCAAAAGGCTGAAATTTTATTTATTTATTTATTTATTTATTTATTTATTTATTTATTTATTTTTGTCTTTCAAATACTGGCTCTCCATTGCATAGTTGCTATGCCATCACTCATGATGTTCCCAGTAATTTCCTGCTAAAGAAAAGATACTCTGGCAACCATCTGGTGGGTATGAAAGAAAGCCAGTAAAAGAGCCAGGCAGTAGACAAAGTCCAAAATTTTATAGCACAGACAATTAGAAAAAAGTAGACAAAATTCAAAATCCAAAACTTCATAGCTACATAACTAGAGAAGAGAGAGCCAGAAATCATGTTCACTTCCTGATTCCTAATGTCTCCTAAGAATGTCAAAGAAATACCAATAAGAGATTGCAATTTTAGCATCATACTAACTGTGCATTCGGCTAACATGCCATAAACTGCCCTTAAAAGGAAATTAGAATGTTGATTAATGCAACTTTAACATAGAGCTAAGTATAAGAATGGCATAATATTACCGACAATAACTTTATTAAGACATTGTCTAATTTAGTTTTTACAGTCCCTATGTGTCAAGTTATTAGCCCTGTTGGAAACTAAGTTTATGGATGATTATGTAACTTGACCAAGGTTACACAGCTAGATAGCAAGGAAGCCCAGATTGGAATTCCAGTTGGCCTGACATCAGATCTCACATCTACTATCTTGCACTTTCCTTCCATGGATAGTTATGTATTCACATATGCATAAACTAGAGTTCCTAGTCATTATACTAGATTCTGGGAAATTAGGAGTAGGTACAACAGCTATGAATTTATAATTTGGTTTTCATGGAGTTCATTATCTGGTCTCGTCACATCAACAATTAAAGAGTAGTTATTAAGTAACTAATCACACAAATTCATAAACAAAATTTGTGGAAAGTGCTACAATATCCAGGGGTGTCACAGGGAGATCTTAGCAGTGTGGGGACAGAGAAGTTTCCTTTCCTGAGGAGGGTATCCCAGGAAGAAGGGAGAGATCTGCAGAGGGCCTGAGGTTGAAAAGAGCAACATCTGTTCTAGGAACTGAACAAAGACCAGTGTGGCTTGGTGCATGGAGTCTGAGGGAGGAATGCGCTTTCCAGGCCTGAAAAGGAATACAGATATACGGGTCTTTCTCAACCATGTTAAGGATCGTGCCTTTGTCCTAAGAGTAGAGGAAAATCACTGAAGTATTTTAGGCAAGGAAATGACATAGTTCTGTTCTTGTATTTAAAAGGGTGGGGAATGGATTGAAATGCTAATGTGAATTAGGGTGGTGGTGGTGGAGGTGGAGACAATGTGAGAATCCTCAAAAAGTAAATGTGTGAGAACCTGGAGCCGGGCCAGAGATGGAGGGGGAGAGATGTCCAGGATGATGCCTAAACTCTTAGCATGCCCTCATCTGCTCTCTACTTACAACTATTTCCTCCACCCCACAGACCCTCCCAGTATTTCTCTGGGAAGCTTAGGGTGAATTGATGCATATGGTTTCTTGGATACACATGACCACCTAACTCCTTCTGTTGCTCACTAAACGTTTCTGGGGTAAGAGGATTTGGGAAGGTACGTTGGAGAAGGAAAACCTGTTGGGGCCCACTAGACAGTAGCCTCCTAATACCCTTTCGACAAGAAAGAGATACACTCGCTGCTTGCATATATTCCATTACTATGTTTTCTTGATTCATGTTTTAGAGTAAGACTCAAAGAAAGATTTTGTTTTTGTTTGTTTAATCACAGTAGAATAACAGGAAAATTAGCAGTGTCCTGATTAACATTTAAATGTTTTACGTGAAATTTCAAGCGTATTCTCCATGAAATTCAATATAATTAAGCATTAGCGTAAGAGGACAACCAAAGCCTGTTGCTACTGGAAACTCGTTACTGTATTTGTTCTTGAGATTTTCTCTTTCTAATTTTTAGTAGAGAAGCCCTTAAGGGTAAAATAAATTCAATTAAAAAATTAGCAATTTTTTTCAAATTAATTTTGAAAAATAACATGTTATCTTTATCTAATTGATTGGACCCATGCATGTTTAAGACTATGATGTCAAGTCTTGTAGACCCATGTTCCACTCATAAAGAAGAAGTAGTGAAAAATGTCAATAACTTGTAAATGCCTAATTGTAAAGCAAACCCCCCAATATCAATAAGGGAAAGACATTGCAAGAGCACTGTGAACCTCTGCCTCCATGGTATCTTGAAAATTCATCCAACTGATAAAAAAAATGTCACCGTGGATTATCTACTTTTCAAAATGCCAGGATACTTTTCACAAAAAGGCCCCTGAAATAATCTGGAAACATAAAAGGCCACATCTGTAAAACTTGACAGCTTTTACTTAAAATGATTAATGCTGTTTAGCTATTATGCTATAAAGAAATGCATGTGTAAGACTAGAAATCAAAATTAATTTCATTCTCTAACAATTTTGACACTGTTGCTTGAAAACATCTTTTTACCACTTCTAGCTTTACACATTTCAAAGTCAGAGCTTACTTAAAACGATGCACCATAATTGTCTCATATTTATTGATCTATGATAAGCCCGCAGTAAATATTTAATGATGGAGAAAGGTAGAGGAGAAGGGAAGAGAGAAAAAAGGGAAGAAAGGAAGTACAAAGGGAGTAAAGAAGAGAAGTAGGTAGAAGGGAAGGGGACGTGGAGGAGGGAGAGGGAAGGGAAGAGAAAGTAAAGAGGGAGGAGAGTAGAGTCCATGGAAGAAAGAGGAGAAAGATATCACTGGAAAAGGATCAGTCAGAGGTTAGATTAACTAATCACAGTAAGACTATACTGAGGCTCCACTGCTTGGTATCATAAGTAGGAAACCACTATAATGAGGTACTTCTAATATTAACAGTAATAAATCAAAACAAATCAATCAAATCCTGAATGCATTGGGTGGTTGAGATGGGCCAATGCTCTGGGGCAAGATCAATAAGGAAGTCCACGATGCTCAGCAGATGTCACTGAGAGTCTCCTGCGTGGCCATCAGCTGGGCTTGCCAGACCTTCCCTGGCCAGGTTGTTCTAGCTGTTTCGTGCCTGCTCTTTAAATCAGGGACTTTAGGGCGCCTGGGTGGCTCAGTCGTTAAGCATCTGCCTTCGGCTCAGGTCATGATCTCAGGGTCCTGGGATCGAGCTCCACATCGGGCTCCCTGCTCCGCGGGAAGCCTGCTTCTCCCTCTCCCACTCCCCTTGCTTGTGTTCCCTCTCTCGCTGTGTCTCTCTCTGTCAAATAAATAAATAAAATCTTTTAATAAATAAATAAATAACTAAATAAATAAATCAGGGACTTTAGCAGGAGAATATGCAATCCTCAAAAAGTACACCCAGCTTTCACTTAGAAATGACAAATAACTTACTAACCACTAAAGGAAGGAAAGATGACTTAACCAAATAAAAATAAAACCATTAAATGTGTGGATAACTGTATTTTCCAGGAAAGAATCAACAAGCGTTAAGTGTTCTAGCACTGACCTACAGACAGATTTTATGCATTTATTATTTTCACACTTAAACATCTATCATAAAACATGCCTAACCATGCCAGCTGTGTGTATGAAAGTGCTCCCTATTTTATATTAGAAAGTCTTGTGTTTACAGAGAAAAAGGACACATACAGATGTACAAATTAATAGAATGACAAACAGCCTTTTAAACTATTTTAAGCTAACTGCATGTATCAAGGGGGTGTGGATTCTTCTGGCATTCTCATATTGATTTGTGTTGGTTCAGTTGCTATTTTGTTTTGTTTTGTTTTAAAGATTTTATTTATTTATTTGACAGAGAGAGACACAGCGAGAGAGGGAACACAAGCAGGGGGAGTGGGAGAGGGAGAAGCAGGCTCCCTGCTGAGCAGGGAGCCCGATGCAGGGCTCGATCCCAGGACCCTGGGATCATGACCTGAGCCGAAGGCAGACGCTTAACAACTGAGCCACCCAGGCGCCCCTAGTTGCTATTTTGTGAGGACTCAGGTCATTTTTACTTGTGTATATCCAGTTTTGTCAACTATTTTGTTTTCAAAGAAAATTCATTCCAATGTCTCCTATTTGTTTTTATATCTCTGAGCAGCTCTGCATTTGTGGACCTGAAATCAATGGCTTGGACTAACTGACAATTTTTCTTATTCAGGAGGGCAATATGAGAATTAGCAGGCATGATTTTGAGTGGATTTCATGGTTTTAGAAAAAAATAGAGCTACCATCCCCTTTGTCAATGATTCAGTCCCACTTTCGGAAATCTAAGCGGCTTTGTAAAATCTGCCCTGAAGCTTCTTTAGTTCAGTTTACACTGAGCATCAATTACATGCCAGGCAAAGATAAAGGCATGTTTATACATTGTTACAATGTTGTTTGCTTTTTATGCATTCTTTATGTATGCACACTTCTCCTTCCTGAGGGAGCCCTAATTTTCCTTTGGGTATCTATTCCTCCCCACTATGAATATGTGTCTCTAGAGAAGTTAAATCCCTCAGTACTGCCAGAGATAGGCTTGAAGAGTACAAAGGTTATACTCGGATTGGATTGATTGAATCAAGAATGCAAATTTAATCATCAGTTCTTGATATTTCCCCTATTAACAAGATTGGCTCCAGAATGGGCTTGTGACCCAATCTAAGTCAATGGTGCATGAGGGAAGATTTCCAAAGGCTTGGGTGCCTGGGTGGCTCAGATGGTTAAGCGTCTGCTTTTGGTTCAGGTCATGATCCCAGGGTCCTGGGATCGAGTCCCGCATCGGGCTCCCTGCTCCTTGGGAGCCTGCTTCTCCCTCTGCCTCTCTCTCTCTCTCTCTCTCTCTGTCTCTCATGAATAAGTAAATAAAATCTTAAAAAAAAAAGATTTCCAAAGGCTTCTAGGAAAAAATGTTCCCTCACACTTAAGAGAATCACTGGGAAGATACATCTCCTCTCCACTGAATATCATGGCAACATATGGATGTTAAGTCTGGCATTGTGTAGCCACAGAGAAACCAGAAAATGAAGGAAGTACAGAAGAGTCAAAACAGGGAAAAAAAAAATGAAGCAGATGCTAAGTATTGACTTCTGGGTAGTAGGATAATTTGAGTAGAGTTTTAAATTGCTTGCATCAAAATCATCCCTCCAAATCTGTTTATGCCATCTCATTTCTTCCTATCAAATAAAAGAAATAGATATTATTCCCATATTACAGATATTAAACTTAGCTAACATGTACTGAGTACCAGACAATGCGCTAAATGGTTTCTTTTTTTCAGATTATATCATTTAGTTCTCAATCGTCTGATGTTGTGTCTTGTAATTTTAAAGATCATGAAACTGATGTAGGATACATAGTTCCTCACAGTCAGGCAACGAATACATGAAGAAGTGCAGGTCTGGCAAACCCCACCAACCAGGTTTCCTTCCACAATATCATTTTGTTGAGTACAAGTATTTTTAACCTGCTTTCACTGCTGTCCTTGCTCTTTTCTATGGGAAGCAAAATAGGGAAATGAAAAAAAAAAGTTGTAGATGAAAAGTAAACTAACGTAGAAGTTAACTGTTTGCTTTCACTTCAGTTTGGAGCTTCCTCCTCCCTGCCCCAGACATGGACCTTCTGTCTGGGACCAGCTGTTTTAAAAAAGGAAGAGGTGGGGAATGGTGCCGAATTCAGAGATGATTTCTTATTTAGCTGTAGCTGCCTTTGCAGAGACTACTTACTATAGCAACAAATCTTGAATAGACACACTACATAATGCCAACATTTATGGCAAAGCCA
This sequence comes from Eumetopias jubatus, assembly GCF_037043125.1. Taxonomy (NCBI): domain Eukaryota; kingdom Metazoa; phylum Chordata; class Mammalia; order Carnivora; family Otariidae; genus Eumetopias; species Eumetopias jubatus. The sequence continues at coordinate 91,722,128 of NW_028274809.1, forward strand.
CAGGCTGGATAAAAAATAAAACCACTGAATTTGAGTAAATCTGTCATGTGTCTTATCACGGAAACTGAACAACCAGTTGAATGCAGTTAACTACGAAATGGAGTTTGCTGACCTCTATTCGCAAGGAAGAGGCACGTATTGATCAAGCTGATTCGTGTCTGATGCTTTCTTCCTCCTGAGAGAAAGCTCCTTGGAAACCAGTCAGTAAAATGGAGCTTTGATTTTGCTCTGACTCCCATTTTAATTTGTCTTCTTGGTCCTTTCTTTTAACTAGTCCCCTCCTGTTTTTAGACTCTTGCTTTGATTAGTAATTTCCTTGGTTTATACAAACCAGATGTTTCTTTAACTTTTATTTTTCTATAGGAATATGCATTCCCCCCCCAAAACTGTCCATTGTTAACAAAGGGAGAAGTACTATGTAAGAATCACTATGAGAAAGTAGCAATCCCTCCACAAAGTATGTTGGTTGGTAAACATGTCATTTATATCCCTTTTCACTATAACCATTTTGAGGATAGGAACAATAGAGGCTTTCTGTTGCTGTTGCTATTTCACAAAGTGTATAATAAAATTCAAAGCAATGAATGAATGGGTTTCAAAATATTTAGTAATTTCTCATCGAATGAAATAAACAGGATGAATTTCATTAATTATTGGCTGACTACATTCTTCTCCTTAAGAATATTAATTCAAGCATCGTAGATACAACAATGGATAGGTAACTCATTAGGGAAAAGATCCATCACTAGTTTATTTTTTTATCCACTGATTGAACAAACATTTATTGAGTGCCCACTGTGTGTCCAACTACACAAAGCTCCAGGGCTGTACATGTTAATAAAGGGGTTGATCTATGCCTTAGGGTATTTACGATACAGAGAAGTAATTAAAAATTGCAAAATAGCATGATAAGTGAAAGGAAAATAGCACTATGTGTCAACTTCAAAGGTAACACTCACTTTTACCTATTATATCCCCAAGAGTTTTGACAAGAGGGGAAGAGATAACCTAAGTCTCAAATGATGGTATCTCTTGTGGCCACTTACTGCTGTGAGCCTCAGAAAGTGATGTATTTTCCTAATTAAAATTCACTTTCAAAATGATTATGACCTAGGGAAAATATGAAAAGAAATGAAAGGTATTACTGCTGACAATAATGTGGCATTTTGCTTTGCAAGAACCAGAACATTTATTCTTGTCAAATAAAATCTCATTCATCTTCCTAAAATTTCTCCTATAAAATGATGAATATGTGCCTGTGAAGCTGATGGAATTAATATCTTTCCAAATTACCAATTCGCTAAAGTTTGTCTCCTGTTTGGCTTGGCGACAAATTTGTCATCAAGTTTCCCATCAAATCCATTCACATAAGCAAGAGACTACACACTCACCTACTTGCTACTACTTAATCAAAATAGTTTCCTTTCCTCCCTCCACAGATAATAAGTATCAAAGAAGAGATGCAAGTCCAGAGCTATGTGCAGCCAAAATTCTCAGCTTAATGCCACACACTACCTTCCAGGATAGTCAGTGAAGAGTAGATGCTTTAATTCATTCCTTTGGTTGAAAGTAAAAGAAGTTACTTATGATACCTCAGTGGGAAGTGGGAGAGCACTATAAGGTTATTTTGTCAGGAAAAAAGAGAAGGGAGGATTTCATAAGGATAGAAGAGGACACTTTGAACACCAAGCTTCTGGTGGGAGAAAGACACTAGGGTCCATGGAAGCCAGGTGAGTCTACTTGTTCCCTTGTTCATGGGCCAAATGGTGTTTCTCTCATGCTCCCTCTGCCCCCATCCTCATACTTGTTTCAGTCTACTCTCTCTGTTAACTATGCTGATTTTATTTATTTATGTATTTATTTGCTATTCCATTTAATAGATCCTTTCTAATCCCATGGTTTCTGCTCACACATAGTTTTTCTCATACAAAATTTTTGATTGAACATGATCCATCACAGCCTTTTGATTTCTCTATCAACATATTTCTTGAGTTTCTACTAAATTATGTGTGTAGATATGTGTTGAGTGGCTTGGGCCAGTGAGCCTGCCCAGGAGTCAGGAATGTGGAGCCAAACGGTAACAGATGTGGTTGCATGGGGGCTGCCCTTTCAACAGGAGCTTTGGAATGACTTTCCAGTACAAAAGCTGTGTGAGTGTCAGATGATATTTTTGATGTATTTATGATAGAGATAATAAAACATCCTTTCCCCCATGTCTTCCCATACCAATGAAAACTAGGCTTCTATACCTGAAAGACAACAGGAGAGTCTCTGTGTCAAGTAGAGATGTTCCAAGTCTAGATGAGAGGATAACATTCTTGGGCAGTTCTTATATCTTACCTAATTATATTATAACCATTTCTAAGGCTATGATTTAAAAATGTCTGATCAAAACTCAACTCAAGGTCAAAATATGCTTTTGTCTCAGCTTTAGTCAAACATTGGTCAGCTAACATTTACGAAATGAAGAACAGCAAAGTTAAGGGATGTCATCCCTGAAGTGATACAACATGGGCTTGAATCCCAATTCCACACTTTATTGGTGAATGAGTTTGGCAAAATTAATTTTTCTAAGATTTAGCTTCCTCATACATAAAATGGGTACAATAACAGTATCTACTTCATGGGAGTTTCTAAGTACTGAGTACAACAATCCATACAGTTAGAACAGAGCTGAAAAATAACTTCATTGGCTGTGGTTATCCTTACAGCCAGGGTCCCTGCTATGGGCTCTACTTCTATAATTGCACTTTAATCATCATTAAGTTCTCTATTGGGAAAGCATTATTGCTTGTTTTTGACAGAAAAGGTGGTAGATCTGGGACTGGAATTAAATTTTTCACAGGAATTTCCCGTCCAGGGATTTGCAACTTTATAAAGGCTTCTACTCAAAATCCAGATTTAGGGTTTAAATTATGATCTCATACCACAGAGGAAAGGGGAACTGAGTTTTGGAATGAGCAAATGACTTTTTAAAGTTTCAAAATTATACTCCCACATTGGTATTAACACTTGACAACCATAGTGCTCTACAACCCTAAAGCCCTGCTTAATTCAACATATGAGGAGTAATGGCAGTGCATAGGCAGCCACGATACAGAGTCTTTGAGTGTGTAAAAAGCATCTGCTTCCCCATAATGTCTCAATGAATCATTATGACAAACAGAAATAAAGCCAATGCATCTCACTGTATAGTTGATGCTGCTTTTCTGCTCACAAGGCACAGAAGCTAATTATTATGAACAGATGTGCTTAGATTGGACAAGAATTTATACTCCATGAAATTCAGCATGGACTAAAACAACACAATATGGCTGGGGTATTTGTATTTCTTGGTAGTTGTTGAAAGAGATGCACAGCTCACCATCCCACAAGATTCATTTGAATGCCTTTGCGGGCTTAATTTTCCTATTGCCAACATCTTCACATACATTTCACTCTAAAAGAATCCACTTTGCACATTGCCATGTTGCCTCACTCCTATGGGGCCCCGTGATTGGTTGGCTCAGCTACTGACATGACAGACTGATAAAGCCAGGATCATAGGAATCTTCATCTGGGGAAGTTAATTTTATTCTGAATCATGGTAAGGCTCTCTTACCCCTTCTGGAGGAGGTGATCAGATAAGAATATGTAGATTCATTAGCACAAACACAACACTTTTTTTTTTTTTAAAGTAGGCTCCATGCCCTGTGTGGAGCCCAACATGGGGCTCGAACTCATGACCCTGAGATCAAAACCTGAGTTGAGATCAAGTGTTGGATGCTCAACTGACTGAGCTGTCCAGGGGCAACCCCCTTTTTTTTTTTTCCACAACACTTCTATAATAGCTTGGAATGTATATGTATGATCTACACATACAAAGCACAAGGCAGGTAAAAATCAATCATTACTTAATTAATGAATTAATTCATCCAAAAGATACTTAGTATACTTAATATATAAAGAACCCATTCCACTCAATAGCAAAAAAAAATCAATCTGATTTAAAAACGGGCAGAAGATCTGAATAGATATTTTTTTTAAGAAGATATTCACATAGCCAACAGGTACCTCAAAAAGATGTTCAACATCACTTATCATCAGGGAAATTGCAAATCAAAATGTCAACGAGGTACCACCTCACACCTATTAGAATGGCTAAAATCAACAACACAAGAAACAACAGGTGATGGTGAGGTCATTGAGAAAAGGGAACTCTTATGCACATGGTGGGAATGTAAATTGGTTCGGTCACTATGGAAAACAGTATGGAGGTCCTCAAAGAAATACAAATAAGACCACATGATCCACCAATTCTACCTCTGGGTACTTATATGAAGAAAATGAAAAAAAACTAACTCCAAAAGAGATATGCATCTCCAGGTTTACTACAGTATTATTTACAATAGCCAAGACATGGAAGCAACCTAAGTGTCTGTTGACGAATGAATATGTGATATCCACACACACACGAATATTATTCACCCATAAAAAAGAATGAAATCTTGCCATTTACAACAACATGGATAAACCTTGAAGGCATTATGCTACGAAATAAGTGAAATAAATGAAATGTCAGAAAAAGACAAATACCATATGATCTCACTTATATGTGGACTCTAAAAACAAAACAAAACAAAAACTAAACTCACAGGTACACAGAATAGATTAGTGGTTGCCAGAGGCAGGGAGTCCGGGTGGGTAAAGGGAGTCAGAAGGTACAAACTTCCAGTTAGAAAGTAAGTAAGTCATAACGATGTAGTATACAGCATTGTTACTATACTTAATAATATTATATCATAAATTTGAAAGTTGCTAAGAGAGTAAATCTTAAAAGTTCTCATCATACACAAAAATTAATTCTGTAATTTTGTGTGATGATGGTTGTTAACCAGACTTATTATGGTGATCACAACATATATAAATATGGAATCATTATGTTGTACACCCGAAACTAGTATAATGTTGTATGTCAATTATACCTCAATAAACAAAATAAACAAAAGATACTTATTTTAGATTTACCCTGATCAATGAATGAGTTAATCACCATTTAGTTCAAGGCTACTCAAAGATGGATAAGAAATTTTCCTGTTCTACACTGTGCAGAATTTAGCCTTCAAGAGATACAATGCTAAACTACAGTATATGTTAAGTGCTAACATGGAAAGAATAATTCTCATAAAATTAATAAAGAAGATAAGAATAATGAAAAATTCTATAATTTGAGGGTTAAATATAGACTGACTTCTTTGTGAAAACTTTATATAACTGACCTCATTTAATCTCATAGTTATTTTATGGCTTAAGTATTGTCATTTTAAAGATGAGAAAATTAGGGCTTAAAGAAATTAAGTAATTTGTCTAAGTCACATGTAAGTTTATTTATTTTTTTATTACATTCAGTTAGCCAACATATAGTACATCATTAGTTTTTGATGTAGTGTTCAATGATTCATTAGTTGAATCATTAACACCCAGTGCTCATCACAACAAGTCACATGTAAGTTTAAAGTCAGAGAGCCTTAAAAAAATGAAGTCAGAGAGCCTAGATTAGTGTGTAAGTGCATTTTGCTGTACTGCTCTGGGAAGCTAGAGAAGGGGAGGAATAATTCTGTCTTGGAAGTTGGGAGGGCTTCATGGAAAAAGTGCCATCCGATCTGCGCTTTCAGGATAAGTAGTATTTTATCAAAGAAGGGAAAGAACATTCAAGGTAAAGGAATAAACTGTCACAAAAACAGGAGCAGAGAGGAATTAATGAATTTGCCTCAGTCTGGACACACTTCTTCCAGTTCACCTATGTGAGCATTTTTTACATACATATAATAAAACTCATTCTTCTACTATAGTCACTTCCGGTCTTTCTGCTCTTTAATCCTTGGTATGTGCCCTCTGTCCTTAAATTAATAAGGCTCTATGAAGGACAAATTCTGCATATAATGTTATTTCCTTTTAAGAAAAAAAGCTTTTATTTATTTAAGGTAGAGAGAGAGCACTAGTGGGGGCGGGAAGGGGCAGAGGGAGAGGGAGAAGCAGGCTCTCCACTAAGGGGGGAACCTGACATGGGGCTCGTGGGGCTCGATCCCAGGATGCTGGGATCATGACCTGAGCTGAAGGCAGACACTTAACCAACTGAGCCACCCAGGTGCCCCATATTATTTCCTTAATCAAAGACTGATAAATCTTACTGAGTGTGTATGATTTCAAAATAGTTATACTTTCTAATGAACTTGAAAGATTCTCTTTAGAGAAAAAGGAAACATTTTTTTTCTTGGTATAAGTATGGTACAGTAGCCTAAAAATGTTTGACAGTGTTGTGTTATGTAACAGAATATATCGATATATATATATAGAGAAAAAATATAATATTGGACTCTATGAACTGGGCCACAGTGTTATAATAATAATATATTTACACTTGTGTAAGACCTTCTGCTAAATATCGGTACTATGACAAGAAATGAAACAAACAAACAAAAAGTCTATATGGGAGTATCTATCACTTAGGAATTGTATTCAGCTGCTAATAACAAATCCAACTCTAGTAGTTTAAATACGTTAAATTCTGTTCCAATTTTATTCTCTTGTAAAACAAACCCTGTGACGAGTGGTCCAAGGCTGACAGAACAGCTCCCCGAGGATCTTCCAGTCTTCCTGCTCTTTTGTCCTTGGTATGTGCCCTCTGTCCTCTGGGCCACAAGATGGCAGCTAGAGTGCCAAAGGTCTCATCCACCAGCCAGGTAAGAGCAAGCCAAGGGGACAGCCAAGTCAGCCCCACTTAAAGATATTTCCTAGAAGCCCTATGCAATAATTTCAAATTGTAACTCACTTGCTACCTCTAGCTTCAAGGAAGCCTGAGAAACAATTATTATTGTTACTATCATTAGTATTATTATTAATTTTAAGCCTGAGTACTTCTAAAAAGCCAAGTTTCTGTTATTAAGAAAAAAGATGAAAATGACAATGGTTCAGGCAACTAGAAGTCTCCACCATAGTATCTGATATGAGAAATCCAAACTGTTAAAGAAGTTGGGAAAAGAGCCACAATAGCAGTGCTGGATCTTTGCAGTGCTTCACACTCTGTCAGGTGTTTCTGCAGGCCACACAGTATCAGAACATGAAGTGATTAAACAGCAACAACCCAGATTAAAGGGGCTTGGGTGTGTAGAGCTTGAGACACAGAAATCCCTGTGGGATTCCCAATAAGATGTAACTCTTTCTGCCAAAAGCATTCTAACCCGCTCCTTTGTGGCCATGGCAGGCAAAGTGACAGGTGAACACAGACACATCATCTTCAGGTGAGAGTTATAGCTGTAGGTAGCGTCATGCAACCACGCTCACTAAGGTGCAGAGAAAGGAGTCAGCAGCCTGCAGAGCACACTAAAGGCAAGAAAAACTGTCCACAGAAACAAATCGATAAACATCCATTCTCTAAGCTTTGAACAAGTGCACTGTGAACAAGTGCTCTGGATAAGAGAAAAGCAAGACTAGCACCTCTCTGTAGAGAGTAGTAAGAACCTTGAAGCCCAGGTGGACATCGTGGTAAAGATCACATGCAATAAGCCTGGGAGACATGAGTACTCCCAAGAGAAGAAGAGTATAGAACAGAAGAAACATGTGGCACAGTTTTACCAGAACCTTTGTGAGGAGGAGCTGGTTCTCAGGACCCATAATATGTCCTTCATGGAAATATACACATGAAGTTTAGTCACTTTAACAAAGATTGATTGATTGATTGATTGATTTGGTCTTCAAAAAGCTCCAACTTCAAGAACACTCTGATTTTTCACGGAATTATAGGGTATAAAGAGATACTTGTAGGAAGTATTGGGCTAGAATAGAGTAAGATTATAGGGTGAGAAACAATAAGACAGGCAACTTGATTATAAAATTCTGCTTAATGGGTCTTATTTCCGGAGGCTACGCATTACACCTTTCCATATTTCATGCAATTCAGTCTTCATAATATGCTTGGAGAGAAACTATTCCCATTTTATAGGTGGGAAAACTGCAGAAGAAGGAGGTTAGAAGTTAAAATCAAGGTTACACAGCTATTAGATATACAGACAAAATTCCAACTCAGATCATTCGATTTCAAACTTTATGCTGTTTCTGTCAGAAAGGAGTAGAGAAATAACGCAGTATCATGACTTTCCAACATTATTGTTGCTCCACGTACACTGCCTCCATCCTCTGCTGTCAACACCCAGCTCTTTCTTTGGAGGAGGGGAGACTTTGCCTTCATGCTCAGTAGATATACAGCCCTGGGTTCAGTTCTAGACTACAGCAACAGCAATAAAGTGAATATTGCCACACAGTGAGTCAATTTTTTTGGTTTCACAGTGCACATAAAAGTTATGTTTACACTATGTTGTAGTCTATTAAGTGTGCACTAGCATTACATCTTACAGAAACAATGTACATACCTTAGTTAAAAATAATTTATTGCTAAAAAAACGCTAGCCATCATCTTAACTTTTATCAAGCAGTAATCTTTTTGCTGGGGTAAGGTCTTGCCTGAGTGATGACTGATCAGGGTGGCAGGTTGCTGAGGGTTGAGGTGGCTGCGACAATTTCTTAAAATGAGACAATAATAAAATTTAACACATCAATTGACTCTTCCTTTCACAAACAATTACTGTGTAGCACATGATGCTTTTTGACAGCATTTACCCACAGCAGAACTTCTTTCAAAATTGGAGTAGGGGTGCCTGGGTGGCTCATTCGGTTAAGCATCTGCCTTTGGCTCGGGTCATGATCTCAGGGTACTGGAATCGAGCCCCACACTGGGCTCCCTGCTCAGCAGAGAGTCAGCTTCTCCCTCTCTCTCTAACCCTCCTCCCCACTTGTTCTCTCTCTCTCTCTCTCAAATAAATAAATAAATAAAGACAAAAAAAAAACAAAAATAAACAAATTGGAGTAAATTCCCTCAAACCCTGCCACTTCTTTATCAAAAAAGTTTATGGAATTCAAAATCCTTTGTTGTCATTTCAACAACCTTCACAGCATCTTCACCAGGTATAGATTCCATCTCAAGAAAAAACTTTCTTGGTATTCCATAAGGAGAAAGTCCTTATCCATTCAAGTTTTATCACGAGATTGTAGGTACTCATCACATTTTCAGGTTCTGCTTCTAATTCTAGTTCTTTCCATCCCATCTGCAGTTATCTTCTCCACTGAAGCCTTTAACTCCTCAAACTCATCCATGAGTGCCGACATCAACTTCTTTCAAAATCTTGTTAAGTGTTTAAAATGTTGATATTTCGGCTTTTCCCCATGAATCAAGAATGTTCTTAACAGCATTGGGAACGGTGAATTCTTTCCAGAAGGTTTTTAATTGACTTTGTCCAGATCCATCAGAAGAATCACTAAAACTTTCTCCACATCAGCAGTGAGGCTGTTTTCCTTTTTTATCATTCATGTGTACACTGGAGTAGCACTTTTAATTTCCTTCAAGAACTTTTCCTTTACATTCACAATTTGGCTAATTGTTTGGCACAAGAGGCCTAGCGTTGCGCCTATCTCAGCTTTGACATGCCTTCCTCACTAAGGTTAATTAATTTCTAGTTCTTGATTTAGTGAGAGATGTGTGGGAGACTGGAGGAAGACAGCAAAGTAGGAGGATCCTGAGCTCACCTTGTCCTATGGACACACCGAGATAATGGGTATATCTGTGCAACTAACTCAAAATGACCCGAAGACTGGCAGAACAGACCGTCCACAGCTAAACACAGAGAGGAGGCCATATCAGAAAGGGTAGAAAGGATGGAGACATGGTTGGGAAACAAAACTCCAATGAGACTACTGCAAACAGGAGGGACACCACAAGACAAGAGAAGGGAGAAGAAAATGCCACACTTGGAATCCTAGGCACCAGGGCCCTGCATTGGGAAGACAAATGCCCATAACAACAGACTTTGCAAACCAATGAGTCTTAACTTAGGGAGCTTTAAAAATCAGCAAGCTTATCTCCAGGAAAGCCAGAGGACGATAGAAAACTGAGTACCCACCTGTAAACAGCCAGCAGAATAAATAACTCAGCTGACATAGCAAAGAAGCAACAGTTTGAAAAATGCCTTGGATATGTATGAAGATCTATTTACTAATCTCAGAATGTGTGCTGGAGGGGCAGGGACTTTCAGGAGACATCTCCAAGAACAAAGGAGCTTGAGGGTGCCATTTCTCGTCCCCTACCCTGGCCTATTGCTGGACACTTGCAGGAACCAGCACTAACAAGCTCTACATATCTTGCTAGCTCTCCATGTCCTGTCCTTGTGTTTACCTGGGGACTGACCCCATCCAATCCTCCTGTCTTGGCAGGTGCACCTCCGGTGCTCCACTACACCATGTGAACAGCCGTGGCGGGAACCTGCACCACTCCAAAGTGAATCCTAACCTGGAGGGGGGGAGATAACCCCACACACCAGCATGCCTGCAGTTCTAGCAGCTAAGCCTTTTAGCAGGCCACATAGGGAGAGATCACTGCCATTCAGTGCATTTACACCTGTGGCAGAAGTTGATTTCTGATAAGTAGTCTGACTGCTGGCCCTGCTCCCCCTCTGTGGGACCCCCAGGGAGAAAGCCCTGCTGATGGATGCATCGGTGCAGAGAGGCTATTTGCAGACAGCTAGCCAGACTGCTAAACCTGCCCATCTACATGCCCATGGAGGTCTCAGACAAACCCCTTAATAGTGTAGGTACCAAACCCTACACAGTGCACCCACAGCAGGCAAAGCAGGTCATTGCCACTGACTGAGCTGAAGGCAATCATGGCTCAGTCACAACAGCAGAGCGCACACAGTCCACACAGGAGACAACCCTGAGGTGCCTGTTTCTATACCAGAAAGCCTTGTGCTACAGGGCTAAATTGGACCTCTTCTATACAAGGCCAATAATTTCAAGACCAGGACACACACATGAGCTCTGTGATTCATAGTAACAAATGCAGAGAGTTAGACAAAATGAGGAGACAAAGGAATATAGCCCTCAAATGAAAGAACAGGACAAAATCACAGCAAAAGAGCTCCATAAAACTGAGATAAGCGTTATGCCTGATAAATTCAAAGTAATGGTCATAAAGACACTCACTGGACTTGAAGAAAGATTGGATGAACTCAGATCCTCAACAAAGAGACAGAAAATATAAAAATGGAACCAGTCAGAGATGAAGAATTCAATAACTGAAAACAAACCAACAAACAAAACATTGGAGGGATTCAAGAACCAATTAGAGGAAGCAGAAGAACGGATCAGTGATCTGGAACACAGGGTAATGGAAAGCAACCAAGCTGAAAAAAAAAATTAAAAAGAAGAAGAAGAAGAAGAAGAAGAGGAGGAGGAAGAAGAAAACTGAGAAAAGGTTAAGGGAATTCAGCAACATCATCAACTGCATTACAGGGATCCCAGAAGGAGAAGAGAGAAGAAGGCAGAAAACCTATTTGATGAAATAATAGCTGAAAAATTCCCTAACCTGGGGAAGGAAACAGATATCCAGATCCAGGAGGCACAGAGAGCCCCCAGCAAAATTAACCCAACGAGGTCCACATGAAGACATATAGTAATTAAAATGGCTAAAAGTAATGATAGAGAATTATAAAAGTGGCAGAAGAAAGAAAATAGTTACATACAAGGGAAATCCCATAGGCTCTCAGCTGATTTTTAAGCAGAAACTTCGCAGGCCAGAAGGGAGTGACATGATATATTCAAAGCGCTGAAAGGAAAAACAAAAAGACAAAAGACAAAAACCTGAAACCAAGAATACTCTATCAAACAAGGCTATCATTCAGAATACAAAGAGAGACGGAGTGTTTTGCCGACAAACAAAAGTTAAAGAATTCATCACCACTAAACCAGTCCACAGGAAATGTTAAAAGTGGAAAGAAAAGGCTATAACTAGAACTAAGAAAATTATGAAATGAGAGAAATTCATAGGTAAAAGCAAACATGTAAGAAAGGTAGTAGATTAATCATTTACAAAGCCAGTATGGAACTTAAAATACAAAAGCAGTAAAATCAATTATATCTAAAAAAATTAGTCAAGGGATACAAAAATTAAAAGATGTAAAATAGGACATCATATACATAAAATATGGAGGGGGGGAGTAAAAGTTTAGTGTCTTTAGGATGGGTTCAAACTTCAGCAACCATTAACTTAATATAGACTGTTATACATAGAAAATATCATATTTGAACTTAATGGAAACCACAGATCAAAAACCTATAAGTGATACACAAAAAGTAAAGAGAAAGGAATCAAAGCACTTCACTAAAGAAATCCATCAAACCATAAGTGAAAAAGAAGCAGAGAACTACAAAAATAACTAGAAACAACTAACAAATTAACAAATTGTCAATAAGTACATACCTATCAATAGTTACTTTAAATGTAGATGGATTAAATGCTCCAAATGAAAGACACAGGATGACTGAATGAAAAACAAAAACAAAAACAAAACAAAACAAAACAAAAAGACCTGTCTATAGGCTGCCTGTAAGAAACTCACTTCAGACCTAAAGGCATGTACAGCCAGTGAAAAAATAGAAAAAAAAAAAAAGCCTGGGTAGCAATTTTTATATCAGATAAAATAGACTTTAAAACAAAGACACTAACAAGAGACAAAGAAGGGCACTACATAGTGATAAAGGGAGTAATACAGATATAACAATTACAAATATCTATGTACCCAATATAGGAGCACTCAAATACATAAAGCTATTGTTTATAGACATAAAGGAAGATATTTGACAGTAATACAATGATACTAGGGGACATGACTCCCCACTTACATCAATGGATAGATCATTCAGACAAAAAGCCAACAAGGAAACAGTAGCTTTGCATGACACGTTAGACCAGATGGACCTAACAGATACATTCAGAACTTTCCATCCAAAAGCCACAGAATACACATTTTCTTTAAGTGCACATGGGACAGTCTCTAAAACAGATCACATGTTAGGCCACAAAACAGGTCTCAATAAATTTAAGAAGATTGAAATCATATTAAGCATCTTTTCTGACTATAATAATATAAAATTAGAAATCAATTACAAGAAAAGATGTGGAAAGAACACAAATATATGGAGGCCAAACAACATGCTACTAAACAATGAATGGGCCAACCAAGAAATCAAAGAGGAAATAAAAAAAAAATACATAGAGACAAATGGCAATGAAAACACAATGGTCCAAAATCTCTGGGACACAGCAAAAGCAGTCCTGGGAGGGAAGTGTATAGCAATACAGGCTTACCTCAAGAGGCAAGAAAAGTCTCAAATACACAACCTAACCTTACACCTAATGGAGCTAGAAAAAAATGAAATAAACAAAATGCAAACCTAGCAAAAAGAAGGAAATGAAGATTAGAGTAGAAATAAATGAAATAGAGGCTAAAAAAGCAATAGAACAGATCAATGACCAGGAGCTATTTCTTTGGAAAAGATAAACAAAACTAATAAACTTTATCAAGACTCAATTTTAAAAAAAAGGAGGACTCAAATAAATAAAATCAGAAATGAAGGAGGAGAAATAACATCTGACACTAGAGAAATACAAAGGATTATAAGCGAATATTATGAAAAATTATATGCCAACAAATTGGACAACCTAGAAGAAACGGATTAATTCCTAGAAATGTATAATCTTCCAAAACTGAATGAGAAAAAAATAGAAAATTCGAACAGACTGATTACTAGTAACGAAATTGAATCAATAATCAAAAAACTCCCAACAAATAAAAGTCCAGGACCAAATGGATTCACAGGTAAATTCTACCAAATATTAGAGTTAACACCCATTCTCAAACTATCCCAAAAAATAGAAAAGGAAGGAAAACTTCAAAAATCATCCTATGAGGCCAGAATTACCCTGATACTGAAACCAGATACTAAAAAACAGAAAAAAAGGAAACTATAAAACAGAAAGAAAAGACAACAAAAACAGAAAACTACAGGCCAATATCTCTGATGAACATAAATGCAAAAATCCTTAACAAAATATTAGCAAACCAAATTCAACGATACATTAGGAAATCATTCTCCATGATCAAGAAGGATTTATTTTAGAGATGCAAGGGTGGTTCAATATTTCCAAATCAATCATTATGATACATCACATTAAGAGAAAAGACTGAAGAAAAACATGATCATCTTAATAGATGTAGAAAAAGAGCATTTGACAAAATGGAACATCCATTCATGACAAAAGCCCTCAATAAAGTGTGTTTAAAGCCCTCAACAAAGTGTGTTTAGAGGGAACATATCTCAACATTATAAAGGCCAAATATGACAAAGCCACAGCTAACATCATACTCAATGGTGAAAAATTGAGAGCTTACCCCCTACGATCAGGAAAAAAACAAGGATATCCACTTTCATCAGTTCAATTCAGGATAATACTGGAAGTCCCAAATGTAGCAATCAGACGAGAAGAAACAAAAGGCCTCCAAATTGATAAGGAAGAAGTTAAACTGTCATTATTTACAGATGGCATGATACTATATATAGAAAACCTAAAGAGTCCACAAAACTATGAAAATTGATAAATGAATTCAATAAAGTTGCAGAATACAAAATTAATATACAGAAATCAGTTGCTTTTCTATAAACTAATGACAAAGTAGCAGAAGGAGAAATTAAGGAAACAATTCCATTTATAATTGCACCAAAAAATAAAATAAAATACCTAGGAATAAACTGCACCAAGGAGGTGAAAGACCTGTGACCTGGGACACTGATAAAAAATTGAAGATGACACACACAAATGTGAAGACACTCCACACTCATGGACTAGAAGAACCAACATTCTTAAAAAGTCCATACCATCTAAAGCAATTTACAGACTGAATGCAATCCCTATCGAAATACCAGTAACATTTTTCTTCACAGAACTAGAACGAGTAATCCTAAAGTTTGCTTGGAACTACAGAAGACCCCAAATAACCAAAGCAATCTTGAGAAAGAAGCACAAGGCTGGGGCACCTGGGTGGCTCAGTTGGTTAAGCGTCTGTCTTCAGCTCAGGTCACGATCCCAGAGTCCCGCAACAGGCTCCCTGCTCAGTGGGGAAGTCTGCCTCTCCCTCTCCATCTGCCTCTCTCCCCTGCTCATGCTCTCTCTCACTTTCTCTCTCTCAAATAAATAAATAAAATCTTAAAAAAAAAAAAAAGAAAACACAAAGCTGAAGGTATCACAAGTCCAGATTTCAAGATATACAGTAATCAAAACAGTATAGTGCTGGCACAAAGATAGACATGTAGATCAATGGAAAAAACTAGTCCAGAAATAAACCCATGATTATATGGTCAATTACTCAACAACAAATAGGGCAAGAATATATAGTAGGGAAGAGACAGTCTCTTCAATAAAGGGTGCTGGAAACACTGGACATCCATATGCAAAAGAATGGAACTGGACCACTTTCTTAAACCATACAAAAACATAAACTCAAAACAGATTAAAGACCTAAATGTGAGACATGAAACCATAAAATCCCAGAAGAAAATACAGACAGTAATCTCTTTGACATGGGCTTATGCAACATTTTTCTAGATACATCTCCTCAGGCAAGGGAAACAAAAGTAAAAATAAATTATTGGGACTACACCAAAATAAAAAGTTTCTGCACAGCAAAGAAAACCACCAACAAAAGGGCAACCTGCAGAATGGGAGAAGATATTTGCAAGTGATATATCCAATAAGGGGTTAGTATCCAAAATATACATAAAGAATTTATCCAAGTCAACACCAAAATAATCTGATTAAAATGGGCAAGAGGACCTGAATAGACATTTTTCCAAAGAAGACGTACAGAAGGCCAAAAGACATATGAGAAGGTATTCAACATCATTCATAATCAAGGAAATGCAAATAAAAACAAGGGGATATCACCTCTCAGAATGGCTAGGATAAAAACATAAGAAAGAACAACAGTTGGCGAGGATATGGAGAAAAAGGAACCCTCATGCACTGTTAGTGGGAATGTAAACCGGTGCAGCCACTGTGGAAACCAATATGGAAGTTCCTCAAAAAATTAAAAATAGAAAAACCATATGATCTAGTAATTGCACTACTCATTATTCACCCAAAGAAAACAAAAACAGTAATTCAAAAATATATATGTATCCCTATGCTTATAACAGTATTATTTACAATAGTTAAATATGGAAGAAACTCAAGTATCCATCAACAGATGAATGGATAAAGATGGGTATATATATGCAATTGAATATTACTAAGCCATAAAAAAGAATGAGATCTTCCCATTTGCAACAACATGAGATGGACCTAGAGGGTATTATGCTAAGTGAAATAAATCAGAATAAGACAAATACCATATGTTTTCACTTATATGTGGAATCTAAGAAACAAAACTAATGAACGAAGAAACAAACAAACCAAAAAATAAAAGTAAAACAGACACTTAAATGCAGAGAAAAAATTAGTGGTTGCCCAGAGGGAAGGGGGTAGGGGGATGGGTGAAATAGATAAAGGGCATTGAGAGGTACAAACTTCCAGTTATAAAAGAAATATGGCACAGAGATGTAAAGGGCAGCATAAGGAATATAGTCAATAACATTGTGATGGCATTGTATGGTGACAGATGGTGACTACACTTATAGTCGTAAGCAACAAGTAATGTATGGAATTGTTGAATCAACTAATATAACATTGTATGTTACTTACACATCATTAGGGGAAGGAATTTTCAAAAAAAAATTCAAGTGAGAGAGTTGTGACTCTTCCTTTCACTTGAACATGCAGAGGCTACTCTAGGGTTATTAATTGGCCTCATTTCAGTATTGTTGTTCCTCAGGGAATAGGAAGGCCCAAGGAGAGAGGGAGAGACAGAACGGCTGGTGGGTGAATCAGACAGGACACACACAACATCTAAGTTTGCTGTCTGTATGGGTGCCATTCATGGTGGCCCCAAACAATGATAATAGCAATAGCAAAAATGACTGATCACAGATCACCATAACAAATATAGTAATGTTTAAGTTTGAAATATCATGAGAATTACCAAAATGTGACACAGAGACAGAAAGGGAGCAAATGCTTTACACAGGACTGCCACAAATCTTCAATTTGTAAAAAACAATCTCTGCAAAGCAAAATAAATCAAAACACAATAAAAGAGGTAGGCCTGTATTTGAGGTAGGCTTGACTCCATCTCACATCTCCTTTGGTGGGTGCAGGACTTGGAGCTAACCTATGAGAGTCATATTGACTGTTTCAGGGACATAACTCTAAATCTGGACATTAAACCTCAATTTGCCACACCATTTGCAAAGCAGAAGTCCTCACTGTCCTGTGGTCGTTAGGCCTGAAGTGGAGAGGTACTTCCCTCATGCCTGGGGACAGTCAGAGAATGGAGCCAATACACAGGGACGTAGAGCCAAGAAGGAAACTCAAGCTCTGATGACCTTATTTGAATTCTCAAATTCAGTCATGTTTGATGCACAATCCACACCCTAGAGTTTTGAACTATGTAAAATAATAAGTTCCATCTTTTTTCAATCAGCCTAGTTTGTTATATTTTCTGTTATAGTAATGAAAACAATCTTGACTAATAAAGTTGGTTTACAGAAGACAAAAATATGATGTACCTACAGGATGCAATTAATATTAATTACTTAGAACTCCATCAAGGTATAGCTACATGTAACCCAGGATCGATACTTTTCAGAGCTGAAGTGCTGTGAGTCAGTAAAAGTATTTTACCTTCTGGAGACACTTGTGATAAACTATAAAAGTATTTGATTAGAATGTTCTAGAGTCCTTTTTTTTTGGCCTTGACATCATTTGATCCTCTAGAATAAGTAGTCCTGTTACCATATTTCATAAAGTACCTCTATAAGCAGGTAATTGCAGAAAATACAGTCACACCATATCACGAAAAAGGCTCATTACACAATAGTCAATAAATATTATTTGAACATCTTCCATTCATAAAGAATATTTGAGTGTATGGGGCGCCTGGGGGGCTCAGTCATTAAGCATCTGCCTTCAGCTCAGGTCATGATCCCAGGGTCCTGGGATCGAGCCCCACATCCAGCTCCTTGCTTAGCAGGGAGCCTGCTTCTCCCTCTCCCACCCCCCCATTTGTGTTCCCTCTCTAGCTGTCTCTCTATCTCTGTCAGATAAATAAATAATTTTTTAAAAGAATATTCTATTGTATGAAAGGACTACAAATGATTGCTCACAGATGTTTGGGAAAAATAAAAATAGATCAGAAAATTGCTATGTAGGCCAATGTCATTTTACAGATAAAAATAATGCTTGATCAATATTCTGCAAAGATAAAGGGAAAAAATTAAGATATAGAAAAAATTTACATATAAACATCACCTGGGACAAACTGTCAACTGCATTCAAGGATCAATGTAATATTATGAATAAGAATTACATTTATAAATTATTTCAATTTATACTCTAAATTCCAGAGACTTTTCCCCCTATGGTTTTACTTCTACTCTTGAAATACTGATTATGTCAGAACCTGCCAAGTCAGAGAATTAAAAAGCCTTAATTATCCACTGAGAGTAATAAATTGATATAATGTTAACAACACTCAGTGATTATAAAATTCTACTTCTTTCATTGGTTCATCTCTCTACCTATCCTTTTCTTCAATCAAGTTAAGAAACATACAAACCTGATCACTGTTTCTTCATACCAATTAGTTCTTACTTAGATGACTGACCTGTGAACTTAGATTTTTTTCCCAATACATTAGAAATATTACATGAAAAATTGGGAAGAGAGGAATAAGCCCATCAGGAATACTGCTGGAGTAAATTCTTAATAACTTTTTGTTTGGTTGGTTGGTTATTTTGGCTAAGTGTCAGAGGTTATTTTTAGCACAGAAATGAAGACTGTAACATTCTGTTAAAATGATTTAATCTTTACCATATCCTATAGCTTCTTAGTTTTAAGGATTCCCTTGAAGCTACCATTTGTGGTAATCTTTTCTCCTTCCATTTAGCCTAAGAGAACACTATAACTTCTAACACATCCATGAAAATAAATACCTCTTTGCTATAATTGCTAATATATTTCCACCAGATTTATCCTTCTGAGGTAATATGTTTTACTCAAGCACTAATTCTAAGATGATATCAAAGGTTATGCATACAATACCAAGTTTTTAAAGTCAAAATAAACACTTAATAAAGGATTCAAAAATTCACATGGAAGAATACAGAAAGTTCTTAAAATGAAAGGTACAATGGGAACAATTTGCTAGGAGATGTTAAAACATACTACAAAACGAGGAATGTCACAACAGCGGAATTGGTAATATGTGAGTAGATGGATCGAAAGAAAATAGAGCTCAGAAACAGATCCTTACATGGGAAATTTTGATAGGCTGCTTTTCAAATCATGAAGTATGAAGTAGCTGGGATAACTGGCTGGCTACTTAGAAAACAAAACATTCAATCTCTCAATCTTTACCCCAAATATATTACAACTCAATACAATAATTAAATTTAAATAATTTTAATATAACAGCAAAAGTATAGGTAGATGTTTTTATAAGCTTGGGATAGAGGGACTTTTCTAATATAACACCAAATCTAGAAACCAGGGTAAAATCTGACAGACATGCCACCAGAAAATGTTTAAAAATTATGAGTATCAATCCCTGAGCCCTGTCCAATAATTTTTAAAAACACATAAAAAGTCCTAAACAAGGTTAAAAGATAAATAACAGACTGGGAACGTACTTGAAAAATATATGACAAATAAAAGTTTACTATTCATAATATATCAAAGAACTCTCTCAAACTATAAGAAAAGACAGTAAGACAAACAGCCATAAAAAAACAAAGAACCTTGAGAGGCAATAATCACAAGAGAATATAATTGGCTAAGAAATAATAGTAATCAAAGAAATAATGGTACAAAAACATGTTATCTCTTATCCATTTTAATCAACCCATACTAACAGTCTTGAGTAGACCTAGCATTAGCCAAAGCAGTGAGGACACAGGCACTGTGCTATACTATTATTGAGAGAATAAAATAATATTATATTTCAGAAGCTAATTTGGAAGTATTTACTAAAATTTCTAAAGATACATGATATCTGACCCAACAATTCTACATGTAGAAGTAAGTCCTAAAATTAAAAGTGGATAAGTTATTCATTGCTGTTTCTGATAGAGAAACACCTTCATATCAGTCAGTAATAAATTAATTACCACAAAGTGAAGCATGCATATAATCAGTAGCTTTGCACCAATTAAAAAGGACTTCAGAAATGTCTATTAGGAACTATTAGGAAATTTTTAAAAAAGGCATGTTTCTGTATATGCATTTATAAAAAGATGTGCGAAAGGTTGCTTGCTAAAATTTAATTAGGAGTTTTCCTAGGCCGGTGAGATTACAGGCACTATTTGTAATATTACTTTCTCACAGAATTCTGTGTAACAATGGGATTTAAATATAAATATATACAATATTTTTAAAGTTACAAAGAATATCATACTTTAGAAACTAAGAAAATTATATAAATATATAAAACAAGCGAAAAAAAAAGAAGTTGCTTGTCTGATACTTGTACCTTGACAACTCTGTGTTAATGTGTGCTACTGGACAATTTAGGGCTAGGATACATCAACTATTCAGAATGATTCTTAATGAAATCCAAAATAAGCCTCTTTAAATGTGGCTGTTATATATAATAGTACTCCATCACTTGTAAAGCTCCTCTAGGACTTCAAAGAAGAGAATCATTTCTGCTAGATCTTTATTCATAGATGAAAGAGGCCTAAGAAGAAAACAAACTGATCTAGAACCTGACCAGAAAGCTCAGGGCCAGTAAAGTGACTCATTATACACTGTTAAAAAATGCCTGCTCCCTTGTTTCTCTCTGATTTTTTCTGCTTGGAGCTCTGATAGAACAGAGCCCTCTCCACCATGGCTGGGGTTGTGTCTTGAGTTTGTGAGTGTGAGTGCACATATGTGCAACATTGTAGGGGCAGGTGGGAGGAACAATACAAAGTTAATTTAACACCTGGAGGAAAGGATAATGGGAAGCTTCCATTCTTTCCTCTATAGTAGGTACATCACATGTGTTTATCAGATGAGACAGCGGGGATAGAATGACAAAGTGCTTGCATGATAGGAAATAGTTGCCCTACTTGGCAACCATTCCCAAAAGAGTTTTCCTCCTGCTAGCAGGTGGTAGCAGCTCCTGTGAGTGAGCTCTAAGACTTCCATCAGAGTTCCCAGAAAGGAACATTCCTGCTGGTCAGGTTCTGGAATCCTCTGATAAAGACACTGAAGTCAAGAATGATTAGCCCTACAATACATGCTAATCCTACAATTTACTCTCAGAAAAGTATAATTTGTGTTTGTGCAACATAAATCCAGTTTATGCCTAGCAATATCCTAATCCGCACAGAATAATAAAAGATCTTCAGTGGTACATGACCATTGATTATTTTTACCTTTCATGAAAATATGCAAATGGTTTCCTACAAGTGGATACCTGATAGCCTTTTTTAGGGACACATTTCACATTTGGCACTTGGCATTCCCATTTCCACACTCCAATAAATAAAGCTGAAATTTATCCAGAGCCTTTTCATGGCTTTTCTTTTTCTTTTAATTTTTTATTGTTATGTTAAACACCATACATCATTAGTTTTGAATGTAGTGTTCCATGATTCATTGTTTGTGCATAACACCCAGTGCTCCATGCAGAACGCGCCCTCTTTAATACCCATCACCAGGATAACCCATTCCCCCACCCCCTCCCCTCTAGAACCCTCAGTTTGTTTTTCAGAATCCATCATTTCTCATGGTTCATCTCCCTCTCCGATTTCCCCCCCTTCATTCTTCTCCTCCTGCTATCTTCTTCTTCTTTTTTTTTTCTTAACATATATTGCATTATTTGTTTCAGAGGCACAGATCTGTGATTCAACAGTCTTGCACAATTCACAGCGATCACCATAGCACATACGCTCCCCAATGTCTATCACCCAGCCACCCCATCCCTCCCACCCCCCCCCACTCCAGCAACCCTCAGTTTGTTTCCTGAGATTAAGAATTCCTCATATTTTCTAATACATGTGTGTCTTTAGAAGGTAAATGAACACCACCTTTGGATTCCGGATGAAATAAAAATCGCTACTGATTCAGAGCAGCTTCCTCTTCTTATTCATGGGTTGTGAAGACATGTTCCTAGAAAGTTTATTGTCTTGTTTTTTTCCTGCTTGAGATCACCTACTGCCCCCTGTTGTCATGCAGGATCTGGGAGTTACCTTGATTGAAGGTGGTCTTTGGTAGGAGGGCTAAAAAAGGAGCTTCTCACAGGACTGCTGGGAGCACCAACATCAAAGGCAAAAAGGCAATTCGAACTCTTAAGGGTCTGCCTGTGTTGTTAAACCTGAAAGAACTGCTAATCCTAAATTAATCCTTCCCTTCTAGGGGATATGCCCATTTTGTAAAACTGCTGCAGAAGCCCATGTTCCATGTTTCAAACTAGTCCTTCAACTGTAAATATAAATGAACGACCAAGAATCCCAAGACATACAAATGAGGAAAACTGACAGCTTAATAGAGGGGAAAAAAAAAAGTTGAACAGAGATAATGAAGATTGCAGCGGAAAATTTAAAGTATTCCTGTTTTCAAAGACTTAAGAGGACATTGCATCATTTTTTAAAAAGGTTGTTACTTGAACATATTATGTTCTTCTATCTATCCATCTACCTATGTCTTCCTTTAATGCCTTTTGAAAAAGGGACAATCAGAAAATAAGAATTATCAGAATTAAAAAAATAACATCATTGGTATTTACAAACATTCAGTAAACATGTTACAAAATAGAATATACATGGCTAAAAACCATATCCTAGATCTGGACAATAAAAATTAAAAAAAAATCAAAGGGAAAAAGAAAGAGACAATAAGAGAAAAAAGTAAGCTACAGAAGATAAATACTGAATATATATGTAAGTCTAAAAATATCACAGAAAAAAGGATAGAAAGCATAGAAATAATAAAATATAAATTCTTCACTGAAGATACATGTAAATATGTACATTTTGCCCACAAACTATCGAGAAAAACCTAAAATAACAAAACAATATGAAAACAACTATATAGATGAAGATGAGAATGACGATGTTGGTGATGATAAAACACACTGGCAAATTCTTGTAAAATTTTAGAAGTCCAATTTAAAAAGAAATCTCATAAGTTTGGAGAAATTGAAATAAAACATCACAAAAATAGGCTACCTAAAAGAGTATGTGTTCTATAACACGTTAACTCAGTTAATTTCCCAGAAGCTTGGACATTTCCCAGAATTCCCTTACTTGTATATTTCAGGTTAGAGTGGGCCTCAAGGAAGATTTCCAGGGATTTGAAAGAGGGATGAGAAGCAACAGACATTTTGTAGGTCAACAATTGTTGCTGACCTGCTGACTTGCTTCCTTGGCATGAAGTAGCAGCTAAGTCTACAACTGTTCTACCTCCCCGTGGATCCACCTATAGCTTGGTGGCTCCTGGGCCAGGTTATGTGTTTAACTCTGATAAAGAACCCAGCTTCTGCTGGATACCCTTGTAATATAGCTTTTAGTCTGGAATTGTGATGCCTCCAGCTTTGATTTCCTTTTTCAAGATTGCTTTGGCTATTCGGGGTCTTTGTGGTTCCATACAAATTTTAGGATTGTTTGTTCTAGCTCTGTGAAAAATGCTAGTGGTATTTTGATAGGGATTACATTAAATGTGTAGATTGCTTTGGGTAGTATAGACATTTTAACAATATTTATTCTTCCAGTCCATGAGCACAGAATGTTTTTCCATTTCTTTGTGTCCTCTTCAATTTCTTCCATATAAGTGTTCTATAGTTTTCAGAGTTCAGATCTTTTACCTCTTTGGTTAGGTTTATTCCTAGGTATCTTATGGCTTTTGATGCAATTGTAAATGGGATTGATGCCTTGATTTCTCTTTCTGCTTCTTCATTAGTAGTGTACAGAAATGCAACAGATTTCTACATTGATTTTATATCCTGCCATTCGACTGAATTCTTGTATCATTTCTAGTAATTTTTTTGTAGAGTTGGGTTTTCTGAATAGAGTATCATGTTGTATGCTAATAGTGAAAGTTTGATTTTTTCCTTGCCAATCTGGATGCCTTTTGTTTCTTTTTGTCGTCTGATTGCTGAGACTAGGACTTCTAGTACTATGTTAAAAAACGATGGTGAGAGTGGACATCCCTGTCTTGTTCTTGACTATAGAGGAAAAGCTCTCAGTTTTTCCTCACTGAGGATATTATCTGTGGCTCTTTCACATATGACCTTTATGATGTTGAGGTATGTTCCTTTTATCCCTACTTTGTTGAAGGTTTGGATGCTATGCTTTGTCAAATGCTTTTTCTGCATCTATTAAAGGATCGTATGGTTCTTATCCTTTCTTTTACTACTATGGTATAATATGCTGATTGATTTGAAAATATCAAACTATCCCAGCCGCCCAGGAATAAATCCCACTTGATCATGGTGAATAATTCTTTTAATTGTAATGTTCAATTTGATTTGCTAGTATCTTTTGGGGAATTCTTGCATCCATGTTCACTGGGGACATTGACCTACAATTCTTCTTTTTAGTGGGGTCTTTGTCTGGTTTTGAATCAAGGTAATGCTGGCCTTACAGAAGGAGTTTGGAATTTTTCCTTCCATTTACATTTTTTGGAATAATTTGAGAAGAATAGTTATTAACTCTTCTTTAAATGTCTGGTAGAATTCCCTGGGGATGCTAACCAGCCCCAGACTTTTGTTGTTGGGAGATTTTTGATTACTGATTCAATTTTTTCATTGGTTATGGGTCTGTTCAAATTTTCTATTTCTTCTTGATTCCGTTTTGGTAGTTTGTAAGTTTCTAGGAATTTATCCGTTTCTTCCCAATTGCCCAATTTGTTGGCATGTAATTTTTCATAATACTATCTTATAATTGTATTTCTATGGTGTTGGTTGCAACCTCTCTTTCATTCATGATTTTATTTATTTGGGTCCTTTCTCTTTTCTTTTTGATAAACCTGGCTAGGCTAGGGGTTTATCAATTTTATTAATTCTTTCAGAGAACCAGCTCCTAGTGTTGTTGATGTGTTCTACTGTTTTGTTTTGTTCGTTTCTGTATCATTTATTTCTGCTCTAATCTTTATTATTTTCCTTCTTTTGCTGGCTTTAGGCTTTATTTGCCGTTCCTTTTCTAGCTCCATCAGGTGTAAGGTTAGGTTGTGCATTTGAGACTTTTTTTCCTTCTTGAGGAAGGCCTGTATTGCTATATACTTCCCTCTTAGGACTGCCTTTGCTCATCCTAACGGTTTTGGATTGTTGTGTTTTCATTTTCACTGGCTGCCATGTACTTTTTTATTTCTTCTTTAATTTCCTGATTAACCAATTCATTCTTCAACAGGATTTCCTTTAATCTCCATGTATTTTGGGGCTTTCCAAAATTTTTTTTTTTTTTGTGGTTGACGTCAAGTTTCATAGTGTTGTGGTCTAAAAATATGCATGGTATGCTCTCAATCATTTTGTACTTGTTGAGGCCAGATATGTGACTGAATATGTGATCTATTCTGGAGAATGCTGCATATGCACTCAAAAAAATGTGTATTCTGTTGTTTTGGATGAAATGTTCTGAATATATCTGTTAAGTCCATCTGGTCCAGTGTGTCATTCAAAGCCATTGTTTCCTTGTTGATTTTCTGCTTAGATGATCTGTCCATTGCTGTAAGTGGGGTGTTAAGGTACCCTGCTATTATTGTATTGTTACCAATGAGTTTCCTTATGTTTGTTATTAACTGATTTATATATTTGGGTTTCCCCAAGTTGGGGGCATAAATATTTACAATTATTAGACCTTCATGTTGTGTAGACTCCTTAATTATGACATAATAGCCTTCTTCATTTCTTGTTACAGTCTTTAGCTTAAAGTATAGTTTGTCTGATAAGTATGACTACTCCAGCTTTCTTTTGACATCCATTAACATCATAAATGTTTCTCCATTCCTTCATTTTCAATCTGCAGGTGTTGTTTGGTCTAAAATGAGTCTCTTGTAGGCACCATATAGATGGGCCGTGTTTTGTTTGTTTGCTTTTATCCATTCTGATACTTTATGTGCTTTGATTGGAGCATTTAGTCCATTTACATTTAGAGTGATTTTTGATAGATATGAATTTAGTACCACTGTGTTACCTGTAAAGTCACTGTTTCTGGAGATGTTCTCTATTCTTTTCTAGTCTTTGTTGTCTTGGTCTTTCTTTCCCACTCAAGAATGCTACCTAGAGCAATCTACACATTCAATGCAATCCCTATCAAAATACCATCCACTTTTTTCAAAGAAATGGAACAAATAATCCTAAAATTTGTATGGAACCAGAAAAGACCCCGAATAGCCAGAAGAATGTTGAAAAAGAAGAGCAAAGCTGGTGGCATCACAATTCCGGATTTCAAGCTCTATTACGAAGCTCTCATCATCAAGACAGTATGGTACTGGCACAAACACAGACACATCAATGGAACAGAATAGAGAGCCCAGAAATGGACCCTCAACTCTATGGTCAACTAACCTTTGACAAAGCAGGAAAGAATGCCTAATGGAAAAAAGACAGTCTCTTCAACAAATGGTGTTGGGAAAAGTGGACAGCCACATGCAGAAGAATGAAACTGGACCATTTCCTTACACCACACACAAAAATAGACTCCAAATGGTTGAAAGACCTAACGTGAGACAGGAGTCCATCAAAATCCTAAAGGAGAACACAGGCAGCAACCTCTTCAACCTCAGCCACAGCAACTTCTTCCTAGAAACATCGCCAAAGGCAAGGGAAGCAAGGGCAAAAATGAACTAGTGGGACTTCATCAAGATAAAAAGCTTTTGTACAGCAAAAGAAACAGTCCACAAAACCAAAAGACCACCGACAGAATGGGAGAAAATATTTGCAAATGACATATCAGATAAAGGGCTAGTAACCAAAATCTATAAAGAACTTATCAAACTCAACACCCAAAGAACAAATAATCCAATCAAGAAATGGGCAGAAGACGTGAACAGACATTTTTCCAACGAAGACATCCAAATGGCCAACAGACACATGAAAAAGTGCTCAACATCGCTCGGCATCAGCGAAATCCAAATCAAAACCTCAATGAGATACCACCTCACACCAGTCAGAATGGCTAAAATGAACAAATCAGGAAATGACAGATGTTGGCGGGATGCGGAGAAAGGGGAACCCTCCTACACTGTTGGTGGGGATGCGAGCTGGTGCAGCCACTCTGGAAAACAGTATGCAGGTTCCTCAAACATTTGAAAATAGAGCTACCATATGATCCAGGAATTGCACTAGTGGGTATTTACCCCAAAGATTACAAATGTAGGGATCCAAAGGGGTATGCGCACCCCTATGTTTATAGCAATGATGTCCACAATAGCCAAACTATGGAAAGAGCCAAGATGTCCATCGACAGATAAATGAATAAAGAAGATGTGGTATATATATCTACAATGGAATATTATGCAGCCATCAAAAATCTTGCCATTTGCAAAGACTATGTGGCTAGAACTGGAGGGTATTATGCTGAGCAAAATAAGTCAATCAGAGAAAGACATGTATCATATGACCTCACTGAAATGAGGAACTCTTAATCTCAGGAAACAAACTGAGGGTTGCTGGAGTGGTGGGGGGGTGGAAGGGATGGGGGGCTGGGCAATAGACATTGGGGAGGGTATGTGCTATGGCAAGTGCTGTGAATTGTGCAAGACTGTTGAATCACAGATCTGTACCTCTGAAACAAATAATGCAATATATGTTAAGAGAAAAAAAGAAGAAGATAGCAGGAGGGGAAGAATGAAGGGGGGAAAATCGGAGGGGGAGACCAACCATGAGAGACTATGGACTCTGAAAAACAAACTGAGGGTTCTAGAGGGGAGGGGGTGGGGGGATGGGTTAGCCTGGTGATGGATATTAAAGAGGGCACGTTCTGCGTGGAGCACTGGGTGTTATGCACAAACAATGAATCATGGAACACTACATCCAAAACTAATGATGTAATGTATCGTGATTAACATAACAATAATAATAAAAAAAAAGGCCCTTCAGAGTGCAGTGGGGTAGGGCTTGGTATAAGTGGCTCAAACCTCCACTGTGGCACTGTGCCACTTGCTGATATCCCTCTGTGCTGATGGGAGGGGTGAAAAATAGTGTTGGCCTGCTCTCTTCCCTGGAGATGGGAGTTTGCTCCCACCACTGTTCAGGTAGTCCTCACAGAAGAGCAAACAATCTCCCCTCTTGTGTCGCAGGCTTCTATCAGATCCCTGCCTTCACCCTGTTTGTGTTGGCACTGTCTGCCCATCTAGCAACAGGGCAGTGCACCTGTGTTTTATCCCAGGAGCCGGGCTGAGTTTTCAAAACTACAAATTTTAGGGACCCCATGTGTCATGGACCGTGCTGATCCTCTAGGGGAGGGTCTGGCTGTGCTGTGGCTGGTGCTGGTTTGTCCCAGAAAAGCACTCTTATGAACTGACTGCACAGGCGCTTGGATTTTATGGTAAAGCATAGCAAAAAGCAGGCACTCAGCTTAGTTGCCCTCAGCAGTGTCTCTGCTCATAAGCTAAAGAACAGGGCAGCTCAATGGCTCCGAAAGGCTCTTTTGTCCCCTGTGAAGTAGTGCCACCTCTCCTGATGCACTCCAAGAGGAACTGTCTCTTGCAGTGCAACCCAGGAGATTCTCAGGGCAAGCTGTCCACTCCTGGGCCTCTGCTCTCCTTCTCCGCAGGAGCTCCTCTAGGCCTGCCTGCCAGACTCCACCTGACGAAGGTGCAGACTTTTAAAACTTTAGTCTTTGAGCTCTGCTGCTTGTAAAAACTTGCAGTAATCGGCCCCTCTCATTTTCCCCATCAATGGTTTTGGGAAAGTATTTTTCTCATGAAATCCCCTATGTGCTGTTTTATCTCTCATTCTCTCTCTCCATGATCAGGGCTCTCTCTCCTCTGCCTCACCCACAATTCCTTTTTTTCCCCAAATCATATCACTGCACCTCCTACCTTCCACCATGTGGCCTCTTCTCTCCCTATAGTTGTGCAATTTCTTCTCTCAGAGTTCAGATCAATTTTCTGGGTGTTCAGAATGATTGGATAATTATCTAGCTGTGTTCTAGGGACAAGGCAAGCAAAAGGTCCTCCTATACTCTCTGTATTCTTGTTTTTAAAATGAAGGCAAGGCCTCTCTTTGCATTGAAGTTGTTCCATCTTTACTTCCTAAAATAATGCCTAGCACACAGTCATTGCTTGATAGATATTCTTTGAATTAGTTAATTAATTTCAAAACTATAGGAAGATTGAGTTTGCTATTTAGTCAACAGTGGTACATTCTGACTTTTAGTTCACCAATTATTATTAATGGAAATAAATTTATGGCTGAGTGAAATAAGTCAATCAGAGAAAGACATGTATCATATGACCTCACTGATATGAGGAATTCTTAATCTCAGGAACAATCTGAGGGTTGCTGGAGTGGTCGGGGGTGGGAGGGATGGGGTGGCTGGGTGATAGACATTGGGGAGGGTATGTGCTACGGTGAGCGCTGTGAATTGTGCAAGACTGTTGAATCACAGATCTGTACTTCTGAAACAAATAACACAACATATTTTAAGAAAAAAGAAAAAGAAGAAGATAGCAGGAGAGGAAGAATGAAGGGGAGTAAGTCAGAGGGGGAGACAAACCAGGAGAGATGATGGACTCTGAAAAACAAACTGAGGGTTCTAGAGGGGGCGGGTAGGGGGATGGGTTAGCCTGGTGATGGGTATTGGGGAGGGCACATTCTGCATGGAGCACTGGGTGTTATGAACAAACAATGAATCATGGAACACTACACCAAAACAAATGGTGTAATATATGGTGATTAACATAACAATAAAAATTTAAAAAAATAAAAAAATTTAAAAAAAGAAACACAATTAAAATTACAATAATAACTTCAACTTCTTAATGTTTCCCTGAATTTTTTTGAACTTTAATTTTTGAGAACCAAATAATTTTATTTTTGAAACTAAAATAAAGCATTTGCATTAAAGCAGAGCTCTCAGATTCATTCTTGTTCTTTTTCTCTGTTACATTTACATAGAATAAAACATGTTTTTGAATAAAATTATTAATAGGTGTCTTTTCTCTTGGAAGTGAGTTTAGGTAAAGAAGTATTTGCTTCATATGACAGAATTTTTTCTTATTTTCTAACATTTTTACTAATAATGTATATCAATTCTCATAATCAGAGAAAAAATTAAACCTAAGTTAAAAAATGAATGAAAAGCTTCCACATATAATTATACAGAAATGCATTTGTATTATTAATATTAAATAAAAGTGGAAAGGTTGTAGTGTAATATGAATCTGAATTTTAAAAAATGCCTTATATATGCACATGCATTTCTGGAGATACACACTAAGTTACTTTTGAGTTCATTTGAGAAGTGAGATCGTGGTTGAACTCATGAAGGAAAAAGGCTGAATTTATACTGTACTTTTATTTTCCTTTTCAATGGCCATAACTTCATTTTCTAACTCATTTTCTAAACTCATTTCTAACTCATTTTCTAATACATAAAATATTAAAAAAGTAAAACTCATCTCTTCTTGTCTTTCAGAACATCCTTCCAGCAATTTCTTCCTCTTTCTCCATCATAAGTTTCTCTTTCTACTGAAACATTTACCTAACATTAGAAATGTTAGAAACTAACAAAATAAATGAATAAACTCCACTGCCCCACTACTTTATTCCCTTCACATCAAACACTGTGACAAGGTTTTTCATTTTTATTGTTTTCCCCAATCACCATCTCCAGTCCTCTCTCGAACTGACAGCAATCATGCTCTCATAATCCTCCCGACCTCCATATAACTCTTCTTGCCAAGATCAACAGTGACCTCCAAGTTGTTACATCTCATAGGCCATTCTCCAACCCATTTTACTTCTTCCAGCAATACTTGGCACAGTCAATCCCTCCTCCTCCTTGAAATATTCCATTCTCTTGGTGTGCAAGGCTCCATACTCACCTGGTTTTCCTCCTATACAACTGATTTCTTTTCCTCCATCTCTTTCGCTAGCTCCTCCTCATTTCCCCAGTCTTTTAGTTTTGGGTCAGTCCTTGGACTCTTTCCTAGCTACATGGATTCCCTTGGTGATCTCATCCAGTCTCACGGTTTAAATATCAACTATGTGCTAAGGACTCTCAAAACTGTATCTCCAGTCATCCTAGGATAATCCTTCTCTCATGACATTTTTCCAATCCTTTTACACATCCCAACAACCCAATTCCCAAAACATATTTAAAATCTGACCATTTTGGTCCTCTAATCATAATATCTTTGTCGAAATCACCAGCATCATTCCCCTGGATGGTTTTAGTAGTTTCCTAGTTGGATCCTTCCACCTAAAGTCTACTATCCACTCAACAAACATGTAAGTCAGATCACATCAGTCTTCTGCATGAAATCTTCAATGGCTTCCCATTCCACTCAGAATAAAAATCAAAAGTCCTTACAAGAGTCTCTTCTACCTATCTGATCTCTTCTCTCCCTTTTCTCCTCCTGGCTTTTATGCTCAAGATTCACTGTCTTTTGCTGTTCCTTGAATACAACTGGTTCTTTACTATCTCAGGACTTTTATATTTCCCAGATACAAGCATCATTCACTACCCCCCTCCTCCAAATATTTGCTCAAATGCCACTTTCTTAACAAGAGCTTCCCTGATCAACATATTGGAAATTAAACCATTTTCCTCACCAAACTCGTACCCTTCTGATTTTTCTTTCCTGATGAATATTCCTCCAACATTTATTACCATCTGACATAACATACCATTCCTTTCTTTTGTTGATAATCTATTTCCCTTCATTATAATTTAATTTCCAGGAGGTAAGGAATTTTTATTTCATTAATGTATTTAGTATCTAGAACTGGTGCTTATGAGATATATATATATATGTCATATATATATGTATATATATGACTGTGCCCATTAAGTATTAATTAATAAATAACTGAATGCATTGACAAACAATCATGCCTGAGAGAGCCAGAAGAACATTTTGAAACCTGGAGTCCAGAGCCAGTCACCTAGGAGCAGGAAGAAAAAAGCAGGATCAGCAGTTCAAAAGGAAGCTGGGGGCAGCTGGGTTAATGTCCATAATAAACATTAATGGGCTAGTTGTGATGCAGTGCCAGGTGCAATAATTTTTTTAAAGAGGCAGTGGGAGGGAGATTTTCATACTGCCTTATGAATTATAAGAAAGGTTATAAATTCCAATTATAAAAAGACTTTAATTCCTTTTGTCAGTCATGAGAATTACAACAAATAAGTTCATGCCTAGCATAGCCACATATACTTTATTCTCCACACCTCCACACCAAGGTGGTTTTTACAGCTTTAACGCTTTTTTCTACATGTCCTCTGCTTTTTATGTCTTCTCTGGCCTGTCTTTTCCTCTACTCTCCTCAGTCATTGCAAGAGCTCTTTCAGTGTTTCTTCCCATACACATTTGATCCACAATCTTTACTTTTTCCATATTCTAATATCAAATAAACTACCCATCATCACAAGCATGAATGTTTTTCCTTGGCTGATTTCACTTTTCCTTTTCCCAGCATGTGCCTTCTATTAGAGCAGTGCTATCCCCTCATGAATTCTTATAAATTTCCCATCTCCCAATTTTCAGGCAGTATAAATTACATGTCAGGGACAACATATTCCTGCTTTTTCACAATAAATTGGTAATTAATTTTGAAAATCTGATTTTCTATATGGAAATGTCCTAATGAACAACAGTTGGATAGAAAACACACACACTCATCCTATAATCTATAATCACCAGACCAAACTGTGTCATTAAATAGGTAGATGGAATGGAGATAGCACACCATAAAATTCTTTCAAGGAAAGAAAGCAAGGAAGAGAGGAAGGCAGGAAGGCAAGCTTATAAATGTTCATAACCTTTTGTAAATTACAAAATAACATGCCCAAGTTAAATTCTCCATTATATTTGATTAAATGATATTGCTATAATAAGTATGGATATTTCAGTTGGAATAAATTAACATTTTTTTCTTATGGTTTAGAAACTTGCAGAGGGCAGGGGCAAGTATGAATAAGAAGCAATTAAAATAGCATTAAGTTTATAAATGCTAACTATAATGAGATTCCTATTTGATTTCCTTTAACACATAAAATGTAGAGGAAACTTTTATACATGAAACAGATTTTTGAAAAATCATAACCAACCTTTATCTACTTCTTTTCATTTCATGAAGTAGATAAAATATTTTTTCATCAAGCACATAACAGTGAGACACAGCAATGCTCCTGTAAGGAGTATTGTTCAATGCTTTATTGCCCAATTGAGAAAACAGACATAAAAGATTGCATATAATATCATGTTTTATGGTTTAAAAGCAATTTCTCAAAAATATAACAAATCTATAGAGAGAGAAAGTTTAAAAATCATATCTATCATTCACTTGTGCCAAATCAATGTCCTATAGTGAATAGGAAAATAAGATATAATAGCAACTATTCAAAGTTAAAAATATGTATGTTTTTTAATAGCCAGTTAAGCCACAAGTTTAGATTTTTTTAAATGTGATAAAAGGATGTTGTTGCTTTTCAATAAAAAATGTTTCCCCAAATCTTTCTATATCTTAATAAAGTTGCACTAAAATTTGTTTTTTTTTAGTTTTGTCCTCAGATTTCTTCATCTGAAAAACCTAAATGCAACCTTTCAATGGCACAAAATAAAATCAATAGCTCTTATAGTTCGTCATATATTTATACACGTTATGTAAATAAAGACTACACCAAATTAGTTTGGATTTAAATTTAAATTTAAATTTAAATTAAATTTAAATTTGCTCTAGAATACTGTCTGTACTATAGAAGTTAGGCACTTTGGGTTCAATCCAAGAATGTGAGAGGAGAAAATGATATACAATACCAACTTCAAGGTCAGGTAATGAGTCATGATGGAACTTGGCTTTAAATATTTAAATTGCCATATTTATGGATTCATCTTTTGGCAGTCAATTTTTTCCCCTTAAGATAACTGCATATTTCTTACCTGGAATTTGTGGCTTTAGAAAAAAGTCTCAAATCTTGCCAAGCGAAACTCAATATGCTTACCTCTAAAATATGTTGTAAAGGCAGAGGAAAGGATATCAGGACAGTAGGGTCATCCTACTACTTATTTGCTGAGATCTCCTCCAACCTTCCTATCTATAATTCTTTGGAAAAGACAACAGATCTTAACAAGAATGCCCAATCCAAGTATTATGGGAATAATAATAAAACAGTTCACTGGAGATCAAGACAGAAAAGGCAAAGCAGTAAACATGAGTCAAATATTTGAAGCTGATAGGCCAGTTACAGGGAACCTGGTTTGAAGAAGGTCAGAGTTTTATGGTTAAGGAATAGCTGAGTATCTTAGAATGGCCCAAGCAATGAGCAAGGAAGCCATACCATCCAAGAATTTCTAGTCACTGGAGTTTTCCCCTAGGGACTAAATACTTGTGATGGTTAATTTTGTGTTAATTTGCCTGGATCTCAGGGTGCCCAGATATTTGGTCAAACCTTATTCTGGGTGTATACATAAGGATGTTTCTGGATGAGACTAACATTTGTATTGGCAGACTGAGTAAAGCAGCAGATTGACCTCTCCAATATGGGTGGGCCTTGTCCAGTTGTTGAAAGCCTGAATAAAACAAGAAGACTGAGTAAGTGAGAATGTTTCCTGCCTGTTTGAACTCGAACATTGTTTCTTTCTGGCTCTTCCTGGGTCTAAGTCATCTACCCTTCAGATTTAAACTATACCACTGGCTCTCTTGAGTTGTCTCTATCTTGTCCACTATAAATCTTGGCGTTTGTTAGCCTCCATAATCATGTGAGTCAATTCCTTGTAATATAATAATAATGGTATATAATTATAATACATATTATATAAAATTATTATATTATTATATATTATATATAATATTATGTATATATTTTTTCTTTGTTTCCCTGGCATGATTTTCTTCATAGTCTAGGAGCTTAGAGATCAATAGAGAATAGTTACATAAAAGTTTGTGATACGAAATGTGTAAAGAAAAAAAATCATGCCAAATGGATTTATCCTCTCAAAGAACCTTAAACCACTCACAGCAGGAGGATAATGGTATTTAACTTTTGATGTTCTGGGTTAACATGCTATTACCATGACACTGATAGCCATAAAGCATATAGCTTAAAACAAAATTCAAAGGAAGAACTCAATCATCAGTGAATGAAAAAGGTCAAGTCATGCGGGGCACAGATTTATAAAGCCTAACTCAGCTTGGCCAATAGAAGATAAAATATTTTGGATGTCAGGTATTAATGGAAACAAATTAGTCACATGAACATCAGCACTTAAAGAAATTAAGAATGGAAATTCCATGAACTAAAAAGGCTTTTTCATTTCAGTAGGGCAAGATGTTCTATTTCAAACTAATATATTTTTTACTGCCCATGGTATTTGTGTACTGTTTGAGGGATGGGGGCATGATATAAAGCAAAGTTCAAAATTCCCAAGGGAATCTTATAAAGGCAACACAGGAAAAGAAAAAAGTAGGCATTTGTGTATGTTAAATATATTTTAGAAAAAAGACTAAAAATCTATCATTCAAATATAGTACTATAAACTAGGTAAAATAGAAAAATAAATATTCGATTGATAAATTGTGTCATTTATTTAAGCCAATTCCTTAACATTTGTGGTTACGATATTGCTGGTTGTGCTAGTGTTTTAATTGGAATAGAGAGTTGTTTATCTTTCTTTTAAAAAAATGTTGTATTTATTTATTTGAGAGACAAAGAGAGGGGAGGGGAGGAGCAGAGGGAGAGGGACAAGTAGACTCTGTGCTGAGCATGAGGTCTCACGACCCTGAGATCATGACCTGAGCTGAAATCAAGAGTCAGATCCTTAACTGACTGAGCCACCCAGGTGTCCCCAGACTGTTGTTATTCTAACATGACTCCACTGAGGAAATGTAAAGAAAATGGAGACAATAGTAAGGTCACCTAAGAAATTACATGTGAGATGGGTTAGCGTGGATCAGCAGTGACACTGCAGGGAAAAATGGGGAATAAAGGAAACATAAAAGTAGTATGTTAATAATCATTTAATATGGGTGTGTGTGTCTATATATATACATACATACACATGTGCATGTATGTACATATATACATAGAGTATATTTGAAACTCTTTCCATAATAAAAAGTAAAAAAGCTAGCATTAGTTAGAATTCTATGACCACAACAAAAGATGAGCAATGTCAACTATCTTCCAGATAATTACTGGGTGCCTAGAATGTGCCAGATGCTATGTATCAGGGTTACAAAGATGAGTAAAACATAATTAGAGCCTACCAGTAAGAGCAAGATAAGTAAACCAACAACTGAGCTAGCACAAAAAGAAAATGAAAGAATGTTAGGACAAGGTGGGAAAATAATCTCCATTCAGAAAAAAATAGAGTTTGAGCAAAAAAAAAAAAAAAAGGCAAACTCCCTGGAGAAAATTAAGTGCATAGCTGAATTACATAAAGGAGGTGGTAGGTCCAGGTAAGGTGAGAAATGATAGTAGGGGCCAGATCATGAATAGCTCTATACGTCATACTTCAGAAATAAACAGGGATGCACTAAAAATGTTAAACAGGTGGTAATATAATGAGATATTGACTCCAGAATAATCGTTCAGAAATATGAGGCAGATATTTGGAAAATATTATTATATAGTCCAGAGATGGTGATGAGGACTTGAACTAAACTGGCAGTAGTAAGAAGAGAGAGAAGAGCTATGGGGTAGAATCTGTAGAATTTCCTGCTCAATAACATATGGTTAGTTAAGAATTGGGAAAATTCTAGAATAATAAAAGAGATGCCACTCTTTTGAATATGAAATCCAGGAATAATAAGTTTGTTGTATTGATGTGTTTTGAAGATTATGAAATTGCAACTGAGAGGGGGTCCTGGGTGGCTCAGTCAGTTAGGCATCCGACTCTTGGTTTAGGCTCAGGTCATGATCTCATCGGTCGGGGGATCAAGCCCCAAGTTGGACTCCACACTTGGTGGGGAGTCTCTTTGAAGATTCTCTCCCTCTGCCCCTCCTCTCATTCATACACTGTGTCTCTCAAATAAATAAATAAATCTGAAAAAAATTTAAAAAATAATAAAATTGCAACTGAGAGAACCAATTCTGGTTAACTTAAGCCAAAGAGACAGAGAGATAAAGGTAGGGAGAAAGAAAGATATGAGATATTTCACCAAACAGGAGAAAAAAAATAACACCACCACATCTCAAAAACAAACAAACAAACAAAAAACTAGGGCAGCTCTTAAGTTTGAATAGCAAGAAAATTCTATTCGAAGCACCACAACTGATTCACTCAACTTAATATCCAAAACCCAGGAGACTAGTCTTAATGACTGGCTCGGAAATTATGTCCCCTATGCCTTGGCAAGAAGAGAGCAATCTGATTCATAGTTCCATTAAGAAATAAGAAAACTCTGTCATGGAGATAGGAGTGCTAACATACGTATTTAACCTATAAGATGAAATGACTAAAGAGCTAATCATGCTATACACAGCAAGGCTGATGCAAAGTGACATCATGATCAAGCCATGGTCCAGAGCAATTAGAATTAACTGGGATGATGAAACTGTTGGCGGACACTAGGGAAAGGTGAAGGTCTTTATGTCCAACAGATATCAGTGGTTAGCCTGAGGGGAAGAAATAGCCTCATATAGAAAAAGTATTTGTAGATAAAAAGTTGCAGTGACAAAGTTATCCCTCTAATAATACAAGGAAGAAAGTGTACTTAACAAATGCCAACTGTGTTAACAGTTGATTAGATTATTTCAATGATGTCATTTATACAAGTTAAACTTAGCAGTTTCCAAAATATAAACGCAGAATAGTTCTTTACGTGTGGTATAATTATACCATTCAGGTCACTCCCAAACCCGGACTTTCAAGGGAAGTTGCTGGTAAGATGGCAGAGTTCTCAAATCTGCAATCTGCCTGAGTGCTTTAGTATTTAATTATGAGTTTGCAGTTTTGCAGCTGTCATCATTACCATTTTCCATCCAATTGCAAATTCTCAACTGCTCTGGATCTACACATCGAAACAAATTCTTTAAAAATGCCTTTAGCATGATTCTGGCTTAAATTGCATTTGTAATTATTTTACAGCTATACACACAGTTAACCAATTAGCTTATTAACCTGAGCACAGTTTGTAATAAATATTTATATGGGGAGCATTCTGATTAGTCCTTTAAATGAAAAGGTATTTTAAAATTCCATCTGTTTAATCATGAGAAAGTGAAGCTAACACTACACTTCTGGCTCTAGAAGTAGGATTTCTCAACTTTGGCACTATTGCCATGCCAGAACCAAGCCAGTTGTACCTCCCGCCTTCCAGTCTTTACCATCAAAAATGTCTCCAGATGTTGCCAAATGTCCTCTGGGGTGGCAAATTCACCACAGGTAGAAAATCACTGCTCTGGAGAAAGTGAAGCAACACCTTCCCGTGCTCTGCTATAGGTAAGGGACAAAATCCTCCCACTTTCATGTAAGTTCCTAGAGGGGAACCTAATAACTACACAAGTTTAATTCATGATCTTGCCATCAGAGAATCAGGTTGTATGGTATTTTATCACCATCTCATTATCTTATACAAGAAATATCCTTTTGAAACAATTTGTAAAATACACACATTATAGAGTAAAGGTGACAGACTCTACTCTCTAGAAGATTAAACTCCTATAAGCACGTGGTTCCTTTTCCTATTTCTTGATTGAAGCATAAATAAAGTTTTTTGTAATAGTAATTTTAATAATGTTATACTTTCTGATTTTGCTTTACAGAATAAAATTACACATGAAATATACGTACTTTTATTCGTCATATTTTGGCCAATGTTCTGAACTTCCTATTCTGGTATACAAAGTAGTAATTGTTGAGCAAACATCTACTGAACAACTGTTAGTATATAGTACAAGGGGATTTGGAAGCACTGGTGATAGAAAGATGAATAAGTTACATTTTGGGAGCTGAAATATAGAAGGGGGGCAATGAAGGCATAATGTAATACAACACATGAAGTATGAGTAAGTAAGGAGTGTACACTTGGAAGTGTTTAACTTCAACTGGAAGAATGGACTATGTGGGGAAGGAAGTAATATCTGGGATGGGACTTAGGAGGTGCAGGACTGAACAAGTGGAGGAAGATAAGATTTCCAGGCTAAAGAAGCTTGACATTAATGAATGCTTTGTGGATGATGGGTGTCACTTGGGCAATGGCTAGCTGTGGGGTTCCGAGAGACAACAGTGGGAGAAGTAAAACAGAATATTAGGTTAGGAGGATATTTAGGGCCCATGTAATGACTTTGAATGGGAAAAGGTCAACCAGTGAAAATTCTTTGGTAGGTGAACGATAAAAATCAGATGAATTACTCTATGCAGATAGCCCTGGCTTCAAAACAAGGACGGATTAATAAGAAATGTACATTTTTTGTATGCAAAAATGCAAAAAATTGCATTTTTTTTTTTTTAACCTCAGATGGTTTAATAGAGGGATCTTATTCACTATATACAGGATTCTCTGACGACAGTGGGCTGGTCGCCAGCCGGGCAACCCAACTGACACAGAGAAACCAGGGCAGCACAGGGGCCACTAAAAGTTGACCGTCTTGGCCGGCTTCACGTCTTCCATTTCGGACAACAGCCAGCAGTAAGTACGAAGCAGTAAGCCAGCAGTAAGTACGCCGCAGCACCTCAATGGCCTTGAGCTCCAGGGGTGTGGCCTGAATTCCAAGGTCTTACAAGCCAGGCAGGTGAGGCAACAGCATGTCCGTGATGTGAAGCCGCTTCACTTTATCCCTTGTTATCCACGGCTCAAATGGGCTCATTTCAAAGAGTCGTGCTACCCATCGATAGGTAAAATGCAGCAAAGGGTACAGCAGGAAGGGTCTGTGAGCCATAGCAAAGACATACTGCACCAGGTCAAAAAGGAGGTACTGATTGGGCCCAACGAAGGCAAAAGATTTCCCTCTAGAATCTGGATCCTTACTTGCATTAACAATTCCTTTTGATACATCTTCAACGTATACTGGTTGCTTCACTGTCTTCTTGCCCAAAGAAATAAGAGGTACACCACCAAACCAGCGAGTATTTGCAAAATGATTGAGGAATCTATCCTCTCTTCCAAAGATGTCTGATGGCTTTATGATAATGGCTTCCGGAAATGCATCTCTCACTTCCTTCTCTCCAACGGCCTTATTTCTCAGATATCTAGAAGAGCTTTTAATATCAGCATTCAGATGTGAAACATGAATGACCCTTTCAACTCCAGCTTCCTTGGACACTTGAGCAATTGCATGGGGAATCTTCACAAAAATATCCTCAAAATCAAAGTTTTTGGTTTCCCATTCTCGCCCAACAAAATATAAGGAGAACCATTGGAAAGTTACTACAAAACTCGGAAACACATTAACAGTGATCTAGAAAAGAGAGAAGAGATTGTGGGGACCTTATGAAGATGGAACTGCCAGGATTTGATGGCTAACCGTCTTTATTAATGGATGGTAGACATTCAAATACTTGAGACTGACGAATCAGAAGAAAAATCCAGGTTTTTGGAGGTAGTAAGTTCATTTTTGGAAACAATGAATTTAAACCATCAGTATATTGTCTGCAGGGCGAGTAATGATCAGCAGGTGAAAGTTCTAATCCGGAGTTAAGAGAGAGATTTGCCTTGAAAAAAGACCTGGTGATCATCTTAAAGCTTAAAGCTTTAACAGCTTAAAGCTTAAAGCTTAAAGCTCCAGAGAAAGTTAGGGTTCTCCAGACAGACATTAAAATGGGGACAATGAAAGCAAAGAGGAAAACTATGAAGATTGGGGCCATGTAAGCTCTGGATATAAGAAGAAAAGTCAGGCTCAGAGGTTAGGATCTAATATTCAAGAGAGGTAGAAATGCACCAGGTGAAAACTGGGACATGGGAGTGGAGGTAGGGAGTCTCAAAAAGAAAAGGAGACCCTTCAGAGATAAATATACATATATATGACTCAAATATATACATGATTTAAAATGAGAAGATCATGGGTGACTACCGGGAAAGCCATTTTATAAAAACTCTTTCATCTTTCTTCCTCACTGCTCCTGCATCTGTGTCCTGATATTTTTCCCTAGAGTTTAGAGTTAAGGGAAAAAGGACTTTCTTCTTTCTAACTCCTGAATTTATCTCTTCATTCAGTTGCATCCCCTCCTGTCTCCAGAATCATACTCACATTAGCATGTTCTCCCTGACACCTTCAGTATGTTTCTTTAACCATTTATTTCTATTTTTTCTTCATATTTGTGTAGGGTGGTCCTTCTTTGCTCTTTGAACCCTGAGCTATAATGCTAACTTCTTTCCTTCTTTTCTTTGACCAATATTCTGTAAAGTCATCTATGAAATACCTATTTCCTCTCAGGCCTTGGTCTCAAAACTATGATTTTTTTTTTCACATACAATTACTTCACTGAGACTAGACTCTGAATATTCAGTCCAGTCAGCTGCCAAATCCTTTCTCTCATCTCTATTTACACAATTATTTCTAAAACATTTGGCAATACCACATACATATTTCTTAAAAATTTTCCCTCTGTGATTTTTCTGATACAGTACCCAATATTTCTCAATAACAGAAAAAATGGTTGATATTTTGTGAAAAATACTGTCTGTAGGCAAATAGATTTGGGCAAATTCTCTGCTAAAAAGAAAAAAGGAATAGATTTCTTCACTGCAGCATTTCTAAAAGACTTCAATATGCTAATTCTACATTGGGAATTTTTAAAAGGAAGATCATTTGGTCACAGAACAGCCTTTTTGTTTCATGTAATCAATGAATCTTTCTACTAATTTCCCCTTAGTTTTATAACATTCACATTCTCTCTGGACCTGAAATATTCCTATCATCCAAGCTTTAAGAAGGGGAAGGGAATTAACAAATTGTGAACAGCCATAAACATTGGTAAAAGCAGCAAGAAACTGGAAGTCATTATTCCCATTGCGGTTGGGAAAACTGAGGCACAGATAGGTTAAATCCTTTGATCAAGTTCACACAAGTAGTGAGTGGCAAAACCGTGATTTGAGCCACGGTATTTCACATTCCAGTGAGAAGTAAAGTTCTTTTCATCACACGGGATTGCCTCTAG
Organism: Eumetopias jubatus; assembly: GCF_037043125.1. NCBI lineage: Eukaryota > Metazoa > Chordata > Mammalia > Carnivora > Otariidae > Eumetopias > Eumetopias jubatus. The sequence goes on from NW_028274809.1 coordinate 91,764,393, forward strand.
GTCTTATGCCTCTACTTTTTCTCTGTCCTTTCTCTGAACTGGCATCAACTACAACCTGTAAACAGATGATTTCAAAATATATGTTATTTTTCTAAAAATGATGTCAAATTTCTTATCAATATTAGTCATTCTTATTGGTCTAAAACTACTGAATCTTTTCAATTCATCACTGTCTTTTGCTCTGTATATGCATTTGGCAACTAAATGCCACTGATTTTTTTTTTCTTAAATGCCTTTTATATACCGTCCTTCTACTACATTCCCAAAGTAAGCATTCCTACCGGTAGAGGCTTTCAGAACTCTTTGCAGTGTTATTACAAAGCCTTAGGGAACCTCAAACTTCTTAGTTTCAGTTCCTACTTTCAATATATTGCTATGAGGTTGATCCTTCTATGAACCAATTGAGTGTAATTAATAGGTTTTTAAATCTCATTCCTTATGCATCTGGGTTAAAAGATTGGTTTTTGTCCCACCACCTGAATCCTTCAAACTGTGGTTGGCCTAGAAAGGCACTTGTTTTGCAACTTTTCTATCTATTTGAATTCAGAGCGTGGCTAGTCTGAGTTTTGATGCTCCTCTGTTAGTTTTCAGAGCCTCTAGAGCAAGGAGGAGTTCCTCCTCCTTTTGCTGCTACTAGAAGGAGTGCTGAGTTTCTGTTTTCTTTAGAAATGCAAATAAAAATGTAAAAACATTACTTCTTTCTGATACAAGCCTAAGATGGCTCCTGGGATAACCTGAAATGAATACCTCGACCTTAGTAACCCGAGCGCTAAGGGAAGCCTGGAGATTCACATCTATTTGAAGAGACTGAATTCTGGTCCTGGACAAGAGAAGTATAATCCTATTACATTTACGCCATTTGCAGTAGACTTTGAAATTCATATTAACATTCCTAAGGGGAAGATAATACTGTAACTCAGAGCTATGCAGTCAGAAGAGAAAATTATTCCTCCTGGTTTAGCAAATGATTGCATTACTCAAATGAAAAAAAAAAAATTACCCCCTCCCCATCCCTACCCCTGAGATCCATTTCATCAGGGAAATACCTACTAGGGAAGTGAACAGGTGGACTTCAGAGTTACTTTGTACTTTGTATTATAGCTTATGTTAAAAAATGGAGAGGCTAGTGAAAGACAACATCTCCAAACCCGCACTTAGTTAACACTGTGTTACTAAAGTGTCGTGCCTTGGGTCACTCACCTCCTTTAATATTTATTTTTAACTTAGTGCCAATTTTAAAAAATGTGCATATTCTACCTGCAGCAACCATGAAAGCTCAAAGCTAATCTTATCCTTACACATGAAAAGGAAATGAAAAATAACTCCAAGAATCATTATTCACTTATGTAAAAAATGCAATCTTTGCTAGAAGTTTCACACTTTACTCCTAAACCAATGCCTACGGTATTATAAAACCCATTCTTTTGTTAAAATCTGAGGATATTTTAAATTAGACAGTTGCCCTACACTGTCAATTTAACCTCTACATTCTACCTGATCTTCCATTTTCACACTAAAAAAATTTTATTTAGAGGAGATGTTTTTAAAGTTCCTTAAAAATATTTATAACCAGGCATTTTTGATCAGGTGCTAATTAATGAGATATATTAATAATAAAAAAACCATGATGTCCTCCAACTGGTTTATTCTGGTGTTGAAGTCAGAACTGAAGTTAGAAATCACCCCAAGAATGATCTTTAGTATCAAGAATACCAGGGTCTGATTATTTTTAACTGTAAGATGAGCAGTTATTAAAAATGATATCACAAGTTATTGAAAACAGTGTTGTTCATTGCCTAGATTGAAAATCTTAGTACATAGATTTGGGTTCTCCAATGGTATCATGCCCTCCCTTCTTGAAATTGCTCGGAAAGATATCACTACATGTCCTTCCCCATTTAAGAAACATTTACGTCTGTGGAAGGAGTTCCTGAGGCAGCTACAGTTACCCCCTCCCCCCTGAAAATGCCCATTTTGTTCATCTTGAATTAAACAGAAGCAGTAATTCCACTTTCCTTCCCAGCAAACTTTCTGCTTCCTCCTCTCACACCAAAAATAAAACAAAAATAGAAAAGACTATCTCTGTCTTTGATTATTGCTTGGTCACAGTTAAAAACCTATATACTTGTCTTCTCTGGATCTACTGAAATGACTTTTTTTTTTCTTGTTATGATCTATGTAGATAAATATGACAGAGACTAAATGTGAGCAACTTGTAAGGTTAAATGCCTATGACTTTCTCCGTCTGAAGAATAAAAAGGTCAATCATCCAGAGATACTCTATTTCTTCTTAAAATGCAAGGATACTTGGCATCAGAAAGAAGAGAATGACTAGCTGATTGGCTGTTTCAACATTTTATCAACAGGCTATAATCACTTCTTTACTTCAAAGTGCACGCTTTTTGTTGTGTTTCTATATGTTCTTCCAGATATGTTTTTCCCCATCAAGACAACATAACTAGAGAAAAACATTTTTTGGTCATAAATTTAGAGTACTTGGACCTATCATATGAATAGTTTCCTGTTAATTCAGCTTATGTAATATCTTTATTTTCCTGTTTTATATGGATATATAGTTTATATAGTCCAGCAAAAATTATATAAATCAATTTTTAAAGATTTAATCCCCTGTTAAAAGCCTTTGAAAAGTAAGGAGTTTCCTCAAAAAGTTAAAAATAGAACTATCCTATGATCCAGCAATTGCACTACTAGGTATTTATCCAAAGAATACAAAAATACTAATTCAAAGGGATACATACACCCTGATGTTTATAGCAGCATTATCTATAATAACCAAGTTATGGAAACAGCCCAAATGTCCACTGACTGATGAATGGATAAAGAAGATGTGGTGTGTATATATATATATATATATATATAGTATATATAATGGAATTACATATATATAGTATATATAATGGAATATTATTCAGCCACCAAAAAGAATGAAACCTTGCCATTTGCAACAACATGGATGGAGCTAGAGAATACAGTGCTAAGTGAAATAAGTCAGTCAGAGAAAGAAAAATACCATATGATTTCACTTATATGTGTAATTTAAGAAACAAAATAAATGAGCAAAGGGAAAAGAGAGAGAGAGGAGAGAGGGAGGCAAACCAAGAAACAGACTCTTAACTCTAAGGAACACATTGGTGGTTACCAGAGGGGAGGTGGGTGGGGGGGGATGGGTGAAATAGGTGATGGGGATTAAGAAGGGCACTTGTGATGAGCACTGGGTGATGTGTGGATCATTATATTGTATACCTGAAACTAATATTACACTGTATGTTAACTAACTGCAATTTAAATAAAAACTTAATAAAAAGAAAGAAATAATATGTGAAATAAAGCATAGTTTCCTAAAGTGACAGACCCATACAAATATATATTTCATATGAATTTACATTTTTGAATACCAGGTATTTTTGCTTTACTATTAAGGGCACTAGACTATTTTTTTTCCTTAGCTTCTTCCTATTTCTGACCTTCTTCCTTTTTAAGAATAAAGGTAAATCAAAACTCATCTTGATAGTGGATTATTTTGCCAATTGTTTTTCCTGGGAAAGACCTTTATTTAAAGAGATCCCTTGGCTGCAAAGAAAACACAGATTCCATCAAAACTACTGTGTAAGAAGACCTGGCCTCTCACTTTTGTCCCCTCTCAGGGACAAAAACCAATTAAGGAAGAACAAAAAGATCTGACCAAGATAGAGTTCTGCCTCCATTGGTCCACATAAACGTTGCTCAGTGAAAACAAACCACAGCAGAATATAGGTACATCATGGAAGTCAGGGGTATCCTAGACAGGACAACTTCAGTCTCCAATACCTACTCTGCAACTGGTATACTGCTGTCTATGTCCAGTCCCTGTCTATGATAGGGGATACTCACAAGCTTATGAATAAGAAGAAGGTAACATCTAAAAGAAACACACTGGCAAGGCCATTAGCCAGTTTTAAAATAGTCACTGTGATTAGCACAATTAAGAATTAGACCATATCAGTCCACAGACAAATTCAGTCCCCTTCTAGGAATGGCAGCACCTTTAACTTTTTTAATACTAACTTTGTACCCTTTTAAGGGAAGTTTCATCAAGGTATGTTAGAATACGTAAGTTTATTCCTCTTACGTTTTCATTTGCCATAAAAGCTGAGCTACCATGCCTTCTTTATTCAGATTAAGTACAGGAAGCTGGGCAGAGAGAATCCATGGCTCTCCCTAAAGTATGGGACAGTTAGGACATTGGAATCCCAAATATGCATTTCCTTGGGGATGGTGTAGACATTTACTTCCAGTTGTAATTCTACTTGCCCTTCTATTTTCCTTCCTTTCTTCTTTTTTATTACAAGAATATTATATTCATGTAGTCTTACTGCAAATCAATTAACCAGGTCACCAATACAAACAGTGAGATAAAACGAGGAGTACTTCTGTTTTGAGCAGTATAATGGCTTAAAAATTGTAAAAGGCCTTTCAAATGGAAAAAAAAAAACACTAGATAAAACATGTATCTTCTAAATGTATTTTTGGGCTGGTCCCAAATACAATAATCCATAAAGCACAAAACAAAGTAAAAGCTTACAATGCAAGGTAATCAAATTTTATCCTGAGGGCTTCTACCAAATCTTGGAGACCCCAGTTCTCATTGTCATGTCTTCAAGTTCTACTATGGAGGATCTCATAAATGGCCCCATGCCAGAAATGATAACGACAAAGGCCAGCCCTCAATATAAGGGTGAAGTAGAGATAAACATGCAAAGCAAAATGCCTTGGCAAGGTCACTTGCATATCAAAGACTGAACACTGGATGATGAGGGGAGGGAAGAATCTCTTGTGAGAATTTATAACCCCAAGCTGGCCTTTCCATGATTTTATGGTCTAAATTCATGCTCCCTCTGTGATTCAAAAACTCCTCAAGGAGAAATTTAAATTTATAGTGTTTTTAGATTGATAGGGCATCCATGGAACTGAAAAGTATAAAAGCCACCTGGCTAGCATGCTAAAGCAGGTGAAAGAAGGGAACTGATGGTCTCTTAATTCTTTATTTGCACTTTTTTTTGATCCTCCGGATTTGAGGCTAGGCCTTCATCTCCATTCTCTACCAGCTGTCCAAAGTACATGCCTCTGGTTTTATATCCCCAGAGAATAAAACTCTAAGCTCCCAAAAGAATAGGAAAAGGGGTGACACTGCTCATCGTTTTTAATCAGACTTCCAAAAGCCCCTGTTTTGCTCCCACTCCTAACACACACACACACACACACACACACACACACACACACACACACACACACACATATACTTTCTTCTGCAGAATGTGGTAACTTTCTGGAATTCTCCAGGACAAATCACTTTGTTTCTCTTCAGCCCCCACACCTTCACCCCTGCCAACACTTTGGCATAATCTTGTTCAGCAAAATCCTTTACTGTATCTCCACTCACTTTCTAAAACATATTGTGACTGAGGTTACAGATGACTCCTCATTTCCTTGAAGGTGAGTTTAATGTGCTTCTTGTTCTCTGGAGCAATTTTATAAAAGACATTACTTTTTTCTTATTGTTTCACATCTTCCTTGCTGGTTTTGAAGTAATTTTAGAGAAAAGATGGAGTAGAAATGTCTTTACTTCACTATCTTAAAATTGGAGACCCAGGCCACTACTTTAAAAGTACAAATTTCCCAACAGAAAAACACTAGGAATTCTCTAATATTGGTGTCTAATTTAGAGAAAACTCAAGGGAATCACTTGCCTAGTCTAAGGGACTATGAGGTCTCCATCTAGAATCTGTTTAAATTGAAATCCAAAGTAAAATTATTCTAAGATAAAATAATTTGCCATTTATGTGATAAGATTCCACATAATTTAGGAGCAACATCTCCTCAGAAATTACTAAATGGTTTTTCAATGAAAACCAACCATTATGATACGCTAGTATCAAAGTGTCAAAGTCTAGGCCACCATATGGAATTAAGTCGTGCACCACACAACAGTGCCATTTCTAAAGAACTTCATTCCTAGAGAGATTGTTGATCGAGATATAACAATTTTCCAGTAGAAAGTAGTCAAGGTCTTATAATTACAAGATCATATTATTATAACAATATTCTGACATATGGAAGTAAAATGTTTGAAGGAGGTGGTCCCTCCCCTTAATTTACACAGTCACTATCTAGCCTCATAGAAGTCCTGAATGAAACTAACTTGCCAATCAAATTCACATTGTATAAATGTTCTGAGAGGGACATCATTTCCAAAGTGTAATTGTTATAAACTGAAGTGACCCAAAATTCCTATGTCAAAGCCTTAACCCCACCTATCACTATGTCTGAAGATAATAAAGGCCACCAAAATCAGCTTGCTCTTTGGTGGCAAGGCTAACAATACACTTTACTCTCCTACCTCAGGGGTATATTGACTCTCCAGCCCTATTTCATGATTGAGTTCGTGGGGATCTTGATTGTTTTTTCCTTCAATCAGATAGCATACTAGTCCATTATATTAATGACATTATTCTGAATGGATCTAGTGAGCAAGAAGTAGCAACTACTGTAGGCATTTTGGTAAAAGAGTAAGAAATAAATCTGAAAAAACTCAGGTGCCTTCTACCCCAGGGAAATTTTTAGAGGTTCAGTGGTGTGGAGCATGTGAAGATATCCCTTTAAGCAATGAAGAATAAGTTTTTGCATCTGGCCCCTCCTGCAACCAAAACTAGGCACAATACCTAATGGGCCTCTTTGGATTTTGGAGGCAAACGTATTCCTTATTTAAGTGTGTTAGTCCAGCCTATTTACCAAGAGACTCAAATAGCTGCTAGTTTTAAGCAGGTCCCAGAATGAGAAAAATCTCTGTAACTATCCAGGCTACTGTGCATACTGTTCTGCCACTTGGGCCATATGATGATCCAGCAGATCCAATGCTACTCAAGTATCAGTAGCTGACAGGAACACTGTTTGCAGCCTTTAGAGGCTTCTATAAGTGAATTTCAGGACAGGTCCTTAGGATATGGGAGCAAGCCCTGACACCATCTGCAGATAACTATTCTCCTTTGCAAAACAGCTTCTGTCCTGATACTGTGTCTTGCTAGAGAATGAAGCCTTAATCATGGGCCACCAAATTATCATGCAACCCAGGCTGCCTTCATGAACTGGATGTTACCTAATCCACCAAGCCACAATGTAAGGCATCATCAAATGGAAGTGGTGTATAGATGATTTGGCCCACACAGGCCCTGAAGGCACAAGTAAGTTACATGAGTAAGTGGGCAAATGCCCATGGTCCCTACTTCTGCTACGGTACCTGCTCTCTTCCAGCCTGTACCTGTGGCCTCATGGAGAGTTCCCTACAATCAGCTGATGGAAGAAGAGAAGAATCCAGCCTAGCTTACAGATGGTTCTGTACAATATCTAGGCACAACTCCCAAATGGACAGCTATAGCACTATAGCCCCTTTCTGAGATATGCCCTTGAAAGAGATAGGTAAAGAGAAATCTTCTCAGTGGATAGAATGTAAAGCAGCATACCTCGTCGTTCACTTTGTTTGGAAGGAGAAATGGCCAGGTATGCGATTACATGCAGATTCATGGACTGTGGCCAATGGTTTTGCTATATGGCCAAGGTCTTGGAAGAACATGATTGGAAAGTTGGCGACAAGGAAATCTGGGGAAGAGTTATATAGATAGACCTCTCTGTATGAGGAAAAATGTGAACATATTTGAGTCCCATGTGAATGTTTACCAAAGGGTGACTTCAGCAGAGGAATACATTAATAATCAAATGGACAGGATGACCTGTTCTATGGATACTATTCACCCCAGTCATCCTTCTTTCTCCAGTGGCTCCTATCATCATCAAATGGGTTCATGAACAAAGTAGCCATGGTGGCAGGAATGGAGGTTATTCATAGGCTCAGCAATATGGACTTCCACTCACCAATGTTAACCTGACTATGGCCATCACTGAGTGCCTGATATGCCAGCAACAGGGAGGAACACCAAGTCCCTAATATGGCACCACTCTCAAGAGTGGCAAGCTAGCTACATGGTAGTAGGTTGATTACACTGGACCACTTCCATCATAGATCTAGGACAGTACTTTGTTCTTACTGGAAGACTTATCCTAGGTTTGTATTTCCCTTCCCTGCAAACAATACTTCTGCCAAAACTACCATCCATGGGCTTACAGAGTGCCTTGTCCATAGCTATGGTATTTCACGTAGCATTGCTTCTGATCAAGGAACTCACTTCTCAGCAAACAAAGGGCTGCATTCGGCCCATTCTCATGGAATTCACTAATCTTACCATGTCCCCCACAACCCTTGAAGCAGCTGGCTTGACAGAGTGGTGGAAAGGTCCTTTGCAGACTCAATTACAATACCAGTTAGGTGGCAATACCTTGCAGGGCTGACACAAGGTTTTACAGAAGGCTGTATATGCTCTGAATTAGCACATGATTCTCGGTACCGTTTCCCCCATAGGCAGGATTCATCGGTCCAGAAATCAAGGGGTGGGAATGAATAGAAGTTCTATAACTCTCTATACCCCTGGTGACGCACTAGTAAAATGTTTGCTTCCTGTCTCCTGTGATCTTATATTTTGCTGCCCTATAGGTCTTTGTTCCAAAGGAAGCAATGCTTCCATTAGGAGACGCAATAAGATTCCATTGACCTGGGTGTTAAGACTGCCACCTGGCCATGGTGGGGGGCTCCTCTCAGCTCTGAATCAACAGACAAAGCAGGGAGTTATTGTGCTGGCTTGCTTGACTGATCCTGACCAATACATTAACTTATGCAACAGGAAGAGACACTTAATTCTAAATATGCCTTTTAGAAAAAATTATAAAGCCAGTATAATGCAGTTGGTTCCACAGGGTCTGATTTTGCTACATACCTCCCTTTACCAACAAAGTGGTTAGATTTTAAGAAGAAAGCACTTCTTACCAAGCCTCATTTGATTGGTACCTGGATTATGAATGAAACAGAAAAGTGAGCAGTCTGATGAGGCTCTGAGTGCTTTTCAGGGATTTCAATATGTCACACCTAGGCATTGATGATTAAAAGCACTTCTACTTTGATCCAGAAGACTACTTGCAATGTCTTCCAAGAATTTAAATAGTTCCTTTCTATGCATATTATATAGAACACATAGTAAGTATAAATATAACAATTACATTTAAGTCATGATTATTAAGATTAGTCCATTCGTTCAATTATCCTTAATTCATTTCACAAATATTAAATGAGCACCTAAAAAGTGCAGTGTATAATCACAGACATATTCTTCATTCCTTGGATCATGTCCAGTATGTGTTTGGAACAGAAGCACCGAGATATGCAAACAACTGAGAACAGGTATCTGCTTCCATTGCATTAGCTCTCAGCTACACTAGCTGGTTTTGGTTAAAAGATGGTATAATATCAACATTACCTAATGCCAAACTTAAACTCAAATACTGACAAGTATAAATAATTCAATCCAATAATATCATAATTATTTAAATATAAAATAAGCAATAGTGTATAAGAATAACATAATCTAAAATTACATATTAACAGGAAAACTGTTTTAAAATTCCCTTACCTCTCGTTTGTACTCCTTTTCCACAGCCTTCACTGCTGCCCATTATCCCCTGCCTGACAGGCTCTGGCACCAAGATACAAGGGCTCCATTTCTGTGGTTTCCATCTGTGATGACAAAGAAGAGCAGACTAAGAATTTCACCATGACAAACATGCAAAAGAAATACATCACATAAACAGTAATTCAATAAAAATGGAGTCAAAACCAATGTCATAAAATGGAGCCCTGGCATGCACTAGGGAGGACAACAGTCCACTCTACCCTAGATTCATGGTTAATGTAGTATTTCCATTTTTAAAAATGTGGACATTTTCCATATAAGCTGTAGTCCATAGGGCAAGGTGGCAGTAAAAATCCTTAAAAGCACAGATCAAACCTAGAAGGTTTACCCTCCTTATTATCTAAAATTATCTTAAAAAAAAAGGAAGAAAAGAAGAAGGAGGAGGAGAAGGAAAAGGGAAAGAAAGAGAGAGAGAAAAATCCCTATGTCCCACTGGAGTTTTAGAGTACCAGGGCGTGAAAATCTGAAAGTTTGGGGTGCAAACCTTCACACTTGATCTTCTGCTTCAAAAGTTTTTATAAGGTGGTGTCTAAAACTTTAAAATGATTCGGACATCTCAATAAGTCATAAAGTAAAAGAGAGGTGGGGAGTCACAGGGACCTATCTTATGTGAGAGTTCACCTCACGGAAGAGGAATGGATCCACCTCTGATGAATCATCAATATTTCTCGTCCTCAAAGGAAGTATTCTCTGAGGAAGCCTTGTGGTTTCTCACTGTTTTGCTTTCTCAGGTAAACAAAACTTTCTATTTTTATGACCCACAGGACAGACTGACTTATATCCTTAAACCTGTCTCTTCAGAATGTACCAGAAAACCCAAACCTTAAGTGTAACCACAGATTCTGCTCTTTTCCTTAGTATATTTTCACACTTTTTCATACGAGCTAATACCCCTGATACGAGATGCTACTTCCAAAGATGAAACAGAAACATGAAGCAAAAATATTATTGACCAGCTTTGTGAGATGAAATAATTGGTATATACAGATCTCTAGAATTTTTTCATCTTGCAAAACTGGTCAATAATATTGCATATAATATAATCATTGACCTCACTCAAGTGGCCTCCATACTGGGAATAGTTGAGCAATTGTAGAAAAATGAAGAAACAGCTAAACAAAAACTTATCGTTTAAAGAGATCACCCCTTAATTTTAAATAATTGTAAATTTACTTTACACATGCATAGATTCATTTAGTATAATTCCAAAACACAGAAACTGAAATGGCAAGGGGTTTTTGTCCAATTTTTCAACAGGATGTAGCATTCATTCAGATTCCTTAAGTTTACTGAGGCTTTCTAGATCAAAATGAGACTATGGAGTCCAGTCTAGTTTAGTGTACTGCATAAAGTAAAATAGAAGGAATTTCAGAACTCTTGTTAAACTCAGTTTTGGAATGATAAACTTGGGCTCAGAGAGGTTAAGTGAAATGTCTGAGATTGCACAACTCAGCTGACCAGTTGTCCCTCCTAAAACCCTGGATGTTCAGCTACAGACCCTTGACCCCATGGTCAATTCTACGTAAGGATACATCACCATGCTGTCTTCCCTTTTGCTTATTAACTTAATGTGTTGGGAGAGTCTCAGATTCACAAAAAAATTTCTACAGACATTTTGGTTCTGTTTTAACTTGGTAAGCATATGAATATATCACCTTAATGGAGTCAAAAGGAAGATTCAGAAGATAATGATAAAGGTCCTATATTAGCTTGCCTCCCTAACATACCAATGAGGAGGGATGCAAAAATTGAATTGGAATCATGTTGCTCAAAATTCAAGGGTGCTTTACTAAGGAGCAGAGAATCATGCTGATAACTTGTATACGTATTAAACCAGGCATCAGGAGAAACGATAACAATGATCCAATCCAGACACAGCAAAACTGGTTTCTGGGAAAAATGGCAGGTCGTCAATGATGGAAACGAGTTCAAACATGAGTGGCTAAAATGAAGTGCAACCAGAGAGTAAAGAAAGTGGACAAGAGAAAGGAAAAATCTCACTAATAACATCTAGGATTTTCTCTGATTATAAAAGCCCTGGGTTCATAAAAATGTCTAATGACATTTGATTTGGCTAATTTTTTCAGTTGGCCCCAAGAGCGCTTTTGCTCAGCTCAGAAGTTTCAATATTTATATATGGTACAAAGGGATGAATATTGACAGTGTTTCCACAGCAGCCTTGTGGTTAATGAAGGGACACTGGTAGTCTGGGCATGTTCCCAGTATTTATTCCCATCCTCCTTAAACTGGCCATTAGATGGAAACAACGAGAATAAAGGATTACAAAATTGATAGTAATGCAGTCTCTTCAATGACACTCTATCTAATGTGAGGAGTCTTCTTTAAAAAAAGATAGAAAGAAGGAAAAAGAAAAATAACTTGTATTTTCCTAAACAAATTAGCCCTTGAATTTCATAGCTTTAAGATATAGTTTTTCAAATAATCAGGAGAAACACTAGACATTTTTGCTAAAGGCATTTTTAAGTGTGCTATTTGAACTTTAAGACAATGTTTTGTTTTGTTTTTTCACAAATCAGTAAAACTCAACAGTGAATGGATTTAATCCAGATGTACTCTAAAGCAAAGCTTCAATCCAACATTAAAAGAATGGACATTAATGACTAAACACACAAATCTCAGGCATTGCTTTTATAAATAAAAATCACCAATTTGTCAAGAGGGAACATGTAAGTACCATATATACTTTAAAAGTCATTTTCCCTTTTTTTTAATGTACATTTTATCCATAGGTTAAACTTCTTTTTCTAAGAGGATGGTTTCTTAAAATGTGTACAAAACTTAAGAACCATTTTTTTTTTAATGAAAGTAAATAATTATCTTAAAAGTACATATTTGTTCTTAGTTCTTGATTAAAAGCTTTAGAATGAAAATGATAGAATGAAGTAACTTATATGTGTATTTGTTTTCCAGGTAAAGACTATCCTGAATCTCTTTGGATCCTAATCCTTAAAATTGATTGCCTGGGTGGCAGAACTCCAGCATCTCACTTAAAATCAAAACATGTTTGTTTCTTTTGTCCTGTTAACTAGACTTTCATATTCTTTACTCGCTCAAAATATATTCAAAATAAGAGAGAAAAATATTGAGGTATTAAAGATAAATATTATCTCTTCTTACTTCTCACTAAAGCTTATCAACTATATAAAGAAAATAGGGTCATGATTTATACTAAAATCTAATGTTTATTTAAAAAGGTAACTAATTACCGATATATGGGGCACAATGAAATATCTTCACACTCTCGCTCTTCAAATAAGGTATCTGGGCATTCTTGGCCTCCGTTGGCTGCTTCCTGGATGATAATCCTGTATCGAGACTGTTTTACTGTGGCATTTCCTGAAGTAAAGGAAAAATAAAATTGTAGTGACCTTCTATGTGGATGCAGGGAAAAATCCAGGGTTAGTCGAAGGAAGGAAGGAAGGAAGGAAGGAAGGGAGTAAGGAAGGGAGGGAAGGAGGGAGGGAGGGAGGGAGGAAGGAAGGAAAGGAGGAAGAGAGGAAGGAAGGAAAGGAGGAATGGACAGAGGGAGGGAAGGAAGGAAGAAGGGAGGGAGGGAGAGAAGGGAGTGAAGGAAGGAAGAAGGGAGGGAGGGAGAGAGGGAGGGAAGGAAGGAAGAAAGGAGAGAGGGAGGAAGAAAGGGAGGGAGGGAGGGAGGAAGGGAGGGAGAGAAGTAAGAATGTGGTAAGACTACTTAGGGATTGAGAATAACAAGCAAAGACCAGGGGTTAATACTTCATATTATACTCAGTCTTACTCCTATGAGATAGATAGTTAACAGTCAATAATAGTGATTTCAAGTCTATTTGTTCTTATATGCAAAGTTCGTTTTCCAACTGTTTTACTACGCTCTAAATTAATCAGAATTTATATTAGCTATGGCATAAGAGTTACATGGCATAATCTGAGGAACCCCAGAAACCCTCTTTGATCTCAAAACAATAGCTCAAGGGCCCAGAGTTTTATATGAGCAATTCATTCCCTCCAGCAAGGCACTTCCCTCTGTGGGTAACTTTTTAAAATGCAAACACTCATTAAAATTAATACATTAGTAATTTATTTATTTATGGATATTTGTTTCTTACATTTCTTAGTCCTCATAACCTGAGACAATATGTATATAATTGGAATTTAGGGAAAAGGCACTAAAACTGTGACAGAACAAAATATTGTCTACTTTCTGGTTTGGCTGAAAAGGAGAAGTATTAATAGGCATCTCAATAAAGACAACCGATGTTCACTTTAATGTGCTGGGGCACTCATCCCATAATCTTTAGATTCCTCTTGAATCAATAACAACGATAAAAATCAATTACATTACAGTGGCTAGTAACTATTTCAATTACCATGTGCCAAACTTGCACTAGATATAAAGATACAAATTCTTGAACTTACAATTAAACAGAAAGAAAAGGAGGCAGATAGAGATACACCAAGTTTAAGACATCATTAGAGCGAGAAGTATCAACAGTGGGCAGTGTTAGGAGAGTAGAGAAGAAAGAGTAATCATTTTTGTCTCTGGAAATCAGACAGCTCCGGGAGGAGGTAGATTTTATTCTGGAACTTGAAATCTTAATAGAAAAAGAAAAAAGGCTGAAGCCATTCTGGCCCAAGGAAAGTTTGAGAAAAGCCACTGCTGAGACATAAATGGGTGCATGGAAATCATAGAATAAGACAGGTAGCCGCATTCAGGTGGAAAATGTGTGCATTTGGCTTGTGAGTGTGCACATGTTGAGGGCAGGTTGCAAAGAATGAATAGAAGGGGTGGTATAGGAAAACATGGAATTAATTGGTAGGTTCGGGACAGATAATGGATCTAACTATATTAAGAAGAAAATTTCTAGAAAGCCAGCAAACTAAGTGGAGTGTGACAAAAGGGGGAAAAAAAGAGCTTTCATTAAAATTATATATTCACATGATTTTTTAAAAAAAAATCTTTAGTACAAAGACTTATAGTGAGAAACAACTGACCCACAACCAATTCCCTGTCTTCCTTCCAGAACACTTTGAACTCTATTTAGTTCTTCTGTGGTTATCTCCTAATTTATAAATAATAAGCTTATGTCATTGCTTCTTTTTTTTTTAAACGTTTTATTTATTTATTCATGAGAGACAGACAGAGAGAGAGAGAGAGCGAGAGGGGCAGAGGGAGAAGCAGGCTCCTAAGGAGTAGGGAGCCTGATGCGGGACTCGATCCCAAGACCCTGGGATCATGACCTGAGCCGAAGACAGACGCTTAACCATCTGAGCCACCCAGGCGCCCGCTTATGTCATTGCTTCTTGATTAATTAATTTTAGATATCATTTATTGACTTTCTGCTATAACTGATGGGAGTTTACTTTGCACCACCTTTCAATTTTTTAAAATTGTATCACTATTTTTATGCCTCTAATGGTTATTTAAAGGCTTTAAATAGCCCATTTTTTTCCATTCCCACTACTCATTCCTGCCCTCTATCAGACCAGCCACCACCGTTCTAAAGAATCTCTGTGGGTAGATGAGCTAACTCTTCTCTTGCCGTCCACATTCCTGGTAAGTTAGGTCATAGCTTCCTGTGCTGCATCATCACTTTCTCTACTCCTCAGTCTTGTCTATTAAGTTTTTCATAAATGTGTTTAGAGCTCTCATCCACTGATGGTCTTCTCTTATTTTTTTAACAAGGAATTAGGGCTTTTATAATTCATTTCTATTATTTTAATGAGATTATGGAAAGAAGAGGAAACCAGTATACTTATACATTTCATGGTCTTGACTAAGTTAAGCAGATGTATAGGATCTTTTTCATCTACTTACAGATCTATTCCCCTGCTTTTTTTTTTTTTTTACCCATATTTAATCTACTGTCTACTTAGGGAACTAATCATAGGAGTGTATCAGTGACTCCCTTGTCCATTGGCTTCTGGTTGGGTTTGGGCAACAGAAGGATGGGGCACACAATACAAGGAGAAAAGATGATAAGAGAAGAGAAAGATCAGGGAATTTATTCCACCAGATTTCATCTTCTGGATCACCTCAGTTTGTTCTTTACCCCAACCAAAAGCCATGGTTTCAATGGAATGGCCCTTTCCTACAGTTATAGTCCTACTAATTGTTCCTACCTCTATCAAATTTCAGTATCCTAAATGTCACTAGTCCAGGTACTGAACCACCCCCTGTGACCTTAAGTAACCCTTACCAGTCTTTTGTAAATAACCCCTTCATTAAATTTTCCCCAGTTGCCCCATTTGAATGGGCCACCTGTTTCCTACCAGGACATGCTAATAAAATCAAAGGAGACATGCTACTATATGACAGGGAAGAATGTTATAATTGGCCCTTTCCTAAAAGTACTTAAGGTCCTGTGAGGAGTATAAAATAGAAGGTTAAAGAGAGGGAAAAAAAGTGTAATTAAAACAGTTCTAGTGAAAAGCTGAGCGTCTTCCCTTTAAGTTCAGGAACAAGACAAAAATGCTCACTCTTGCCACTTTAATTCAACATAGTATCGGAAGTCTTAGTCACAGAAATTAGACAAGATAAAGAAACAAAAGCATCCAAATTGGAAAGGAAGAAGTAAAACTCACTATTTGCAGATGACATGATACTACATAGAGAAAACTCTAAAGACTCCACCAAAAAAACTATTAGAACTAATAAATGAATTCAGTAAAGTTGCAGGATACAAAATTAACATGCAGGAATTGGTTGTATTTCTATACACTAACAACCAGCTATCAGAAAGAAAAAAAATTAAGAAAACAATCCCATTTACAATTGCATCAAAAATAATAAAATACCTAGGAATAAATTTAGCCAGGGAGGTAGAAGACATGTACTCTCAAAACTTCAAGACACTGATGAAAGAAACTGAAGAAGAAAAAAATAAATGGAAAGGTATACCATGCTCATGGATTGGAAGAATTAATATTACTAAAATGTCCATACTATCCGAAGCAATCTACATATTCAGTGCAATCCCCATCAAAATACCAATGGTATTTTTCACAAAACTAGAATAAGAAATCCTAAAATTTGTAAAGAACCATGAAAGATCCCAAATAGTCAAAGCAATCCTGAGAAAAAACAACAAAGTGGAGCAATCAATCATACTCTCTGATTTCAAAGTATACTACAAAGTATACAACAGTAATCAAAATAGCATGGTACTGGCACAAAAACAGACATATAGATCAATGAATTAGAATAGAAATAAAATATAAACAGAAATAAATCCACACTTACATGGTCAATTAATCTACAGCAAAACAGATAATATACAATGAGGAAAAGACACCATAAATGGTGTCAGGAAAACTGGACAGCTACATGCAAAAGAATGAACCTGGACCACTATCTTATACCATACACAAAAATAAATTAAAAATGGATTAACAACTTGAATATAACATCTGAAACCATAAAACCCCTAGAAGAAAAGATAGGCAGTAAGCTCTGTGACATTGGTACTTTGTGGACCAGTCTGTCAGGCAAGAGCAACAACAGCTAAAATAAACAATTATATTTATTTTGTCAAACTAAAAAAACTTTTGCACAGCAAAGAAAACCATCAACAAAACAGAAAGACAACCTACTGAATAAGAAGATATTTGCAAATTATATAATCTGAGAAGAGGTTAATATCCAAGGGGAGCCTGGGTGGCTCCGTCGTTAAGCATGTGCCTTTGGCTAGGGTCATGATGCCAGGGTCATGGGATCGAGCCACGCATTGGGCTCCCTGCTCAGCGGGAAGCCTGCTTCTCCCTCTCCCACTCCCCCTGCTTGTGTTCCCTCTCTCACTGTGTCTCTCTCTGTCAAATAAATAAATAAAATCTTTTAAAAAAAAGGTTAATATCCAAAATATATAATGAACTCATGCAGCTTCATATAAAAAAAAATTGAAACATGAGCAGTGGACTTAAATAGATGTTTTTCCAAAGAAGACATGCATATGGCCAACAGACACATGGAACAATGTTTAACATCACTAATGATCAGAGAAGTGCAAATCAAAACCACAATGAGTATTACCTCACCCTGTCAAATTGGCTATTATCAAAAACACAAAAAATAACAAGTGCTGGTGAGAATGTGGAGAAAAGGGAACCCTTGTGCACTGTTGGGAATGAAAACAGTATGGAGGCTCCTTAAAAAATTAAATGTAGAACTACCATATAATCCAGCAATTCCACTTCAGGTTATTTATCTGAAAAAAAAATGAAAACATCAATTCAAAGAGATCTATGCATCCCTCTGTTCACTGAAGCATTATTTACAATAGCCAAGATACAGAAACAATCTAAGTGTACATCAATAGCTGAATGGATAAAGAAAATGTGCTATATATACACAATAGAATATTATTCAGCCATAAGAAATGAATATCTTTCCATTTGCAACAACTTGGAAGGAACTAGAGGGCATTATGCTAAATGAAAGTCAGACAGAGAAACAAGTATCATATCATTTCACTTATATGTGGAATCTAAAAAGCGAGACAAACAAAACAAAATAGAAACAGACTTGTAGATACAAGAAACAAACTGTTGGTTACCAAAGGGGGCAGGGGTGGGGGGGTGGGTGAAATAGGGAAAGGGGATTACAAGGTACAAACTTCTAGTTATAAAATAAGTAAGTCATGGGGATGTACTTTTTAGCATCAGGAATATAGTTAATAATATTCTAATAATTTTATATGGTGACAGATGCTAACTAGACATCATGGGAATCATTTCATAATGCATAAAAATATTGAATCACTATAATGTACACCTGAAACTAACAGGATATTGTATATCAATTATACTTCAATAAAGAAATAAAACAGTTCTGCATAATAATATAAAGCTATCTTCATCTGGGTGGGGCCAGCTTTGTAAGTAATTATGCCTTTAGGAATAAGTCTCTTCTCCCATTGTCAGTTAATTCCAGTTACACTGCACTTACTCTGAAAATTATTACTTACTTAAGATTTGTATATGTGTGGGTTTCTGTGTGTATGTGTGTGGGTTTCTGTGTGTGGGTTTCTGTGTGTGTATGTTGTCCATACATACACCCATACATGGGTTATCTTAGAAGACCCAGAAATAAAAATTGAAAAGAATAGGAAAAATGAAACAGATGCCTTTACCTCACATTAAGAAAGAACATGGATCAGTATCTCTCCCCTCCCACTGCATGCATGTGTACATGCAGGCATGCATGCATATGCACACACACACACACACACACACACACACACAATGAACACTCCCACACAGAGGTTTTCTGCTTTATGGTGTAATTCCAGGTCAAGTCATTCAAAGTTTAGGGAACATAGTTGCATTGATTATCCTGCCCTACAGAGGTTCAGGTTGGGGCTGAGAAAGATGGATTCCATGGGCAAAACAAACTTTTAGAATAGAGGCTAGATTTTTTCAGCAAGAAAGCTGATTGACACTGTACAGAAATGAAGAAAACGTGCATGTTTTCAAAGAGAGAAATAGAGATAAGGGATGATCTTGACGTAGGGAAACAACACCAGGATCTGCGAGATAGCTGTTAAAAATTTCTTTTTCTGTGTAATGTGTTTCTTGGTCCTTAAACTTTGGAATGGTCATATTTAGCATTCAGCTTTAAAGGATTTTCCACCCTCTGTGACGTAAGTGCCTCAACTTATAACCAGACGTACAGCAGAGTCAGTTGTGCACAAGCGACATGATTTAGCCGGTGTCATGGAAACTTAAGGGCAGGCAGTGTCTGGGAACAGTCAGTAGTGTTCTCACTCCACCTCTACTTTGGAGCCAGCCTGGAGGGAGCAGTTCTGTACCAAGGAAGGACAATAATTCCAGAAATCCAAGAAGTAATTAGCAAGAGAATAGGATGCATCTGGTAGCACCCAACATCAAGGTCTGAAGTCAGAGAGCAGAGGATGAGCAAAAGGCTAAGTGGAAGCTCTCAGGAACTGATGTCAAACAGAGCCTCCCTTTCTGTTGAATACACCGAAAATGATTTCAGGGAAGTAGACAGAGAATGGAAGATAGTGACTTTGAAGGTGGCAAAGATTTGGATTACCTATGTGTGTAAAATGCATTATAAGTTTCCGGGAATTGTCTCCTTAGTCTATATCAGATCTGCTTCTGGGCATTTTGCATATGCTATCTTATTTTATTTTATTTTTTATTTTTTTATTTTTTATTTTTTTAAAGAGGAGAGCAGTTTCTTCTCTCTCTTTTTTTAAGATTTTATTTATTTGTGAGAGAGAGAGCACAAGCAGGGGAAGCAGCAAGCAGAGGGAGAAGCAGACTCCCCACTGAGCAGGGAGCCAGATGCGAGGCTCGATCCCAGGACCCTGGGATCATGACCTGAGCCAAAGGCAGACGCCCAACCGACCAAGCCACCCAAGCGTCCCTGCTATCTTATTTTAAAATTATCATTATTGTTTCCATTTTACAGATAAGAAAATGGAGGGTGGGGGAGTTATATCATTTGCCCAAAGTCGCCTAGCTAGTTCTAAAACTTTTAAAACTATGCCATTAAAACTGTGGCTTAACAGACATCGAAGCACATGATCTCTCCATAAGAGACTTCATGGTGAAACAAAGAGGGAGGGGCATTCCAGGGAGGAGTTCATATCATAATTCCTCTGTTATTCCCAAGGAATACCTCTTCCTTTTTAATCAATTCTTCAGTTGGAAGAAGGTTTCAAGTGCCAATAAACACAGTGCTTGTGGGGCTTGGTGAGTGATGCTTCCAATCTTATTAGGCCTATGAAAAATAACAATAAATTAAAGTTCCTGTTTGCAAACATAAACTGTTCAGCCATGATTATGGCTAATAAACAACTAGTCTAAATTCAATTTTGATTTATGTATATTTTATCACCACTTAGTCATCAGGCAAAATTACATTTAAGTTATTAATTATAGCCAAAAGAAGTAACATTTAGAGAAGATGGCAGCTTAAACATCAAGAGCCATATTTAACATCAGAAATATACAAGTGAGTTATTTATCAGTATAGAAAGAATAAGAGAGATTTATAGATTCTCTGTGAAGGTCTATACCAGTCTTTTCCCAGAAAGATGGTAGCAAAGGTGAATGAAATCGTCTGTAAAGAGTAGCTCTGGGTGATTCACAGCCAGGCAAGCTAGGGCACATCATACTGAACTGAAGATCATGAGTGCTAGTCCCTGGTGTCAGGGTTAGTCCATCAAAGACCGGGGCTAAAGAATTGACCCCCTAAGTTTCCAATTGATTTGAAGTCTGAGAGTAGGCAAAGAGCAAGTAGAGCATGGTAGAGCACAGTGAATATGAGCACTGGTTGACAGGAGAGGCAGGCTACAGAGGAGCACAGGAGGGGAGTTTTCTAAAAGCAAGTGAGTGTGCAAAGTAGATGTGGGATGATTGTGTATATCAGCAATATCTATTAATGCCTATTGACTATCAGCAGATATTCTGCTGCCAATCTGCAGAAATCTGAAAGTAGATTAAAAACAATCACTGCTCTGGCGTTCCCTTGTTTCTCAATTATTGCCATTATTAATAGGTCTAACAGATCTTAGCAACCCATTCTGCTTCATGGCACCAATATTCTTCCAGGCTCATTGCCTTAAAACTCTTGATTCTCATCCGGTGCTCTTTGTCCTCCCCATTTACATATCAAGTTTACCATTAAACAAACAGAACCAAAAATCTGCTGGTGATTCCCCTCTAATTGATCTTGACGCAAAAGGATGGCACCAATATTTGAAGATTCCTATCATACAAAAAAAAAAAAAAAACACACACGAAAATACTTCCTGAGGTTGAGTTACAACCCAGGTGCCTACTACATTCCAGGTAAGTCCTTTAATCTTGCTAAACCTCAGCTTCCTTGGTTGTAAAACAAACCAAATAAAAGTTTCTACTCCGTATGATTGCCAGGAGGATTCAATGAAATACTGCCTGTAAAGCACATGCATATTGCCTGATACCAGGAGTCTTCTCCAACATGAGTTCATGAGAGAAGGTGAGAAGAAAGATTTAAAATATATATATAGAAGAGGAAACCCTTCAAGAGTTGAGGCTTCTTCACATTAAAAGAAAAATGTGACAAACAAACTGGTCTTCTATTCAGTGCTATGTTTTGGGCCATGTTCCAAGCATCCAGGAGTAGACCACGAGTGGCTGAAAATCAACCCACATTCCTGGTAAATTAAATTACAATTGCAAGGCAATTTGTATCCACCACTTTCTTGTATCATTGGAGAGGAACAGATAAGGTGATCGAATACCTTGTTTGCTCAGAGAAGTCCTAGTTAATGCCTGTTATCCCGGCTTACATAAGAAGAGCTCATCCACTTGCTTTCAGCAGTGCCTCTGTTTGTATGAAAATTATATGATCACTCTAAAAAAACACCATCCCCCCATGCAAATGTAAGAAACAAGCACATTTTGTTTCTCACTGCAGCATAGGGTTGCATTTCAAATGTATGGAAAAGGTAGACTGCACTGCTGCTCTTAAAATTATCTACTCAATCTGATCATTGGGCCTTTTTATTTCTTGCCACAGAATTCTGCTTCAGATAGCAGTTCATGCATCTGAAGAAGATGGTCTTGTGCCCCAAGCACACTTGTTCATGAATCATTAAATTAAAAATGAAAGGGAAAGGAAAGTATAGGGCTTACCTGAAGATAATTGACTGGAGCTACGTGATACGTGTTGTTATGATAGAAACATCATGAATGAAAGCTATATAACTAAAGAGAAGTGGTGTTCAATCAAAGTGAAGCATTATTATAAGAGAAAACAACTTTCACTTGGCAAAAATTCCAAATGGTCATTAAGAAGTCTGTTTCTATGTCAGTTCAATGGACAGACAGAGATCACAGTATGATGTCAGACAGCACGAGTTTCTTCAACATTAAATCCCCTAAAAAGAATATTCTGTCTACTAATCATACACAAGTGAATGCGCCTCTCTAGTCTATTCACAATCATTGCTGAGATTTCCTTTTAGGAAAGGTACAAACCAGGATTCACCACCAGCCCAACTATCTCCCACTTAAATCTGGAGAAACAGATACTGTGATTCTGAGTTCTTGGACGGAAGCACTTAACACATACAGTGTTGTCATTGTTGATAAATATTTATCAGGTCTCTGCTATATATGTAGGAGACACACATAGGTGCTGTGCGTGATACTGAAGCGTACGTACATGCATTATTAAATCTCCCCAGTGAAGCAGAAGTGAAACTTGATGGATGGATAATAATGTAGAAGTTCTCCACAGTTTTATAAGTATTCAAAGATGATAATATAAACTTTGTATTTACTATCCAAAGCCCAACGATCCAGTATGCTCAGTCTTTGTTTGAGGAGCAATGGAAGGGTTAAATAGTGCACACCACAATGCCCTAGAAAAACTCTGAGGAGAGTTTTCATGTACTTCTTTCCTATTCATCTTGGTGTTCCAGATAGAAAGCAGATACATCAAAAGTTGTCTCCCCCAACCCCCTAAGTTCCCTCCCAGCCTAGACCTCCAAGTACTTCAAAATGAACACTGAGCCTATCTATATACCAATGAAATTAAACAAAATTGCAAAGCTTTTCTGCTAAACTTTCCAGGACTATTGAAAATAAGCTCTGGGATATCTATATACTTCTTTCATTTTAAAATGTTGCCTGAAAAAAAATGTACTCTATATTCTTAAATGTTCATAATCATCACTCACTTTGCAACAGAGGCCACATTCAACGGCTCTGGCAACAGACCGGACCTCCAGGGCTCTGATTTCTAATCCCAGCTCATTACTGAATTGCTATATGACCTTGGGCAATGCACTTAACCTTTCAGAGCTTCAATTTTCTTGCTTATCCTATGTGGGTAATACTGTTGAGCCAACTCATAGGACAGCTGTTAGGAATGCCTAATTAAGTTGGATTTAAAGCATTTTGCAAATGTAATGTGTGTGGTTTGTGTGTGTGTGTGTGTGTGTCCACTTAAAATTCCTTATTCCTTAAAAATGCAAACCCTTAATTTCAGGTGAAGCAATTCATGTTTATACCTGCATAAACTATCTAGGACAACCGCCGAGGCAAATAAACATGTTCTCTCTATGGCACATACCATACACTCACTGAAGCCTATGCAATAGTTCTAATTTCGAGGGACTATCTCCAGATTCCTCTACTTGCTATCCTCACCACTGCAGCTCTTAAAACATCTGCAATTTGTAAAGCTGACCTTATCAAATAGTGACCACCTTTGAGTGTGGCCCTTCCTTTCTCTATATATGATAACTGAAGTCACCCACAACTGATCTTGCTTTCTACTCAACCCATGTTGTCCTTAATGCTGGCTACATATTAGAATCTCAAGGGATGCTTTTACATACTCCTAATGCCCTCCCCCAGCCCAAACTATTTAAATCAGAATCTCTGGTGGGTGGTGCCCAAATATTGGTATGTTTAAAAAATCTCCAGGGCAGAGAATCACTGTTTTAGCACATTTAAAGCTCGCATGTCTTATTCTTCCAATATGTAAAACAGGAAAAAGACAATGAAGCATGCTTAACCAAGCAATAGAAAACAAATGAGCACTAGCTAAATCATTAATGCTTTCAACACATTTAAAAAATGCAACCTGCCCTCTAGCTAAGTACATCATAATGGGTATAATTGGAAATGTGTACTATAAATGAGGAGGGTTAACAACACTATTTATAATGACAATTTGCACTTCTCTTTTCTTCGCTGCAACCCGTGCTGAAATGACAGGGATTTATTTTCCCTCCATGCAGACCCCTTTTCATTTTAGCAGATGAAATGTCTAGTGGCTGCTTGCTACAGGGAATCCTAACACATTGTACTCCATCAGCCTTAATAGTGAAATACTCTGCAACACCACACTGCATTGTATATAGACAGGTTTGAGGGACACAGATGTCATCAAGATATAAACTCAAGACATAATCATCATTAGGCATGAATACTGAATCATATATTCAAAACAATTCTTTTAAATAATCCGTATTACCCTAACTTTTTAATGCTTTATGCCTTCATGGGCATAAAAGGTTGCTATTACTGCCCAGCATTGTGTTGACAGCTAGAGGACAGAAGGACTTCCAGGTCAAGCTTATGTGTCACAGCCCAACGAGAACACAACTCAGGGATATACAACTAGCAACTTCAGACCCTCAGATCCTCTGTTCTTCTTACAGATAAGTCAAGTGTATCCTTTAGCCATCTGCCTGCCATGCTCAAAATGCACCACCACTCACTATGGCTCAACCACTTGAATCCTCGGTTCTGCAACTTTGTGCAATGTCCCTTCTAGGATGTGTCTACAAGTAAAAAATGGTTTACCTGAATGTAAGGTGTGGGGGATCCTTTAGACATTAATATCAGTTGTGATATTAAAGTTTTTGTTTTGGGGATAGTAGTAAGACAAGTTAAAGTAACTGTAAAGATAAACCAATCAAAATAAAGTTTTCCACTTCTAACTATAAATTTTAGCACAATGTAGACAAAGACTCTTAATTATCCCTTGTATGCATGAGCTGCATGTTATTTCCTGTCTTCTTGTTTTCATTATTTTGCAGCATCAACATAAAGCCTCTAGGTTTTGAAATTCCTTTTTTTGGCTTAGTATTGATGTAATAACTTGACTTAGAATTGGTGAGTCTGGAATGTCAATCAGGTATGGGAACTTAGGAAAATATTTATCTTCTGGTACCTCGAAAGGAAGTAATTAGAATAACTTATCTGGGGCTTTAAAGAAGAATAATCAGGTAATGGAATGTAATTAGTTCAGGGTTTGGAATCTGGTAATATGTAACAAGGTTTGTTGGGGGACAGGTTAGTGTTGGGGTAAGTGTATTCCTTCTCCCTCCTCATCTAGGTAACCCTTTATGCTTCCTTTGAGACTGAACAGATGGTCACCTCTTTCAAGAAGTCTTTCCCACCCTACCCTCAGCCAAGCAGCCCTCTTCCCATGCTTCCATGCCTCTAGAAAGATTCACGTTACAACCTTTTGTCTTCTTGTCTGTCTCTGCTCTCCAGGTCTTGTAGTGCTTAAAAACCTAGGAGGCATCTAACAAATGATTGTTGAATAAGTAAGGGGATGGATGAGTGAAAATCCTAACTGAATGAAAATATAGCCATCTACAATTTTTTTTTCTTGAATGGAAAGTCAGAGACATTAGTTTCTACCAATAAGGCAGACTATGTATCTGGAGAAACTCTGCTGGTACACAGAAAATTGAATGCAGAAGAAGTTTGTTTTTAATTCAACTTAAAACATTTATCTTTTTAATTTTGGAAATTTTCAAACATATCAAATGAACCCAATATATCCATCCATCCGCTTCAATAATCACATGGTCATGCTTTTTTTTAAATCTATACCCCTACCCTTTCACGCACACATGAATTATTTCTAAGAATATTCATATATCATAACATTTCATCTGCAAATACTTCAGAATAAATTTATAAAAGATAAGGGCCGTTTTAATTTTTTTTATTAACATATAGTGTATTATTTGTTTCAGGGGTACAGGTCTGTGATTCAACAGTCTTACACAATTCACAGCGCTCACCATAGCACATACCCTCCCCAATGTCCATCACTCAGCCACCCCATCCCTCCCACTCCCCTCCACTCCAGCAACCCTCAGTCTGTTTCCTGAGGTTAAGAGTCTCTTATGGTTTATCTCCCTCTCTGGGTTTGTCTTCATTTTTCCCTCCCTTCCCCTATGATCCTCTGTCTTGTTTCTCAAATTCCTCATATCAGTGAGATCATATGATACTTGTCTTTCTCTGATTGACTGATTTCGCTTAGCATAATACCCTCTAGTTCCATCCACGTTGTTGCAAATGGCAAGATTTAATTTTCTGATGGCTGCATATATTCCCTTGTATATACATACCACATCTTTTTTTAAAATTATTTTTTATTTTTTATTTATTTGAGAGAGAGAGCACAAGAGGGGGTAGGGTCAGAGGGAGGAGCAGACTCCCTGCTGAGCAGGGAGCTCGATGTGGGACTCGATCCCGGGACTCCGGGATCATGACCTGAGCTGAAGGCAGTCACTTAGCCAACTGAGCTACCCAGGCACCCCATATACCACATCTTCTTTATCCATTCATCTGTTGATGGACATCTAGGCTCTTTCCGTAGTTTGGCTTTTGTGGACATTGCTGCTATAAACATTGGGGTGCATGTGCCCCTTCAGATCACTACATTTGTATCTTTGGGGTAAATACCCAGTAGTGCTATTGTTGGGTCATAGGGTAGCTCTATTTTCAACTTCTTGAGGAACCTCCATACTGTTTTCCAGAGTGGCTGCCCCAGCTTGCATTCCCACCAACAGTGTAGGAGGGTTCCCTTTTCTCTGCATCCTTGCCAACATCTGTTAAAAATATAACCATTGTGGGTGCCTGGGAGGCTCAGTCAGCTAAGCATCAGACTCTTGGTTTCAGCTCAGGCCATGATCTCATAGGTGGTGAGACAGAGCCCTGCAATGGGTTCCAAGCCTAGTGGGGAGTCTGCTTGAAGGTACTTTCCCTCTGCTCCTTACCCTACAAATGCATGTGCTCTCTCTCTCTCAAATAAATAATCTTTTAAAAAATAAAATAAAATATAACCATAATAACACCTCCATACATAGAAATATAAATACCAATTCTAAAATACTAATAAATACTGAACTGTCATTGGGTGATAATTTGGATCCCAAATGTCCACTGAGCTATAATTGCTTGACATGTCCCATAGGTTCCTCCCCCTTTCCTTCTAGATTTCTTTGAAATTCTTTTTGAAATGCTTTCAAAAATAGATTATAAATGTATGTTTAAAAAGGCAGGCAAGTGAAGTTTTGGAGCACTGGCCCTTGATGCAATGTCTCCATTGTTGGCAGTGAGGACATGGCTTTTAATAGATACATTAAATCAAGAAAGAGGAGACAAAGACTGCACGGCCAGAGCATAGGGTGATGTTTGGGGGGAGACTCTCTCACCTAGAAACACATAAAGTTGGAATTCGCTTCATGTGTGGATAGTGAGAAAACCTACTGTAACAGACAGAAAGAGTGAGGCTGAGGCTGCTTTCTGGCCTTGACCTTGACTCTAGAAAGAACAGGGGAAAAAAAGAAGTCACCCGGAATTTTCCTAACCAGATGCCTCTTTATTAATACATGTGTGGAGCTAGAGTTAGGACTACTGTATTTGAAGAAGAAAATCTAAGATGATAATGTTTATCATGTGCTCTGGATTATTCTGGAAAAAGAATATCGAAATTCTCTAAGAAGGAGATACTGCTCTAGAAATTGAAAACCCAACAAAACAAAAGAAAAAAATATTATTCCCAACCTCATGGACCTTACATTCTAGTGGAGAGAGAAAGACAACTAAAAAAAATAAGTTAAATATTTAGTGTTTCATAAGGCAATTAAATGCTGTGCAAAACACACACACACACACACACACACGCACACACCTGTGTGTGTGCGTGTGTGTGCGCGTGCGCGGAGAAGAGAGGGAATGTTGTAATTTTAAACTTCAAAAGCCTCAATGAGAAGGGGATATTTGAGCAAGAATATGAAGGACCTTGGTGGTCATCTACATAATATCTGGAGGAAGATAAATTTAGGCAGAGTGAATTTGACCCAGCAGAGTCAAATTCCAGAGAGAGCAAGGGTGTCCAGGGTGGCTGCATCACTGGGTACATTGGAGTGTGGAGTCGGAGTGGGAGTGGAGGGAGGGATGATAGAAAAGGTCAGTGTCTCCACACAGAAAAAGAAATTGGATTCCTAACTAATATCATACATAAAAATGAATTATTAAAGTTCTACATGTAAAAGTTTCTGTAGAAAAACATAGATATCTTTATGTTTTTGGGATAGGAACATAGATATCTTTATGTTTTTGGGATAGGAAAAAACACTTTAAAACACAAAAATGAAAATCACACAGTAAGTGATTGATAAATTCAATTAACATTAATATTAATATTAACATTAATATTAGTCATTTCTGTTCATTGAAACTCACTCTGAATGGTTTATCTGCACTATGGAGAACAAAGCAAGGTTTATTTTCCAGAATACAATCTTCAAAATAATAAGAAAAACAACCCAAGCACTTGCCATGCTTCATTCCTTGGCAAAGTGTTCTACATAAATCAACTCAATCCTCATAACAATCTTAAAACATAGTTACTCTTATTATTCCCATTTTAGAGGTCAGAGAATAGAGGAACAGAGAAGTTTTGTTATCTTGTCCAAGACGCCAGTAAGTAATAAAGAGGACTTGAAACCCAAGAAGTCAGTATCCAAAGGATGTGTTCTTACTGCTCTGCTTTGCTATCCTATGCCTCCAGCCCTTGAATTTTCTCAGCCAAGTGCAAGAAGAATTGCAGTCCAATAAAATTACAATCCAATAATGGCAACTGTTCCCAGGAATTAAAACTCAAATCCAGTTAGGAGCCTGGCCCCTAGAGAAAGCCAATAAGGACCAAGACCAGCCAGCTTACAGGGTCCCAGGCTCAGTAGGGCTCTTAGTTTAATGCTCTGCTACAGCTGTCTTGAAATTTTTAATAATTTTTAAACAAAGCACCCCACATTTTCATTTTGCACTGGGCCTTACAAATTATGGTGCTGGTCCTGATAAAAAACAATGGTAATGTGGGGAATTAATGAGATCCTCTCCATCTTTCGGATCATTTTACACCTTGGAAGTATACACACAGAGAGGTGACTAGGAAGGGTTCGCTCCATCCTAGAGTTCTGACAGTTGCTTACTGTTTTTGTTTCTCTCTTAGCATTTAAATTCCTTGAGCAGGAGAGAGGGTTTGCATAATCATCCAGTTACGTGAACTCCACAGGATGGATAAAGAACTCAGTACACGCTGGGTCATGAGACAGGCTATTATATAATGTTGAGTTATGGTAACTTATATGCTTACCTACAATTCACATTTTTTTATTTAAAAAAAAAGCAGATTCTCATTTCTTGCCCAGATAATTGAACGGCTTCATAATTTTTCCACTGGTTTTGAATGCTCTCTAACCTCATTATTTTCTGTACTATTTTTTTTCTAAAACACAAATCTGATTTTATCACACCCATGCTTAAAATTTAAAGTGTCTATTAGAATTCCAGATAATGTCCAAACTTTTTAGAATGGCATAAATTTTCTCATAAACTGGCTCCTGCATGTATCTCTAACCCTATTTCTTATCA
The DNA here is from genome assembly GCF_037043125.1 of Eumetopias jubatus. Classification (NCBI taxonomy): domain Eukaryota; kingdom Metazoa; phylum Chordata; class Mammalia; order Carnivora; family Otariidae; genus Eumetopias; species Eumetopias jubatus. The sequence goes on from NW_028274809.1 coordinate 91,794,227, forward strand.
TCCCTCCATATGCATTATGCATCCCAAGCCTCACTAGCTGACTGTTATTCATTTAACTAAAATGTTCTCTGCTGCTGCCAAGCCTCCACACACACACACATCTTCTCTTCTATATTTAAGATACTTGTATTCCATGTTTACTTGGAAACTCCTGATCTACCAAATCTTACATCTTCTGACCACTTAGCTAGAGTAAGACACCCTCCTCTTTGGCTACCTAATACTCTGTGCTCATTCCTGTTATAAAAAAGATAGGTTTATGTACTTGCATCTTCTATCAAAAAGCCCCTTGAATAAAGTAATACCATCTTATTAACCTTAATGTTACTAGCTATTGGCAGAAAGCGTGGTATACAGTAAACCCTACAAAAAGTTTACAGAATTACTGATACATTCATCTGTTATCATTCATTTGATTATTACTTACACACTTACTCTGTGGCAGCCACTATTCAATGTGTTTAAGCACTGAACATGGAGCCTATTTTCTAATTGGGAGAATGGTTAAGTGCTATGAGGAAAACAACATGTGGTAATGAGCAAGAAAGAGAATGGGAAGAGGGGATTTCTAATAAGACTGTCCGAGAAAGGCTCACCAAGACATGCTATTTGAACTGAAACCAAAATGTTGGGCAAAAGGCACTTACGCCAAGGGCTGGGAGAAGAGAATTTTAGGAAGAAGGTGCAGCCAGTGAAAGTCTGGACAAGATATAAAAGCTTGGTCAGAAAGGAGGCCAACGTAGCTAAAAGGAAAAGTAAAGAAAGCAGTGAAAGGTGGAATAGGGGTTTACAAAGTTGCCTAGCACCAGTCTGTGAGGGTGGAGCCCTCCAGATGATTCTTTTCATGTGAAGGGTTACATCCACCTCTACCGCCCTCTTTTCCCAGGATTTTCTCCCCCTCCTACACTTGTGTGTTCTTTGGGAAGGATGAGGGGCATCTAAACCATGGTTTTGGGAGAAGGAAGTGGACATATGTGACTCTTCCTTCTCTCCCCTTCTTGTTCTTTGGGATGTATCTGCTTGTAGAAGGCACATATTCCGATCTGTTCTGGGCTACGGTCATCAAATTTTTAGCTGTCCAACATGGGCTGTGACCGGGTAGTTAATCCTGTCTAATTATACAATTGAGGATCAGCTGATATTTTGATCCCCATCTACTCTGACTAATTCTCAATTGTTTCTAAGTTTGGGTGGGGGAAAAAGTTGATGGGGAAAAGATAGACTTCCTCAAAGTCCAAGACCAAATATGTGCTTGCTGGTCATGTATAATGGTATTTCATGTTCCATGCAATATAACAATATGTGTTTATTAAACTCCTATTATTTTTCTGCTAGAAGAAAGTCTTTCTTTTGCTCTCTCTCATTCTTTCTCCATATATACATACAATACACTTCTAACTATCTTTCGTTTACAAAATTAATAACTTTATTGCTTGAGCTTGAATACCCATGGATCCTACAACTTGGAGGACATAGGAGAAATACAAAATGGAGGACAAGGAGGGAATTAGTGCATACTGAGCAACTATTGCTAAGCTAGCCTCTTCATGTAGGATAAGAAAACCCTAGGAAGTAAATTGTCTTACAGACGCTACATGTTATATCTATGTTGCAGGTAAGCATATAGAGTCTCAGAGAGGTTAACTAAATTTTAGAACACACAGCTAAGGGGCAACACCAGGAGTCTACCATAACTATGTTAGATTCTTTCTACTACACATGAACAAATTAGAGAAAAACTCAAGAAAGAATATAATTAAGTGTCAAACTGAATATTTGATTATATTCAGTTCAAAAAGCATCTGGTCATCCAGCAGAAGAGGATATTGTTGGCTCAAGTTAGAAATGAGCGTATTTCCCACAGAACCTGTCATTGTACATGTGGTCTATATTCTTACTTTGGTTATCATTCATAAGGCCTCTAAATAAAGTTATGATAAGCATATTTTAGGCATCAGAGCAAACTAAATTTAACTTGAAAGGACCTCAAATGGCAGAGAATCCACAATTCCTCACATACTTATTTTCAGATATTTTATTCCTTATCACCAAAAACATGCCGTTCAGTAGATATTCTAGCTGAACTATTTCCATGTAGCAACTTATTTTGAAGGAATTTCAAGAGATTAGCAGAATATCTAGTGAAGAGTTTTCTATTAGTGAACACTTAAAAGTTGTTTGTCTAAACTATGAGCAATCTACCTCATTTTAAACATGAATTTAAAATCTTCTTGATTTTGGGGCACCTGGGTGGCTCAGTCGGTAAGCGGCTGCCTTCAGCTCAGGTCATGATCCCAGGGTCCTGGGATCGAGCCCTGCATTGGGCTCCCTGCTCAGTGGAAAGCCTGCTTCTCCCTCTCCCTCTGCAGCCCCCGCTGCTTATGTTCTCTTTCTCGCTCTCTCTCTCTCTCTCCGTTAAATAAGTAAATAAGTAAATAAATAAATCTTTAAAAAAATGTTTAAAAAATAAAATAAAATCTTCTTGATTTGTTACCTTACATAAATTATTTGACATTCTTATAAAACCTGGAGCTCCAAATTGACATATTAAGATCCTGACATTTAGCTCTACCTTTAACTCTAAGTTTTGTTGTAGTAAGACAAATTAGTTTATAAATCTACCATCATATTAGCTAATCCAGTGAGTCAAAAACCTCCTTAAACCATACGCTAATTTAGAATCATATTAACATAGGATCAAAGCCAAAAGTGAAAATAATTTATTATTTTACTTGTAGAAAATTATTTAATAAACTTAAAGTAACACCCCATCTAAATCAAAACTAATTTATTCTCTTCCTTCATAAGAAGTGTATTGAAAGTCTAAAAATAAACTTCTAATTAGAATGGGTATCTTGGTTTCTGAAAGGCAGCTTATTTACCTCTACAGGCAAATAGAAATTATATTGTGATGCAATGTATTACCTGCAGAGCATTCTAGAGATATGAGAAAGAAACCAGCCAGAACTTAAAAAGAGTTTGAAAAGAAAGAGCACTCATATCGAAAGAAACACAGATTTTGCCACCAAGGCTAACAATAAATCATTATGAATATCCATGTGAGCCACAGGATTTATTTATGGTAATGTAGCTTCACTGTTGAATGAAGGAGATTAATAGTGCTTTATAGCAAGTATTAGTTGAAAATGTAGAAGGAAGACGGTGGATTTCATATGTAAAGAACAGAACTTCATGCACCAAATCTACATTTTAAAAATTTTGTCTGCTTTTGTTTATTTTATTTTGTTTGGTATGTTAGTTTATTTTATAAGACGACCAAGACAACACTGTTTGTCATAAACAGTGTTTTCTAGACTTTTGCTAGAAATCACAGCCTAGACATTTTGGTAAGAACTCAAGTACACACAGACTGCACATTTGTTTGTTTGAAGTAAAATATCTGGCTCCGATCATACTCAGGGTGAGTGCTGTCTCTCTCCTTCCAGTTTCTACTCTTCATGAGTGTATAATTCTACTGCATTTCTGTTGCCTGGGGCTTCATTTTCCTTTTCTGTATTTCTACCTAATGTAAACCACTCTCTTCCCAAACCAACTCTGAAGTGAAAGAGGATGGCTTTTGCGTTGGAAGCAAGCAGGTGGGTTTCACCATGCCTCTCCCTGCAGTTCAGCACCTACAGAGTCTGGCTGAAACAGAAGTGAGCGAATGAGGCATGTTCTGGATTCTCTCCCAAAGAGCTGAGCTTGGGTGTTCTGGAGAGGTCAATCTCAGTGGAGAACAACCCCTGCCCCATCTGAGGGGGAATGCTCCCACACTCAGCTCTCGCTGCCTTTCTGCACATTGTCCCCTTCCCCTTTCAGAGGGTTACTGACCTGAGGGGGCAGGTCCACAGGTTGCTGAAGTGGCTGAGGGCCTGACACAAACTGGGCCAGCAGGCTCCCTTTCTTGGTAAGCTCCATAAAGAGCCAGAAGGGAAGTTTCTGTCCATGTGGGGTGCTTGACTACAAAAAGTGTGGTAGAGTGGAGCCTGGGACAGCCATTCCGGGGCTCTGTATCTGCTAGTTATGAGTATACAGATTCAGAGAAGGTCCATTACAAGGGGCAGGACAGTAGGTGTACACAGAGAAGCAGAGACAGAAGGAAGCACACTGGCCTGGAAGCTGAAGAGAGAAGCCTCACTTCCTGTTTGCTTTTCTAGTTCCCCTGACGTCCATGGGGAATTTTTTCCCTTATTTTTGGATATCTGTAAGATTTCCTGTTATAATTTCCCAACAAGCCATTTTAACCTACTACAGCTTATAAACCTTGGATCCTTGAAAGCCAAAATAAATGATTAGAACAATATAGTAGATGCAAGTTACACATTTCTTAAATAATCCATTGACTAATGGTTAAATTAAATGTCTCCCATAGTTCAGGTGTTCTCAAACTTTAATGTGTCTTAGAATTACTAAAGCAGTTTGTTTAAAAAATGGCAGATTTTGAGGCCCGAGGACTGACCTCAAAATCAGAATCTCTTAGGATTTTAACAGGCATCCCTGGTAATTCTGAGCTAGAAATACATGGGCCACACTTTTGGAAACCTGTTCAAATTACTGTTTTACCCTTGGACCAGTCTGGGCCGCTGCAAGACTACACACGACCATAATTTTGCATTTCAGCATTATACCTTTGGGTTTTATTAAAAAGAAAAAAACACAAACAAACATAAAGCCATGAAACCCTTCATTTCATTTCCTATGGACACAACTGCCTCAGTTGGTGACCAGGGCTGGAATGTGAAGCTGCAGTACGAAATGCCTTCTGGGAATTAGCAACTGAATAGGCTTTGGTTCCCATGAGATACTCATACGATTCCATTAAAAATAATAATAAGCACACAGACTGATGGACATAAGAATGAGTGCATGAATGTGAATATGTAAACAAACAAAAAGGATGAACCATGTTTTTAACCATGTTTGCTAGGAAACCAGAGATAAATCTGATTCTCTAAGTCCCACATCTTCTATCACCAAGAGCACTGTGTATGTTCTTGCAGTTAGCTATGGAATCATTTATGAAAGAAATTTAGTTGTAAAAGCATCTCAACTTTCCTCTTAGCAGTTTGCCAGCTTTGCTTAAGCAGGTTGCTTCTAACTGGCATTCATTTATTTGACATGGATTTACTGAGTTCTGTTCTGTCTTAAGTTTATTACCAGGCACTTTTGGGAATGAAAGCAGAAAAGGTTCCAGCCTTCAAAGATTTCACGTCCCTTCAGAGAGATACAAAACACCTTTACCAATAGTTAGAATGCAAGCAAGTCAGACAGGGTTATGGGACTCAAGAGAGAGGAGTGGTTGTTTCCAGCAGAAGGATCAGGACAAATTCTGTGAAGGAGGCAAGGATTTACACCTTGGTTAGATCTGGGCAAGCAGCAGAGATAAAGGAGAAAGAGATTCTAGACAGAGTGGAATTCTGGTTTTCCTTACTCCTTTCACAGCACTCTGATCTTCTGCCTAGCACCTATTATGATTTGTACCTGCATGTTCATTGGGTAATTATGGATTCAATGCCTCCATTTTCCTCTAATAGACTCTACCTTCCATAATGGAGGGATCTGTGTCTTCACTCACCACTCGGCATATATGCACGCGGTGCCAAGCACAATGGCTGGAACGCACTAATTGTTCACCCAGTGTTTATTGCTGACCGAGTGGATAAGAGCCTAGACTTCCATGTGGTTTTGCCCTCTATGAGTGTTGCAATCTTGGGTCCTATCCCTAAGTAAGCCTCTATTTCCTCATATGTAAATTGGAGTAATAATAGTTCTTTCTGTATAGAATTGAGATAAGAGTAGGATAATGGATATCGATAAATTACGGCTTTTATTACTTTGATAGGAAGAGACGGTGAGATGAAGCAAAGGCATGCTGATATTATAGCCTCTCAGTGATAAGTCTGACCTTGTCTAACAGTTTTTCCCTATAACTGTACAGGCTCACCAGGCAAGGCAGGTTTAATGTCAGCCAGGTATCTTTACCTGCTCTTGGCCCCTTTTGGACCAGGTGACCAGGAGTGCTTCCCTGGACCAATCCCGTCACCTCATCTCTGGGGCAGCCCTAATGGAACAGCTGTTCCTGTTTCCCTAAACTGTCCCGATGGTCAATGAAACAGCACGTGTGAACGCATTGTGTGATAGGTCTGTGATGTGCCATGCCGGTGTCACAGGTTTGAGAGTTCCAGACTCCAAATTCTTGAATTGCTAATAAACAGGCAAAATGAGCTGTGCTTATCGACAGGAGAAATAACTTGTGTAGGGATAAAACAGGCAGGCCCTGAAGTCACCGAATCTGGATTCCATGCTGGCTCTACCTCATGCATGGGGGCTAACCTGCAACCCATTTACTTCATGCTTCTGAGCGGGGGCTCCTCACCTCTTTGGTCATGTGGGATTATACCCAACTCCTGGGGCCGATGTAGGAAATGAAGAAAAATCACAGCTGGTGATGATGTGAACTCCAGGTCCCTGCAGCTGTGCATCAATCTCCGGTGTCAAAGAACAGGGCATCAGGGAGAGGAGGAAGAGTGTGGACTGAGAACACTTCCTGTCACCTATTACATAGACTAACGTTTCCTCTGAAGCTGAGGTGTAGGTCGCACCAGCCGAGTTCCAGCAACTCTCCTATTACACAACGCTGTTCCTCCATGCTGGCAAATGGTCAAGGGGCTCTGATGAAGTAGTCTTAGTTTCTGTTGCTGTTGCCAAACCTGATTTTATTTTTTTTTCCCCAAATCAATTCCCCCTCATATGGATTTTAATAGAGGCTGGCAGAAGGTGCCAAATCTTAACTAAAAGCAAAACAAAGCCAAACAAAAACAAACACAGGAGAGCAAAAAATTACAAGAAATTAAGAGAATTTTATCCATTATTTTGTTTCCCCCTGAACTGAGATAAAGTGTCTTTAATGGTTTTTATCAGCACAACACCTCAGTTTGGCAGGAATATGATTAAGAACTGTAATCTCCACAAGCCCAAGTGTTTGTCACTCCTCCTACTAAATTTTCAGGAACATTTATTGAGTACAAGGACAATGTAGTGATATATGGGCTTTAAATTATAGACTAAAGGGGGCAAGTCACCCCCAGTGGAGCCCATATAAAACAAAGGCACCTATGTTCTGCATTTTGAGGCTGGAGCTTGGGACATGTATGTGAGATACACACCGTATTTTATGTATTCCAAAAACCCTTGGGAATAGATAACATCTAAAATTTACAGAGGTGGGGGCGCCTGGGTGGCTCAGTTGGTTAAGCGACTGCCTTCGGCTCTGGTCATGATCCTGGAGTCCCGGGATCGAGTCCCACATCGGGCTCCCTGCTCAGCAGGGAGTCTGCTTCTCCCTCTGACCCTCTTCCCTCTCGTGCTCTCTCTCATTCTCTCTCTGTCAAATAAATATATAAAATCTTAAAAAAATAAAATAAAATAAAATTTACAGAGGTGGTAACTGAAATTTAGGTTACTTTTCTCAAAGAAAGTCATTAGATCATCAAAATGCCTTCGACACTATTTTGCGGGCCAGTGTCCCAGGCCCAAAATCTCGATTACTCAAACACAGCAGATTCCTCATTATTCAGGAGTAAATTAGTACTCCATCCACTACTTCCCATGTAGACAAAAGTACAGATGGGCCTGTGGGGAGAAAGTGGGAATCCCATGTGCTGGAAAGGGGTCAGTGAAGAGAGAAGGTGATGCTAGTATGGATTTGAATGGGAGAAATTCTGGATTCTAAGATAGGTGACTTTTGACTTATTCAACATTCTGAATGACCAGTATCTCTTCCCCTAATTGGCCTGGGTCCACCAAACAATGTGTTAATGCTATGACTTCATCTTTATGGAAGCAAAGTCTTTAGGAATTAGAACTGGTTGTGGGAAAGATGCAGAGTTCATGTATTCAGTCATTCAACAACAATTATTGAATGCCCTTCATGTCCTAGACGTTGTGCTAAGCCCTGCAAGTTCATTAATGAAATCAGAAGACAAATGCCCTCTAGATGTTATCATCTTGTCCAAGAAAAACACAGACATGGCAACAACTGCCATCATACTGGCACAGGAGGTCTAGATGTTGCAGGACACCAGTGTAATACAAGACAAGTTCCCTGTTCCTAAGGAATTTACATACCACTACTACTAATCAATTTCCATGTATGTTACATTCTTCAATGTGCCCTAGTCTCAGTTAACCCTTATAACCACTCTAGGAAGTAGATGCCGATAGTATCTCATTTTAGACAGGATGAAACTGAAACACAGCAAGTTGAAAGGGAGTTTAAAGTGACTTATATGGCAAAGATGGGACTTGAGAGTCCATGCTCTTAACTGCTGCACCACACCACCTAGGCAGTTAAAAAAAATTACTCTCTTTGATACCAAAAACCTCAAGACCTATCTCTAGGAGGCTTGACACAGGAACAAAGACTACCATCAAATGAAGTTTCCTACCAATTCCCAGCAGCAGTTTGCCTTTGGCCTTCCTGTTTCCATGACACTACTCTCCAGCTTGTCCCTTAGAGAGGAAAGTTCAAGGAGCTCCCTCAGCCTTTAATTATTGATACTGACAAATAATTAATCATTAGCTCTGTGGTTTGTAGGAATTTATAAGAAGATTTTGAATATGGCACATTTTATCTTCTAGTCCAATAACTTTACTTCCTACATATTTTCCCTTCTATAGAAGTGGTATACAAATCTGGGAATTATTTCAAAATAATCCATGGGTGGGGTGTTAGACAGGGGGAAGATGGTAGTAGCACATGGAAAACAAGTAAGTTGATGATTGTTTTCACTTAGCAATGGTTACACAAGAGCACGTTCTATTAATAGTTAATATTCTGCATTAACATTGTATTAATTTATGTACATGTCTGAAACTTCATATAATCCAATTCTGGAAATAGAAAGTAAGCCCCTTTAAAGATAACCTGGGAAAATCCTGGAAAATCAGTACTGATTTGTGACTTTTAAGTAAAAACATGAAGTGTGATGGTTACAAGAGCAGTGGCCAAGATAATTCCCCAAAAAACCAAGACAAACAATTATCAATGATCTCCTACAATAGGTTGAAATGTATGTGAAAGCATGTCGCACAGTATAAAGCACTGAGTGTTTCTCAGCCTTACCCACTTAAGGAGTCACTTGAGGAGAGTTTTAATATTGCAAATGTCCCTTCAGCATGAAGAGATTCTGACTAACAGGGGCTAGGGTGAGTCTTGGACATCTGTGCATCGGGAAAAAAAAAAAAAAACTACACAGGGCTGAGAACCTCTACAATAAGAAAACTGTTGTCATTATTAAGCAAATTACATTGAATACTTCAGGCAGGCGTTTGCTCTATAGGCTGAAGGAAGGATAAAAGAAAACAGTAAGTAAAGTACCAAAGGTTGATTCTTGATCATTTGGCACATTTATTACTGGAACTTAAAAATTAGAGAGGCCACAATAGGGCCACAGCTTGACAAATATCTAATTTGCTTAGAAGAATGGGACTATCATTAAGCATTTAAAGAGAGACACAGATGAGGAGGAGTATGAAGGCAGGAGCAGTGACTGGCTACTAGCTAGAGATCATTCATGGCTTGAGGATTCTTCCAAGTCATAGGATTTAGTTCACGAACCCAGCCAGGACCAAATAAAAGCTGACACAACTCATACATGGCTAAGGCACAAATCACTCCCGGTGCACTCAGGCCCCTGAAGCCCCATTGGCTCTCTGAGAGGTTTCAAATGGGTTTGGCTTGAGGTTCATAAAACCCAGTGATTCCCTGATCATATGAAAAGCCTATTAAATCATGATGTCTTGGAGAAGAACCCAAACAAAAAGGAAATTCTAGAGATCTCTAGGTGATTCCACTGTGCAACCAAATTTGGGGACCATGAAAATTTGACAAACCAATCTGAAACCACAGCTGCAAAAAAGAGCTCCTCCTTCCTCTTTAGCTGAGATTGTCACCTGCTCTGCCCCATGTTTCTCCTGATTTCTCAGTGTAGGTTAAACCATTTCTCTTCACCCCACACCATACCTCACCTGTGTCCTCACCTGCTGATTTGTTCCTGGCTGTGCTTCTCACTTTACAACTTCGACCACATCATTACCTTGTTCAAAAATTTCTAATGAACCCCATTCTGATCTGGAGCTTCGCAACCAAAATATAGTTACCTGCGAGCTTACAGAAAGGTACAATTCCAGAACCCATCTGGGTCTACTGAATTAGAATCTGCATTTACTAATAAGATCCCCAGGGAATTTGTATGAACGTTTAAATTTGAGAAGTATTATTCAAGAGCACCATTCTCCAAAGTATATTTTGAAGGACACTCTCAAGGACAGAGAGTATCCTGCCTGGATTCAAAGTCACACCATTCCCTCTCTTTACAGGAACTCTGTCCATTCAAACAGTAGTTACTGAGTGACAACTACGTCTCATACTGTGCTGGGTTTAGAGGGTCCAGCAGTGAAGATGACAGAAGTGGTGTCTGAATTCATGGACTTATAGCAAGGACAATATTGACATGGAAAGGTAACTACGGGGATATTATAAAGGGGGATGTGCGGGATGCCCTGGGATTATCTAGTTAATGAGGTAGACTGGGGATGGCTTAACACATCTGGGAGATCTGGAACATGAGAAGAGCATTCCTGGGGAAATGCCGCCAATGCAGGTCCCTGTGGATGCATGGGGTCAAGACAGGTGGGGCATCTGACTACAGTGACAGCTTCAAACACAACAGGTGCAAAGGCTCAAAGCAACTATGGAAATGCTTGCCTAGTGCTTACTCCATGCAAGGCAGGGCTCTGGGTGCTTTCCATATATGTAGGTGTGACTATTAACCCTGTTTTATAAACAAGGAAACTAAGGCACAGAGAGATGAAGTATGAAGTGTCCCCATCAGAGAACAAACTCTGAAACTCAACCTTGTCCATCTGGCTCCAGCATCTATGTTCTTAGCTATCACACTTTACAACTGTTGAGCTGGGAAGAACATGATGCATACAAGCTGAAAAACAGGCCATATGTCCAGAGTTCAAGCAGTGTTTGTTCGCGGATCTTTTTTTTTTTTTTAATCATCAGAAGGAGAATGCATTAACATTCAGGAGCAGCTACTTACAACACATATTTTTGGGGATCATCCCATAGTTACCGAATCAGAATATCTAGCTATGGAGCTGAATATCTGCATTTTAGTAATGCTTCCAGATGATTTAAAAACAATAAAGTCTGAGGACCATACGTTTAGACGTACAATTTCCTTCAATATTCTCCTCCCTCTCATAGTCCCCCTAATTAACCCAGAGTTACTTAATAATTTATTGGTCCCAAGGTATAAACTAAACATGAGGATAAATAGGATTGAAGTGGAAAGTTGGAATAAATCTGAAAATTGAATCTTTGCTCCTCCAGGTCCCCTGGCTGCCAGGCTGTGAAAAGAATTACCTAGGCTTGAAAAATTGGAGGCAAAAAAAGACCACAGAGGCTTAGAACTATTTTCATTACAATGCCAACCATTTAAATAACTAATTGAATCTCTGGAAATTGAAGTAAAATTTAAAATTGCCAGAAGAGCAATTATTTCACATGCTCTCTGATTCCTCCATCCTTAGCCAGTGCTAGAAGACTCTCAGGCAGCAGAGAATTTTCTTGAATGTAGAATACATGCAAGAGCAGTAGCTGAAGTAATCTCCAGCCACTAGGGTGCACTGGCTCAACAAAATCAATATGCCTCCTTCAGTGTCAGGGGACCCTGACAGCTCCAACACCAGTATCTGGCTGCCAGTGGGGTATTCTTTTAATTCAGTCTTTCCTCTCTTATAATCACTTAACAAAGGAATTATGCTAATTTCTCGTGAGGAAGAAACTAAAAGAAATAGCTGAATCTCAATTAAACTCCTTCATCATAACTTATTTTATTTTCCTGCATTTTCTCAATATTTATCTTTATTTATCTTTGAATGTCTTTCAAGTACAATACCACTAAAATTCCAAAAGTCAGCCTCCTAGATGCTGACTTTCAAATGGTTCAGAGAGATCACAGCTCTTCTGTCTCGATCTGTCTGGAAGTGACATTATCCTGTTCATTCAGTTAGTTCACTTACTTGATATCCCCATTCAGATAATGAGTTTGGAAAAGTTTCTGGAAGATACTGTTATTTTTATCCCTCAAAAGATCAGAAAAATGTTCCACTGTAGTTTTCAAAGTTCTTTCATTTTCAAACTATTTATTTTAATGCTATCTATAACAAAGATCACTGGATACAACCATGTTAATTCTATGACAAAAGAACATTAAGAAGATGAAATGGCATGGTTATGAAAACCTTATGCAGGTTCCCCACCACTGCAATATAAGACACAGATGGTGACAATCTTCCATAGCTGTCACTACCCCTTTGCCAATCAACCCCCCCCAAGGGGGGGTTTGATGTGTCAGGCAGATCCATGTCAATGTTGGTCCCCTTTTCATATCACACAACGTGTGAGTCAAAGAACGTGGGGGATCCTAGATGCACAGGGATGGACTTTCCCAAGGAAAGGTGTGAATGCTCTCAATCTCTGGGATAGGTTCTCTCCTCCCAGAACCGCATACAGTACATCCTTGCCCCTTCTTCCAGAAGGCTAGTACAGCCTGGTCCTGCCTGAGAAGACATTACTAGCCAGAGAAGGCTAGGATGTGTGGATGAAACCCAATTTACTCTGGGCACTAGGGTTATGATTCTATGCATCCTTCCTTTCCTTGGAGTTGCCTTTTCTTACTGTGGCAATGGTAAGATCCACTGGACCAAGGCTAGGGTATGAGACTATGGGAGAAGAACCAAATTATTAACTCTAGGTCTTAGGTGGAAATGGAGCTTTTGGACTAGAGGAGTACTTGTATCTCCACACGGACTAGCTCATCAGGGGGAGTGAAATAAGCATGGGGGGAAAGACCCGTTCTAAGAAAGAGGGGCATTTTACCAAAGTGCTCCTGTGTGTTTTTTAGGACTTAGGTATTAACTATGCTGGATCATCGTCCTCTAAATACATCCAGGTGTATAAAGTATCACCATTTATAGTAAAGAAACACAAATCTTATATTGTGAATTCCCGTACCTATTCAACACTTTTTACATATCTGTCCTTGTTCCTCCACAGGCTTCTATTTATCAGTGATGTAAGCACAATGCTTAAGGCCCTATAGTCTAATAAAGATGCCCCCAGTCAGACTCCCAGCACACAGGAGCCACAGAGAAACGGTGTTGGTGATGAGGCTTTAGAAGGAACCACATGTGAATGGCTTTTCAAAACACCACAACAGGGATCCCTGAGGATGAGCACTCTTGCAATGCACTCCAGTTGAGTAACCAGTGACATTACAGCATCTAGCAACTGAATATGTTTTCCCTGCCAAGTCCTGACGGATCTGGAAATTCAAGGCTTCATTTACAAATTTTACCAACCTTGCTTCCCAGGGGGACATGCAAATGGAAAAGAAAGATGCTCCCGTTCTACAGTCTCTCATTTATTTAGCAGTGAGGAAGACAATTCAGGTGGGTTAGGAAGAAAAGCACTAAAAACAGAATGCACCGACCTGGTTGGCAGGACCTCGGGCAGGGCGTCCACTCACTGAAAGCTGTCACAATGCAGTCTTTTTTGCACGGGAGAAGGCAAGGACGCACTGTTTCAGGCCGAGTTGAATCTGGACATCTGTCAATGTGAAGAGACAATATCAATGCCTCCTGGAAGAAGTAAGTGGCTTAGCAGAGAACTGTAGGATTTCAGAACAGAAAACACTGAGGGCCTGGTTGTTCCTTCTATAGACAAGGAAGAGAGAGCCAGGGAGGTGAGGCTGCTTGCCCAAGGGCTCCCAGCCAATGGCAGAGTCAAAGGCAACTTCAGTTCTCTTGACCTTGAGACCAAAATACTTTTCACTCATCCAGGAAAAGAGCAATCCCTGAAACTAATGAAAGGGAATGCCTTCACAAAAAAGTGTCACCATCAGCATCAATTCAAATGACATTTGATTTTTTTTTTCCTGAATGAACACATCTGATATTTTTCTTGAAAAGCATTTTATTTGGGATAATATATCAAATCAGTGATATTCTACAAAAGGAACAGGGAAATACAAGGCAATATGTGAACATATTGGGAAACAAAAATCACTGAAAACCACTTAAATATGCTCTACATCTTTGATAATGAACAGAACTTTAGAATATTTAAACGACTGGCAGGTATCTCTTTAGAACATGTGGATTGATGAGCAAAATATGACAGGTGGCAAATGTCAAATACACTAACTAGCATTAGCAAGAGAAACACTGCAGTTCTGTTATTTTACTGATAATGAATGCTCACATTTGGGAGGAAAATACTATAGTCAATTGATTCATAATCACTTGGAAGAACTAAAGTCTCAGAAAATGGCAATCAAGCCTCTGTTTGTTTTCTTGCCTGCTTACTTGTTTTATGAACACAGAGGGCTAAAAACTACATTGATTGTCTTCTAAAACGGTGATATGCCAAAAAGAAAAACAGGAAAGCCCTCAGCAACATATATTTGCATTTTAAATTCTGTTCCCCATAAGTTCCTCATAAAGCACATAAATGCAGTGTGGGTAAAGCTTAGCAATATGAGCTCTGGTATTAAGTAGGCAGTGCTGAGTTAAGGGCTTTGGCTAGCTTCTTTCATTTATTCCTTATGACAACAGTGAGAGGCATTATAACCTTCATTTTCACATGATAAACTGAGGCACTGGAATAATCAGTAATGGACCCAAAGCCACATGGGGAGAGACCATTTGAGGCAAATTATGATAGAAAAAAAAAACACCAGTGTAGCAAGTTCAGACAATCAATAGACCTTCTTGAAGGAGAGAAGAGAAAACAGAGGAGATAAAGCTAATGAGGAAAAGATTAATTAAAAAAAAAAGTTCAGATGAAAAGTCCAAGAATTTTATACAAAATGACCAACATGCCAATGCAAAGGTTGTCCAGTTTTCAAACACCAAGACAAAGTAAAAGGACAGACAATAATGGATGTGGGAGAAGAGGAAGAAAAATTGGTCACCCAAGAATCTGGCTGACATCAGACCTCATCAATTTAGATAATGATCAAAATGAAAACATTTTCTTAGTTTTAAAACGTTAAAAACAATATATAAGCCAAATGTGGAAGACAGAACTTGACCGTGGAACAGAATGTACATGATATCATTCATGCCACCATCAGGTAAAGACACAGTGGACAAAGCTGGGGAGCTGGAAGGGGAGAGAGACAGAGTGGAGGCTTGGTTGTCCTTATCTGACAAAGTAGGTGGGCAGAGTGATGATCTAAATGTAAATGAAAACAGAAATAAAGTTCTAAAAAGATCAATCAAGAGTACTAATGCAACCTACCCACAGAACACCAACAATCTGGGATTTGAGACAGGAGTTAGTGTAAGTGGGCTTAGGTTCATTGCTTTCACGAGAGGGAATCAAGGAATGGGCATTATAAATTGGTAAGTGAGGAGAGGTATGAATGATGTGTGGAAAATGTATCATTTAGAGTTAAGAGGTAAACATGAGAAAGGGAAGAGGACTAAGAATTATACTTGTACTGACATAAAGATACAAGGGACGGAGATGAGACACTAACACAGTGGCTTAGTGGCAGGATAGGGGGCAGGGAGAGGGGGGTGGGAGAAGGGCTGTGAGCATCAGGTTTCTCTTTGTTATATATTATATTTCTCCTTGCATGTCATTATGATTTGTGAACCATGTGAAAGCTTACCCAGTCAAAATGGGGTGGGGGGTGCAGAGACAGAGACAGAGACAGAGACAGAACACATAGAACAACTGCTAAAATGTGGCTGTGGTTGTGTTTGAGATGTAGGATACTAAATGGAGCGGGAGATGGGTGGGACCTATGGCTTGCCATCATTAGTCTCTCTGTATTATTTTACTTCTTCTATGGACTATATGAAACTTGAATAAAAATGGAAAGTAGACATACAGAAAAAGAATTGCTCAATAAATTATTAGTGGCATTATTATTAATCATCCTTAGTATACACAGAAATGCTGTCTATCAAAGAGATCAATTCAATAAACAAAACAACAGAAAGAAAGAAGAGTGTCTTTGTGAGAATACAGTGTTACTTAAACAAGCTACTTGGGTAAGGAAAATTTATGTCATACTTTATTAGAGATAGCAAAAAACGCTAAAATCATTCCCAAGTCCTTTATGCGCATTCTGAGGTCTACTAAAATTAAATTGAGCTGCTCTTTATTCTAACTCCTCTCCAACAGCGCCTGGAGTATGGTTGGAAATGGAAGTGTGACTTGAGCAACGCCAGCTTCCTACGTGCTCAGTGGGGCAGCAGGGACCCCACGCCCAACCAGCCATTTCACACTCACTCGTCCATTGGCAAAACAGCTTAGAAATATTTGTTGTGGCACTGGCTTCAGGCTTCAGAGGGAGGCTGATCTTGAAGGGATTTTGCTCACTTCAATTAGGAGTAGATGTTAATCTCTTCCAGGGAACTGATCTTGCCTACCTGATTTACCCTTGATTAGCAACACTCACAATAAATACTCACTGGGCATAGTATCAGCTTTTCATAATACAGCCCCTTTCTCTCTGCACATTCTTCCCTTCTTCCCTTAAGTCCAAAAGAGAGAAACAGTATCATCTCCTCAGTGGCAAAGATCAAGCTCAGGTTATATTGCTTTTATAGAGGCCATGAACTGGAATGTGATTTTTGGTCTGATAGGAGCCAAATATTCTCTTGTCAGTGAAAACGTTTTTTTTGTTCATTTCTTTTGCCAGTAAGGTTGACCCTTTCTGCAGGGGTTCAACTTCTTCTTCCTTTCTATTCACATAATGTCTACCCCTTCAAGAATCATCACATTTCTAATTTTCATAAGTTCCTTCTTAGCCTTCAAAAATACTGTCTTTGACCATTAGCAACATGTGTGCCCTCCATATCTAAGAAAAACCGGAAGGTTTATTTTTGGTATTGTTGTATTGACATTGATCAAAAGGGTTTTGACTGCTTTCATGCTGTTTTCATGTGTGTGTGTGTGTGCGTGCGTGCGTATGTCTCTGTGTGTTTGTGTGCCTGTGTATGTATGCACAATACATAAACTAATTTTTAATGCCTTGATGGAATTCCATCTTATATCTTAAAAGTGCCATATTTTAGCTCAGTGTAAATATTTAATAACAGTAAGTGAATGATTGAATTGTATTCAGTGTTATTGGAGCCTGAAGACAAATAAATCCCTGGGGATATTAGACTAATTTATCCAGCCATTTCCAAAACAAAATTAAAGCCTTAAAACCTAGGGAAACATATGGATTCACTTTTTAGTTAGTAAACAAAGTATGGCCCCTTGGCTTTTGTCATAATTTATACTTCCTAACTTCATGTAACACTCAGACTCTAGATTGGCAGTGCTTTCAATAAAAGGATGAATGTATTTCACTTCAGCACATATATTTACCTGGACCAGCACTGGAATGCTCTATAACTACTATCTCGCTGTCGCCCCATAGCCTTCAGCTCCTTATAAGCACTGTGCTGAAATGCATCAAACTGAGCTACAAAGACCTGCCATTTTTTCAGTTGGGCCTCCATAATCCAGATGCAGAGATGATGCTCCATTTCTTTGATCAGTCCTCTGACCCAGGAACCAATGCACGTCTCACTCAGCTAGGTGGGGCAAACCTGCCAACTCTGTCACATTAAATGTTTAAATGGAGCTCTGTATTATTATATCTCACACAATGCCAGGTGTTTTCACATTAAAGGCAGAAAGTGCCTTATCAGGATTTAGGAAGGCTCCAAACTGTATGTTTTTAATCTTTTTTATTATGATTACCTTTTTTGTATACTGCGACTGAAAAAAAAAAAAAAAAAAACAATGAATAGTGAAACAAAACTAAACAAAACCCCGGAACTATCCCAATAAGCTCTCACTTCTGTTCCACTTCTGCCCTGGCTAGTTCTCATTTTCTGATATGATCAGTTCTATTACTCATACAATGGTAACAGTCTCACCTATACAACTGCATAGAGACCAAAACACCAACCCAGGGAAGCAAGAACTTGCAAGGAACTCTGCCTTCCAGTGCAGTGGGCTTGGAGATAAAACACATTATATTAGCCCAACCGTTCCATGGAGACATGCTTCTTTCTCTGTACCCTGAAGGCCCCTCTTTCTTCAGGATGTTTCCTTCTCCTTTTCTGTTTCTAGTCCCCTACCCCCACCCCAAGGATTTCACAAATGGCAGGGAATCTTTTTCTACTGTAATAGCTTTCACATAAAAAAGAACAAAAAATATATATTTTTCAGAAGGGCAGAACAAAAGATATTTTCTACTGCTGATAGTTTCACTATCTCACTATGCGCTTCAGTGGACACTAGGTATTAATTTCTTAGCTCAATTAATCTCCTTAACCTAAAATTTTTAAATTAATTTTACTCAAGTCAATCCAGGCTCCTCATATTTAGCAGGGTTGTTTGGAGACATACAGTAAGAATTCAACCTAAGTTGTTAAGTCTCCAGCCTCCTTAGCAGGGTAAAAAGTAATGAGCAATGTGTGTGTGTGTGTGTAACATGTGTGTGTGTTAGGGAAAACATCTGTACGATTCATTTTTCTGTGATGGTAAGCTGAGCAAAACTAGGGGTTATTCACAATAATAACATTTATGTGCTCAGGCTTTTACAAACAAAAACAAAAACAACACCTGTCATTTGAAGTAATTATAAGAATAGAAAAGGGGCTTCCTGATCATATAATCCAACTTTTCATGTCCAAATAGTCCTTTAAATGTGGCAATTTACTTGGTGTCACTCTTAATTCTAATGTCCCTTTGCTAAGAAATAAACAAACTGTACTTGTATCAAGTGGATTTTTCCTGTTCTGGTTCAGAGCTGAGAAGTTTTGTGTCAGGGAGAAGATCAGACATCAGGCATGCTAAATTTTCTCATCACAATAAGGAATAATAGTTTGCTGCATTTTATGTAGAGTTTACTACTATACCTAAGCCATATTTAATTTTATTTGTATATTCAAGCTGATATTTCACGTGTCTTTTTTAAGCAGCTGAAAATTTACATCATAAAAATGAACATTATCAAGGCTGCAATCCTTCTCAAGATAAAAGTTCTCATGTCTGAATAGTATCTTTACAAGCCTTTAAGGATTTTACCATAACCCTGTGAATTAGATTTTCACCTGAGCCAGGTGATATGTAAAACATTATTGTCCATGTTTGGCTATAACTCCCATTGATTCAATCAGTCCATGTAGTACTATGCATACCAGGCAAGTTGCAAAACACAACGGACGTCATTTGATATTCCAAAAACAGCACAAGCAATGTAGAGTCAGGTCTAAAGCAGAAATAACATTTATGAATGAATAAGAGTAGGAGGTGATACATCCGATCTAGTCATTACTCTTTACAGCAGTCCCCTTTGCCAAAATTATGATGGTGGATCAAGTAATTTTTCTTGAACAAAGGAGAGATATCAGCTTTTCTCGATCTCCTGCAATTCATATCCAATCCTTGTTGAACCCTGTAACTTTCCTACACATCAATCTGGTTCAGTCATGGATTCCAAAGTCATTTATGGTACACTAACTATATGCCAGACATTGTGCCAAAGTCTGGGGTTGCGGCAATTAAGAACATCCAACTCCAGCCCTGTGGGAGAGAGAGAGAGGAGGTCTTGTGGACAGTGCTTCACTGCAAGTCATATCATCTCCGCTTGCATCTGCAGAGCCATCTGCACATCGGATGCTCCAACCCAGCAGGACCTGGCCAGTCTGTACTGCTTCGGCCAGCAGCGGTTCACTTCCCTTAACTGGGCTCCTATGACTTTCCTTACACAACTCTTGTGGTTTCCATGCCAGGGTGGATAAGGCCCAGCGCCTAGTGTCAAGGTGGCCCAAGGTGAAATTAATCAGGTGTTTCAGTTGCCCAGGACAGCAGCGCAAATTGGATTGAATTAGGTGGAAGAGCAAATGTGCCTGCCCACATTGCCGGGAAGGGTAGGGGCATGTTTAGTGAGATGGGACAAGGGCTTGATGCTGCCAGGATATGTTCTGCTTCAGTTTCTGCTTCTTTCTGAGCATCACTTCCACTCCCTTTGCCTTTTTCTTTTAGGACCATGCCTATGGCAACTGTCAATGCATATACTTAGAGCCTCATGAACAGAACGAAGAGAGGGATTCATTTTCCCAACTCAGAAATTCCCGGAGAAGCGCTCTAAGTTGCCTCATTTGTGACACTAGACAAAAGCTTGAGCATGCCCATCCTGGGGATATATCACCCCTGTGACAGGGCTAGAGTCTTCTACCACAAGGAAGAGACTAGTTGAAACACATCCACTAGAAAATCTCCATGGACAGGGCAGTTACCCAGTCACTGTATATTTCATAGGTGCTTTACATTTTCTTTTCCAGAGGCTTCCCACATAGACTGAGGAAAAGTCACATCTCCTCATTTGGTCTAGCGATAAAACTCCCACAGCTGAGTTCTCTGCCTAATTACTCTTTTTCCTCTATCACTTGCAATTGCCCCTGACCCTTTTTGATATCTATATTCTAGCTCCCATGTCCAAGTTATCCTATTTTTTTTGTTTTGTTTTTTTTTAGATTTAGATCTTCAGGTACAGAGTCTACCATGTATGAGATTGCAACCTACTCACAGGCATGAATTAGTCTATTCACACGGCTATATGGATTTAGTGCCCATTGCACAAAAGATCAATGGAACCCAACAAAGAGTGTAACACAACCCTATCCTTTCAAAGTGGAGAACTTACCTTCACATTGACCTAGTCTTCACATGATTGAAAAAACGCCAAAAATACTGAGATGAGGTCAAGAAAATGTTTGATTACTCAAACAGATTCAATATTTGTGGGCCACATTTACTTTCCATTAGCTAATGCATGTATTATAATCTTACTAATGATCCATATTTTAACTGTTTCTACCTTTGTTTTTGAGAGATAAATTCTAGTCGTTAAGAGTCAAATGAAACAAATTCCTTTTCCCCCAGCACAGACCGAAGCATATTCATTGCTTGATAAATGTTTTTGACTAAAAATACTCAACCATGCAATAATCATATGCACTTTCAATAAATTATTGGTGATACCTTTTGGTCATCACTTGTCCCACGTGACTCTTGACACAGAAGACCCTCCGTGTCTGAATGCCCACACCACAGGTAGCTTCTCCAGTCCAGCCAATGGTGGCATTAAGGGCAGTTACCAACGTGTCTTCAGAACAGGGGCCCCAGGGCAATGTCTCCCAGTAAAGTTGCATACAGGAATGGTCATTGCATGAACGATATTCTTGGAGGGCCTGACTAGGGGGACACAGTTTTCCACCTGTGAAAATCAAAATACAAAAGAATACATAGTCGTTGCTGTTGTTATTACCAGGTTGCTGTTATGTCGTTCTTATTTTTGTTGTTTTTGCTATTTTAATGGTCCACAAAGATGGTGTTTTTGACACAGGATTCCAAAGGCCCAGGACTCTGTACCCTTCTGCCCTTTCTAGGGCCATGATCCTTTTGTCCTGAGTAACAATCTGAGGGTAATCTATTGTACTTTTCCCTCCTAAATAATAGCAGCAGTACACATTGATTAGACCAAAAACAAAACAAAACAACAACAACAAAAACCAGATTCTATTTCCCACCTTTGGATCATGTATCTCTGAGATAAACTCCAAAGAAATCTGCTTTTATTTTAGTGCTACATGATGACTACATAAATTAGTCCGTTAGAGACACTAGCCCGTGACCTTAAAGTGGTATTAGGTCAAACATATACACTTACACACACATTGCCTATATCTGGCCTCTTTTTCCTAAAAGAGCATTATTTTTCTCAGCGAATCATTTTAAGACACCCATCCTCCATCAAGCAATGCATTTTATGCAATTTGAGAAATCCAGAAGTGTCTCTTAAAGTTTGGCAGAAGAGAGCCCATCCTTAAACTCTGAAATAATGTCTGACAATGTGTTATCCACTGGCAGGGAGACGAGACAGATGTGCATCCTTACGCTCTTGGGTGAGTCAGACAATCAAACTTCATTACTGTCTTTTCTTTCACATTTTTATACCCATGTAAAAACTGGCATTTATCTAACATATTGATTTTTTTCCTACTCTTCCACCCTATGATGTTTTATTCAGTGGGCCAAATGCTCAAAAAGATTTGTGACCTTGGTTTTGTTATTCTTGTTATTTTTTTCCCATTAAATACTACTGACTTTTTTCTCCTTCTAGAAATATAAAAGACAAGAGCGTGAAGTAACTGCACTTTAAGAATATGAAAATCTTCATTCATCTTGACCCTGGCCCCATTTTTCAGGATCACAGAACAGAATCTTGTTTCAAAAGGAGCTCCTCACAGCCAGTGGCCACACCACCCTGCTGTTCTAACTGAGCCATAGGCAGACAAAGCCAAGGGAGAGCCTGAAAGAAAGGACATGTGCGTCTGGGGACACACACCATCGCTGTAAATGATAGAAACAGCTGCTCCTCTAATTTGTTCTGATGTCACCCATCTACATTTCCATAGCACATTTTAGCTTCTTCAAAGCCATGTTCAGAGCCTTCATATTCTTCCCTCTCACAACATGCCAGCATGACAGAACAGGAAATCAGGCCGACGTTAGTGGCAGTGCCTGTTCAAGAAGCCATGTCTCTTGATTCCTCATTTGGAGCTCTTTTTACCAGACATATTCCAATTATATTCCCAAATGTATGAGCTACCTGAAGCTGGATGTGTGTCAATCAAACTTTGGTTTTTTTTGTCCCCAGGAAAGTACAAGGAAAAATAACATCCATCTGACTGCCATGGCCTATACATAGGTTTGAGCTAAGACAATTCATGTAAATATAGGACCCAGTCTAGATCAACTAGAGGATTAAATAGAAAAGGCATGCATGGAAATGAAACTTAATTTTGATTCAGGCAACAGAGCTATCACCTATCTGTGGCTACTTCTACTACATGACTTTCTCAATTGCCTACTAGAAAAAAAATAGTAAGTCAGCAATTGACTCCACTGTCGAATCCTTTCTTATTACTCACCTTCTCCAGCCAATGCCAGGATAGTCCTTGACCTGGTCTGTTTCCCATCTGAATTTTTATTTGAACAAGACTGGGAACAGGATGACCACTCTGTCCACTCACTCAGCACACAATCCATTCGGCAGGGAATTTCACAAGGCATCCTTTCTGGAGGCGGGGATGCTGGGCAGAGACTCCCTGATACATCTTCTCCTGTAAGCAACCAGATCGAGACAAATGCTGATTACTGCACAACTGAGGACAGTCCAAGGAACATTTAGGCATGTTGCTTCCCCTGTTACTTCAGTTTAGCCCAGAAGACTTCACCAGGTGTCTAAACCAATAAAGTGTGAAAAATGATGGCTTCTTCAGCAATTCATAATATTTATGTCAAGAAAAACTGCCAGGAGATCATTTGGCATTTAGAAAGGTAGATACCACAGCAAAACTCTCATTTGTCATCCTTCGCAGGGACAAAATGGGCTTCTTCTAGGAACAACAGAGCCATGGATGGCTACGGATAGACATGATTGACCTGCTACTGACAACCATGTGTAATAAGTATATGTTTTTCTGCAAAACAGGGGCCAGAATAGTCTGTTGGCCTGCAAACCTCAATTTATGTGGAACATTCTATCCTATACTATAAAGAACTACATCATTCTAATTACCTTTGGGTGCTTTTACCTCCAAAAGTGTAACTTTAGGCAAGGTTATCAGATGACAATTCTTTTGTTCTGTTTGGACCTAGTGGTAAATAATCCCAAACCACAATGGAAAGGGACTTGTGGTTAAAATTGTATAATGTTGACACAAAGTTGAAAGCCCATCTGAAATTTTCCATAATACATTCATTATTCCCCCTCTGAATAATCTGAGGAATTACTCAAATATATATATAAAATGGGGGGTAGTTTGGGGGTTTTTTTGTTTTTGTTTTTACAATGAACAGATGTTAAGACTAAGGGGATCATTTCTAAGTTACTTTTCTATATCTCAAATAACTATAATAATTAAAAAAAATTCTCCTTTAGGTTATATAAGAATAGGTCACTATTATAATTCTAGTGTTACTCTTTATAGATAATAGTTCAACTCTTACTATTTGCCCTGTTCACTGTCACCTCATAAAAACAAAAGACATGAAGAATAATGATATAATTTATAGTTTGAAGTAACCGCACAGAATGTGGAATGGCATCTATAGGAAGGAGGCAGTTTTGTCTCTGTGACTTTATACCTGTGGAATTCTCCTGTCATCTGCTTGGTGCAAAAAATAAGTACAAAGGGGACTACTATTTATGGGGCATCTCCTTTGTGCCAGGCACTGTCCTTGTAAGAAGCTCTTGGAGGCAGGTGTAACCCATTTTGTTTTATAGATGAGGAGTCAGTGGTTCTGGAAGGAAAACTTGCTCAGGGTCATGCAGGCCTGAGTTGGGTATCAAATTAAAACTTTCTGACTCCAATGCTTTTGCTTTTTCCATTAACCACATTGTGTCTAATTCTAAGGAGACGGATATTCCTTTGCTGAGGAAGTAAATAAAACCAGCCGACAGTGAGAAAGACTGCCTGGAGGAGAAGACAGTACACTGTTAATATCTGCATTCATATTTGTAAATGAGGCCAGGCTCATTGCCCCTGAGGTACAAATAAAACTTTTCAAGCATATTATGGGAAGTAATAGAGATTCTAGCAGATAATCAAGCTGAAAGACCAGTTGCAATCATTCTCTTTTCAGTCTTAATCTATTTTCAGGTTGAGTCCACACTGTATGTTACACACATATATACATGCACACAGATACTATCTCTCTGCCACACACACACACACACACACACACACACACACACACACCAATACAGCTGAGAGGTAGTACTTTCCCAAGTACAGAAGCAAGGAGACCAAACAAATGCCCAACCTGCATCTAATCAAAAGTTAATTTCCACATTTGTGAATATTATTAACATAATTTTAATACAAAGCACTTTAAAGCAGTGTCTTGCAAAGGACATTTTTGAGGAATAATAGGTATTAGTAGGGCTCTTACAAAAAAGTGGGAGAAAGCTGTGAATACTGAGTTAAAACAGTAAACTTGGTCTCACTACTGAAGAACTACTCAGAGTGTTGAAAATGCCAATGTACAGTGTAAATTTCCCAGGGTGAAAATGGTGGGTAGTGTTTTTCAGCCTTATCTGACTAATGACCATCCTTTTTTGAGAAGAGTATCTCCTAGTAGTGGTATTTTTATGAATATGTTTTTAGAAAACTCTGTCTTCAAGAGTTATACAATTATCAAGTACTATTTGATGAGCATGTACTATGTCCAAGGTGTATGATGAGGTAAAAATTAATGAAGATACTATTATTTACCCCCTCGAGTTCATGCTTCATATCAGAGATGAGCTATAAACACATACAAAGAAAACTTAGTCCAAACGTAAATGCCAAGTTCCAAACAGAAAATACGGTTGTAGCTCAGGGAAGAGAAGGTCCTCTGGGGTCTAGCTTGATATCAGAAGGCTATCAACAAGGAAAAATAGAAAGGTAGAAACTTGGTGGCAATGAAAGAGGGTACCTCAGGCAATGAAAGTATCAGCGAAAAGTATGGTGGTAGGAAAATACCATGTATTTAGAAGACAATAGGGAAGCTGCATGAAGAGAAGAGAAGATCCACGTTGGAAGAGTGATTTGACATCAAATTCTGAATGACTTAGACAGACACACAACTTCTGTCATCTTTCTGCCTTCCTTAAATTCCCAGTTGCTCAGGTTTGCAGAGACCCAAATTTAACATCCTCTCCAGTCATCACTCAGCACCCTCATTATTCATGTCAGGAGCTCAAATCCTTTGTAAAACCTAAGCTTTCACATAAACTGATATACCTATTTCCTCAGTGCAGTTAAATGTCAATAATCCCGCCAACATTTTGATAGCTTGTCTATACAGGCTAATTCAGACATGTGAGCAAACAGATGAGATTTTCTTTAGGGAAACCAAACCACTAGTCATAAGCAGGATCTGTAATTTGTGAGTGAGCTGCAGGATGGGATCCTCATTACAAAGTGTCCTAGCTGTATACAGTTAAGTGTCCACAGGCGAATTCTAAAAAACAAAATAATAATTAAAAAAAAGGGGGAATCCTAGCACCACTTATCCTCTTGAGTGTGTCACTTAACTTCTTTGAACCTCAGTTATTTCTTCTGTAATAAAGAAATAACAACACCTTTCAGGGATATTCTAAGGATTATAAATCATTTATGCAACATACCTAGCAAGGCATCTAGCATATGGATGGCTCTCAATATACACAAAGCTTTAAAAAACAAACAAACAAACAAACTGTTGTTTGCAAAGATGTGATCCACAAAAACGTAACGGCCTTCTTTATCTGAAAAATCTAGAGATTGATGTTACAGCCATGGAAAGCACTTGCTTTGCCACTCATATATGTGTACAAATAACAACCAACAGCTTCACAGTCTGGCTCACATAAACTATAAAAACTATTTATAATTATCCAGATCATTTTATTTATATGGTTGGTGAATCTAAACCATTTAAGAGCCAAAAATAAAGCACTTGAGTCTGAATAACCTCATCTGCCCATCCACATCAGTATAATTATCTTCCCATTGTACAGAGAGAATCCATCTCAAAAGAAGAGCATCTTTATACTTTCCTGTTTTCATTTTCTCGGATGGATCAATGAGACCAACTGAAATCTCAGGCAAGCATGGAAAATAAAGTGGCACATGGGACAGAAACTTAGCCATTAATAGTGATTTTCACAAGCTCTGATAATCTAATGTCATAATAAAATAGAATATATTTAAGAGGGAAATTGAATTCATCTTTCAAGAAAACTGTGAAATTGCTTCCAGCCCTCATCAGCCTCCCTAGGATCAATAATAACAAACTCCACATTCTCTCCTCATGGAGTATACTTATTTAAACCAATTGTGACTCTGAGAATATGGGATATGATGCTGCTTCAATGTGGCCACTCCGTTTTGTTTTTTTGAATAATTTAACATGGTGAAATTGACATTGTATAAAATTAACCGTTTTAGAGTAAACACTTCAGTAACATTTAGTAAACCACAATGCTGTGCAACCACCACCTCTATCTAGTTTCAAAACATTTTCATCACTCCAAAATAAAACCCTTTACCCATTAAGCATTTTCTCCCCATTATCCCCTCTCCTCAGACTCTGGCAGGCATCAAGTTATGTTCTGTCTCTACAGATTTATCTATTTTGAGTATTCCGTATCAATGGAATTACACAATTTCTGATCTTTTGTGTCTGGCTTTTTTCACTTACCATAATACTTTGCAGGCTCATCCATGTTGTACCATATACACTACTTTATTCCATTTTATGATGGAATAATATTCCATTGTATGTATCTACCACAATTCATTGATCCATTCATCTGCTGATGGACATCTTTTGGCTATTGTGAATAGTGCTGCTATGAACATGCTTATATATGTACTTGTTTGCTTACCTGTTTTCAATTATTTTCAGTATATGCCCAGGAGTAAAATTTCAGGGTCATATTAATCACTGTTTTGTTTGTGATTCTGGGGACTGTGGCATAGATGGCCAGATGACTAGGGTCTTGGCCATAGTTCACACTACTGTCCTTCTCTCTTCCCATTTCCAGCTAAAAGCAAAAGTACTTAGATGAAGTAAAGATTCCTGAGCATGTAAATACACTCACAATTCCCTAAAAACGTTTCTTTTTCCAATTCAAATACTACTTAAAGTATAAAGAGCTCATGCAAACTCTACAGCTACTGGTCAAGCAACCATCTAAAGGTAATGCTAATGAGCTATTAGAGTTTGGGCTTTCCATAGCAAACTAGTATTTAAACCATACCTATGCTATATACTATATCCTATTAACATTCTTTGTTTTGTGACCTCTAAGGAATTAGAATTTAATATTATGAAGTACCATCTATCTTTTAAATTTTTTAAGATTTATCTATTTCTTTTAGAGAGAGAGAGAGAGGGAGAAAGAGAGAGAAAGAGCATGAGTAGGGGGAGGGCCAGAAGGAGAGAGAGAGAGAGAATCTCATGTAGACTCCTCACTGAGTGCAGAGCCCAACAAGGGGCCTGATCTCATGACTCTGAGATCATGACCTGAGCCAAAATCAAGTCAGACGTTCCACTGACTAAGCCATCCAGGCGCCCTTATCTATCTTTCATAATAAAAGAACAAACAACTATAATTCTTAGTTTTCTGACCTATATTATGTGTACAAGAAGAGAAAGGATTATAAACAAAATGGAGGAAGAAAAGAGAAACCCAGCTATTCACAAATCTACAGTACAATTTGGAAAGTAGACCAACATTTGTCATTATACAAACTTCAAACTACCTTGCTCTCCCCCAAATAATGCACTCTGGGTACTTTATTGATATTTTCTCTTGTATGTTATTATACTATCTATGGAAAATAATGAAACAGTTATTGAAAACACTCTACATGTCATAAAATTTTATGTCCTATTTAAATCTCAGAAAAGAATGCCAATAAATGTTGATTAAATGCTTGCCGACAGCTGAGTAAGATATCAACAGATAATACATGGTAAATTTACTGGAATTGATATGCACTTAATTTCATTTTTAAATTTAAATGTTACTTTCTTAAAGGTAAGCAGCCCCTGGCCACTTCTGGACTGAGACCCTAATCAGCTAAGGAAATGTTTCTATTTCAAATCAATAAAAGATAAAATAAAAGCTAAGGACTAAGCGCAATCTATGTGCACCAATGCAATGCCAGCAATACAATGACTGTTTCTGCTTCTTCCTGTCACGATTTGAAACGTATTTGTCTACCTAGCTGACACACATAGGAAGACAAAGAAACCCGCTGTTAGGTATTATCAGGGTCCTAATAATAAAAACAAAAGCAACTGCCATAAAATAACATCAGCATCTGGTATTTGAGAAAGCATACAGTGTATTATACTCTGCGCCAACCACATTAATGTAGGGGTGTACTGAATATTCAGAGTAACATCATTAGTTAGGTACCACTGTTACACCTGAGACACAGGAAGGTTAACAAGAACAAACAAACAAACAAACAAAAACATGCTCAAAGTCATATAGCTAGTAAGTGTCTGAAATGGGACTGGAAATCCTATCTGTTAGACATTATGAACTATACCCTTATCTATGATGCTGACCACTTCCTGGCTCCTACCTCACATGCGCACTCCTCATCACATTACTTCTGGCTGATGCCAAAACATAAAGAAGGGATACTACACAAACTATTGTCAGCTAACCAATAAATTTAGTATTAGAAAGAATAAGCCCAAAGGGGTGGGCACCTTGATCTGGGAAGTGCATCATGGGTGGGACAGAATATGGCAATCCTTTGCAAAAATGGAAATGATAAGCAGATGAAAAAAAGCTCAGAATGGAAGGATGGTAGAATAAGACAGAACGCAAGACCAGAGAGGAAGAGGAAACTAGGGACACTCAGCAAAAACAGTATAACGTGTGGTTAGATAAATAACACAGACACAAGCTAAAGCAAAATATATAATAATGATGTAAGGATACTCATAAAGTTAAAAAGAAACAATAAAACTCTAATAGCTAATAAAAGAGAAAGAAAGAGAACATAAGAGCAAAGGCTAAGATGAATGGGGGGACTCAAGAGAACTGGTAAAAAACAACAGCTAAAAATAAGAAGACGATATTTCCAAGGTAAATATGTTTACAGAAGCCAGAAGTTAGCTAAAATTTCATCTACATGGCAGGTGAGCTGCTTGTTCAGAAGCCTGTCAAACTGAGCAGCTATATGAAGTTCCCCAGCATATAATAACATCATCACAGAGGCTAACACTTTGATTGCTTAGAATGTGCCCAGCACAATCTCACATTTTACATGTAGTTATTAACTCATGTAATCCTCAAAGCATTAATAACAGTAAACTCATGCACCATATGTAGCAGATGTCAGTTATTACTCTAAGTGAATTACACATATCAGCTCATTTAAATGTCACAACAATACTATGAGGTAAGAACTATCATTATGCTCATCATAGACACAACAATATTGAGTCTTGGAGAAGTAAAACAACCTGACCAAGGACAAACACAAGTAAAATAGTAGACCTTGAATTTGGACCTGGGCAACCAAGTTCTAGAGCCTGTTTCTTAAATATGATGCTTCCTTGACACTCCTTATCTTCTACCCACTGTCAGGACAATTTATGTACGTGGCTACACAAGGCCTGATCCAGTAAGTCAGTCAAGCGTAGGGGATTACAATACCTTTAGGTCATGAGTACCGTACTAGGTGTTACTCAGGGTGAGAGAAAATGCAAAAGAGTAGAAACACCAGAAATAAACTAAAATTGCTCAAAGAAAAAACAAAAAACAAACTAAAATCTAACAACATGCCTTAGCAATGAAATGTCACATTTCCTTGGGCTTACTCACATGTTCCAGAAGAAAGTAACCACGATTTCATGTGTTTGTGTAAAAGGTTTGAAAATTACTCAATTACATCTTAGGTATGGGGAAAAAATTACTATATAGTACTGTTTTTGACATCTACCAAAATTGGACCTTGGAAAATAACTTTTTTTTCTAAAAATGACATCAATTTACTCACAAGCCCCAATTTCTGGTTGACAGACAGGAATTGGGAAGGGATGGGGAAACATAAATATAGCCATTTAAAGTGCCTACTAAAATATTCCCATTGACTTGGTCTCTGTATATCAGTACCTAGTTTTTAAACAGGCACCTGCTCTACTGCTAATTTCCAGGGTCTCCGACATAGCTTCTGATTTTCTAGTCCCCATACGTCATACTCATCTAGACCTGACTCCAAGCCGTTTCCAGTTTCCTGGGGCAATCAACACTTCCACATCCCACACTGGGGCATAAAGGGATTTTGGGATGCCCCCATGTCCTAAATAGGCCCAGAGAGACCAGATTGGGAGTGTGGTAAGTGGTGAGCTCTGGTGTCCGTTTTGTGCCTAAACACAGTACACCATTGTCTCACTGTTGCAGCCCCATTCCTATATGTGTGGTACAGGGAACCGTGTGTGCACAGTTGCTTCCCAAAGGGTCAAGCAAGGGAACAGTTCCTCTGCTTTTACTTTCCCTTTAACCTACCTGAAACATCCATAGTTTTCATTTTCACGGCCCCATATTTCATTGGCAAAAGAAGGGGGGGCAGGGAAACTCATCTGTGTACCTTCTCTTGATATCCTCTCTAAGCTCCTCCTTTCTGGCCCCGGAAACTGGCCAATGTAGAACTCTGGCTGATGCTAAAGGTGTATAGAGTCCTTTGGCTTCCCATCTTGATATCTACAGGGAGCTATTTGAAATTTACAAAACACTTTTCTCCCATATGCCTGGCTCTTACATATGAATCCTGGTTTTAAGGATTATTGTTCTCATGAAAAGAGCTTCAAATGCCATTTTGGGGCACAGACTTATACTATCTGTTTGCATTCAAGGTATAATAATCTTGATCTTTGGACACAGTGGATAGCTCAGAAATCAGGTGATGTGGGGGGATGGGTCTTGTCCACAATGACAAAAAAAGCACGCTGTTACATCTCAAAACAATCTGATGACATCCATTTAGTAGAGAAACTGTTTGTCATGAGAATTTATAGAGATTCTCTGTATTTTTTACAAGATGAATCCAGAATGATAATAATGGAATATGTAATGTAGGACATGCTTCTTCAAAAGGGAAAATCTTGAACTAAATAAACAGTGACTTATAAAGAATAGAATATTTAATGAGGAGCTGTGACATCTGGATTTGAGTTCTGCCTTAAATGCCTAACCAAAATGTGGCCCTAGAGAACTGTTAGACTTTTTTTAGGCTTCGGATGCCTTGGATAAGTGGTAGGAGGGGCACTGCTATCATCCTTGATTATATTATTCGGTCTGGTGATAGATCAAAGAGGCTAATGTAAAATAATACTTTGGAAATTGCAAAGCACCATTTATATATAATGTGTCTTTTTATTATTGGTGAAAATGAGGATAAAGGATATCCCAAATAGAAAAATGATTTGGATCAAAGATATTATCTCTCTTCTCCATCCTAATTTTGTCTTAGCTAGAAAAAATAACAGAGGAACTGAAATGAGTATAAAGGCAGAAACAATATTATTCATTTTGTCTGTTTGTCTATCTACCTGTCTATTTATACATCTAGCTATTCAGAAAAGGATCTGGACCAGCTTGAATACGTGGTATACCTTTAGAAAGTACAAGTTGTCTAGAGGTTTGCAAATATTTGAGAGCCAATATTTTTAAGTTAAACTGGGTAAGTCAATAGAGTAAACTGATAGTATAGCAGTAAAGAATGATCATTTCTTTCTATATAATTAACCTTCAGAAACATAATTTGAATGCCTGTAAACAAGAAATATAATTTATTTAGCTACCTCATTATCATTGCACAATTAAGATGTTTTCAATTTCTCTGTGACAAATATCACTGCAAAGAATATTCTTGACCATAACATTGATTGATTTCCTACGAATAAATTTTTGAGAAATGGAAAAACAAAGTCAAGGGAAATGAACTTCATTAAGATACTCACACGAGAAAACTTGCCAATGTGTGGGTTTTTTCATTATTTATCGTTATCCACAAACTTTTTAATTTACATACAATAAAATTCCCTCTGTATTGTATAGTTCAATGGGTTTTGGCAAATGCATAGAGCCTTGTATCGACTACCATTATCATGATACAGAACAGTTCTATCAACACAAACATATCCTTGTGCTGCCCCTCTGGGGTCAATCTGTCCCCAGCAATCCTAATCCCTGGAAATCACTGATCTGTTCTTTGTCTCTATAGTTTTGCTTTTCTCCCCCCAGAATGTCACTAAAAAAATGGAATTATACAGCATGTAGTCTTTGTAACAAAGTGCATTTGAGGGGCAACGATGTTATTGCTTGTATCAAGAATTTATTTATTTATTATTTATTTACTTATTTTTGATCTGAGTAGCATTCTGTTGTATGGATGTAGCACACTTTGTTTATCCATTCCCCCTGCTGAAGGACATTTGGGTTGTTTCCACATTTTGGTGATTATGAACAGATTCACATAGATTTTTAGATGAATATATGTTTTCATTGGGGGTCATAAATAATTAGGTGTCCATTGTAACACTGGGTGATATGTAAGTGTAGATTTTATAAGAAACTGCCAAGCTATCTTCCAAAATGGCCATACCATTTTGCCTTCCCATCAACAATGTATGGAGATTCTAGTTGCTCTGCATTCTTACCAATGCTTGATAGGACCATATTTTTTGGTGTTCTTTGTTTAATTTTCATCATTCTTACAGAGATACAGTGAGATTACACTGAAATGTTGATTTACATTTTCGTAAAGGCTAATGATGTTGAACATCTTTTCGTGTGCTTGTTTGTCATCTCTATATTTTCATTGGTAAAGTGTGTATTCAAATCCTTGACTCATTTTGTAATTGGGTTTTGCTGTAAGCTGAATGTTTGTGTTCCTTCAAAATTCATATACTGAACCCACAATGTGATGGTATTGGAAGTGGGGCCTTTAGACGAAAATTAAGCTTAGATTTTCAAGACAGGGGGAACCCTCATGATAAGATCAGTGTCGTTATAAGAAGAAAAAGAAGAGCACATAGTAAGAAGGTGTCTGTCTCTAAGCCAAGGAGCAGGTTCTCACCAGATACCAGGTATGCAGGCATTTTGATCTTGGACTTCCAGAACAGTGAGAAATAAATGTCCCTTGTTTAAGCCACCTTATCTGGTTTTGCCAAAGCAACCAAAGTTGACTAAAACAGGTTGTTTGTTTTCATATTGTTAGGTTTTGAGAGCTCTTTATAAAGTCTGGTATTGAGAGGATGTGACCACTGGTGGACCAGTGAGCTGGACCCATGCAATCAGAGGCTCCTCACTCCCTCCCTTGTCCTTGGAATATGCATTCCACTTGCCTTTCCCTCTCCCGGAGGCTGACCCAAAAATATGGCTTTGAGATACTGATGCAGTATTGAGACCATCTGGACTGAATATATGACTGAACTTACTCATTTAAGACCTCTATATAAACTTTAAAGATCTGGCAGGCAGGCGTATAAATCTACTCATCTTGTAGCTGCCCAAAACAAGCCTTGTATGTAAGGTCCCTCACTCATTAAACCTACCACCTACCAATCTGAAGTCATCTTCTTCCTTCTTCCATCTCCTCCTGCCCTCTACATATGGGGTCCAGTTTCAGGTCACACCTGGGAAGCCCCAAGAAGCTTGTGAACTAACAACTGGTGAGCCTGGCAGGAAGGAGGCATCCGCACGAGTTGGCCATCAACCTCTATGTGGGGAGGAGGGGCCCATATATTAGATGCTTGTGGACTATTATGAGACAACAGGGGTGATGCTTTAACACATCTGTGTGAGATCTGTGCACAGCACACTGCAGCTCAGAAGAGAACAAAGAGTGCCACGGTGGGCTGGCCTCTACTGTGTTGGGCTGGCCACTGAGGCCCCACTAGAGGCTGCAGCTCGGGTGCCGGAGTTGGAGGAAGAGCTGAGGGTACAGAAGGACGGATGGTGGTCTGATGCTCTGCC
The DNA here is from genome assembly GCF_037043125.1 of Eumetopias jubatus. Taxonomy (NCBI): domain Eukaryota; kingdom Metazoa; phylum Chordata; class Mammalia; order Carnivora; family Otariidae; genus Eumetopias; species Eumetopias jubatus. The sequence continues at coordinate 91,828,933 of NW_028274809.1, forward strand.
AGCTTCGGGGCTGGCTGACAAGGTGGGGGAGCAGGATCATCAGCTGGAGACCTCAGCGTGCCCTTCTGCAAAGCTAGGAGGGCAAAAGCTGCTGCAGTTAAAGTCCAAGCACTTGTGACAAAGCCTGACTGGGACGCTAAGCAGTGGAATCTCTGGGAAAATAGGAGAATGAAGAGGGGGATGTTGTGATTGACAGTGACCGGGGGGATGTCCCATGCCCTCTGACCCCTGATCCAAAGGAAAGCAAAAGCACAGCAACCACCACCCCAGCCAGTGGGCAGCCCCCAATTCAGGAAACATTCCTGACGAGAGAATATATGCCTACTAACCTTATCGATACAGCTGCCAAGTTCCAGTGAAAAGCCAGGGAAAGTGTCCAGACATGGTTAGTGCAGTTAGGGGACACAAGGGCACCACAACATTTCTCCACAGGGCAGAAAAAAGAGAGAGATAATGTAAAACATCCCATACCTCCTGCCCTTTGGCAGCACCTGCATGGTATGAGGAGGATTCAAGGTACTTGACTTATACATTGGATGACTCTACCCCGCACTGAGGCTTGGCCCAATGAGGGAAATCTATAAAGGAGGTACAACAAATTCTTGGGGGGAGGGTTGGGAATGAGACAGGCCATCTACACACTGTCCTGATCAGGCCACATTCACTACAGGAATGAAAGCTAAGATACTCCAGTCTGCCCCCAGTACCTGGTATGAGACACTGATATACATGCTGAGCCCAGTTGTAAGACAAGACATTTATGGTGTTGAGCAACCCATTGGCTGATCTGGTGGGAAGTGACAAATTCCAGGAATGCACATGAGCTGTGGAGAAGACCCAAGACAGAAGGAGTTCAGAATGCCAAAAGGCTATCCCACTTGGCTGTAAAGGGTCAGGTAAAAATAACCCTAAAGCAATGACCTCATTGCTGCATGGCCCTCACGTAAACAGATAGACTGACAACCTAATGCTGGTTGCTGTGTATGGAAAGCCTTAAAACCTGGACAATAGTTCAGACCTGCCCCATCTACCCCTACCACCCATGATGCCTGACCTGCTCCAGCAGAGGCCTCAGAGATATAGTCCTATTGGGTGTGAGTGCCTCCCATGTCCTGAGGGCAGGATGCAGACCAAGACTGCCTCCAGGTGAGAGCCACTGGAGGAAACTAGAGACCTCATGTTGAGTTCAGTATTCGGTAGTCCTCCAGAAATACACAAAAGGTGACAGGTATGGAGGATATAGGAGCCACATATACTCACCCTCAGAAGTTTTCTGGTCCTTCAGTGCCATCAAAAGGGAGGACAAAAAGTTATAGTCAGGGAGGTCCTTTTGACACTGCAAATTGGACATTCTCTCAACTCACCCCCCCCATATGAGGCTTTTATCTCTCCAGTACCAGAGAATATATTGGGCACTGATATCTTACAAGGTCAAACTCTGCAGACCTCTATCAGTGAATTCCACCCCAGGGTTAGAATCATCAAACCAGTGTTAAGAGGAAATGCCAACTGGCAGCCAGTAAGCCTACCATCCCCACAAAGAGTGGTAATTGTCACACAATATAAATTGCCTGGGGGCATAAGGAGGTCGGAGAAACTACCTAAGAACTGCCCTGAATGGTTGTTGTATATCCTGTCCATAGTTCTTTCAATAGCCTGGTACAGCTGGTAAAAAACTACCAAGCTTTTTTTTTTTCTCAGACTACCAAGCATTGAACAAGGTAATGTCCCCATCCATGCAGCTGTGTCCACCACTGCCACTATTTGAGATGCCTTTGCCAGGGTCATAGGAGTGCACCACCCTGTCCTGGCAAATGCCTTTCCCAGTATACCCCAGGTCATCACAAAATCAATTTACCTCCACATGAAAGGGGCGAGAATGGCAAGAGTGGACTTTTCAAGTGCTTCCCCAAGGTTACATGCACAGCCCCACCATACATCATGGAACTTGTTCCTGTTTTCCTTCCCCACATTAGTAAAATAGACCCATGACGTTGATGATATAATGTTGACAAGTGAAGACTGCCTCTGTGGCAGGACACCCTGCAGGCTTTGCTGGACTATCTGTGAGGGATAGGATGGGTGGTAAACCCACAGAAATTCAAGACCCAGGAACCACCCTAAGGTTTTTGGAAGTCATCTGGTCAGGGGAGGTGCATGTTGTCCCAGAAGCTGTGACTGATAAAATGTAAGCTCATCAAACCTCTAAAAACGTGAGTCAGAGCAAGACTTCATAGAGATTTGGGAGTTCTGGAGGACAATTATTCCCCACTTGACACAGCGCCTCCATCTCTTATACCACCTGGTAAAGAAAGGACACATAAGGGACTAGGAATCAGAACAGTAAGTTGCCTTTGAGAAGACAAAACTCTAATGAAGCAGAGTAGAGCTCTGGTCATCTCTCAAGCAGAGCTACCATTTGAGTTACATGTGTCCGTGACTCTGGTAGGTATGGGTTGGGCACCTTGGCAGAGAGAATGGAAGGAGAGAGTACCCCTAGGATTTTGGTCCATAGAGGAAAAGCTCCTAGCAGTGTATAACAGAGCTCCTGCAGGTTGAGCCTCCCTCAAAGGAACAGCAACATATCAAGGTAAGAACTTCCCTTCCTATCAAGGGTAGGTTGAGAATAGGTCCATCAACCCACCTCTGCCATGGTTCAAACCCTTTTTGGCTAAGTGGCAAACTGATTTGCAGGAGAGGAGCACCCTGTCCACCAGCCCACTGTCTCTAGAAATGTGTAGATCCTCCAAATGCCCCTGTCCTTACTGTGGCGGCCCCTGTGGCCTGGATAGAGAGAGGGGAGGAAATTCCCACCAATGCCTGCTATACAGATGGGTCTAGGGGAGGCAGTCTGTCCACAGGGATCGTGATTCCTATTCAGCCCAGCACTGACACCATCTGGATGGAAACAAGAACAAACCTCAGCAGCCAGTGAGCCGAACTTAGAGTGGTTTGGCCAGTGAACACTCATGAGCTGGGGCTGTGAACCCTTTACACTGTCAGTTAGGCTGTTCTAAAGGGATTTACCCTACAGATCGGACAATGGGAAGCCAAGGGGTAGATGATTTTATGAATAAACCCTTGTGGGGTCAGGATATGTGGGAAGACATTTGCATTCTCCTGCAGGAGCCTCAGGCAGTCCTCACTGTCTTCCTTATCTCAGCTCACATGAGACTTACACCCCCAATGACACAAAGCTGCTGTTCTGCTCAGGTCCAAGCCTTAGCAACGGACTCTTTAGGTGCACAGAAAGAGTGGCCACCACAGTGCCCAGGTGGGTGGCATATTGCCAAGGATGCCAGATTGCTTTTGAAATACAGTGACTTGATTAATGAAGTAACAGCAGGCCCTGTGTATTCACAACAAGGTCCAAGGCAAGTGCCAAAGAAGTCTGGGGCCATCCACCAGAGTTCCAAACTGATGAGGGATTGGTAAATTGATTATATTGGCCCTGGCCCCCACTGAGTGAAGTTTCTAAATATGCCCTGGTTTGTGTGGACACTGCATCGGACCTAACCCAAGCTTTCCCTTGTCACCATGCAAAGTAGGCTGCCATCGTTAGGGGGTTAGAGAAGAGTACCGTGTATGGATGTGCTTGTTGAACAGACAGTGACCAGAGGTCACATTTTGAAGGTCATGATATGCAAGACTTGGCAAAAGAATATGCCATAAAATAGAGGTTCTTTCTCCCCTACAACCTGCAAGTAGCAGGGTTGGTAGAGAGAAAAAGTGGAATATTAAAACAGCACATTAAATTAATAACAGGTAAAACTGCCTTGACCGGGTAGACTGCCAAGTACTGTCCCAAGCTTTAATACATTTCAATGATCAACCAGTAGAGCCTGTTGTTCCATACACCTGACTGGGGACCTCTGCTGAGGCACCAGATACCATGAAGGTGTATGGAAGTCTCGGGAAACAGTCATTGCTCCATCTCTCACTGTGGATCAGCATGCTGTGCTGCTGAGAACACCAAGCCCCTTCATGCCAGAGAAAGGAGTTATCTACAGGAATCTGCAATGGAATGGGTGTGTTACTTTGTACCCCTTGGTAAGGGGTACTCAATCTCCATTGGGATCCCACTGTCCTGCTGTAAGGTGACCTGTTGAAATGCACTAGAGCTGGAATGGAACATGACCCATGAAAGAGGGCAGAAGGGAAGGGTCCTGGTCTGGCCTATCACGCCCAATCCATCTCTTCATACTTAACAATGCTGCCTCCTCCAGCCAACATGTGTGGTGCGCACAACCAGGTCATGTTCCTGAAGTTGCTGCCACATTAACATCTAAGCATTAGGCCACAGGTGTAATTTTTATTTTTAATTTTTTTTAATTTTTTTTTTATTTTACAGGTGTAATTTTTATAGAAGAAGGGCTTCCTATACAAGTTCCTATGAAATATTTGTCTTTTTGAACTTAGACTTCTGCTGCTCCTATGGTGTCTGGTCACAAGATGGACACCTGTTAGAAATACTTTTCTACAGTGGACCCACTCATATGGCCAACAAAGGAATCAACACAACTGTTGAGTATGTGGGCAGCTGTCCCTCTCTAGCTTGCCAAACTGCCATGGTGGTATTGCCACTCCAGGGAGGGGACTGGAAAGCCCTACAGCAATACATTAAGGAAGAATAAGTTAGGACCAGTACTCTTAATTTATCTGCTATCACCAATACTGATCCAGAAATCTGTGCCACACACTACCAGTAACAGTGGACACAGGTATTCCCCTACTGTCAATCAAACTGCACAGGCAGCCCATCAGACTGCTGACCAGAAGCATCCTAAAAACACCATCATCAAAGCCATGGGTGGTTATGCTCAGATTTGGCACAGGTCTATGTGGCTTACCCCAGGTTATGGACACTAAACACCTGGGTAGCCTTATGTTAGGAACAGAAAAATCACCCTAGACAGAACCAACTCAACTGTACAAGAAATATGGGATGGAGATCACCAAAACTATATAGTCATTCTGTCATATTAGAGGATCGTGGCTGGTTTGGCACTGACTGGGACGGCTGCCAGGTACTTACTAAGTAGCCCTGAACGGGACCCAGTGGTTATGTGGCACAAACTTTTGGCTGTGGCTTCCACCCGCATGGTTGGGCTGCTGCACCCTGGGTTTTCCCTGGACATAGGAGAGAATCCACCCCACATTAACAATAGCCAATCGCCCTCTCCCCAAGGCCAGACGGGCACATTCTGTTTTCCACTGATCTGATCATTGGATGCCTTCTTTGCTTTCCCACCCGTGGCCTGGGGGATGTTACAGCGCATATAGAAGCCCTTACTAAATCCACCAGAGAGCCTTACATCATAGCCAAACAACTCTGTCCTTTCTGAACACTGAAATGCCTCTAATGAGAAAAGCAGTCTTCCCACACAGGTTGGCCTTGGACATTACTCTACCTCACAAGGAGGCACCTGTGCTGTTCTCCAAACAGAATGTTGTGTGTTCAACCTGAGGAGTATGCTAATATATCATCTTTATTAAATCACATGAGGATACCCTGAATGATCTGAGCTTCAGGGTAGAGGACTTAATAAATCAATGGTTTGGAACAAGGGGCTCTTGGTGGAAACAGTTGTCACTGATTTTGAAAATCGGTGTCTTAATCTATGTTTTCTATTGCATGTGCCTGTATCGTCACTGTGGCATCTGGCATCTGCCTCCAGTGTGGCCACATTGTTGCCAAAGAAGCCACCTCCATGCTAGTGAAACCTCTTGCTGATTTCTCAGAGCACACTGTGGGAGGGGGCACTGTGGGACATCATAAGAGCTGGTCACAAGGGATGGAGTGTTGCAGGAGGTCATGAAGAAGTCTTAACTGCTGGGTGACCTGGACACAAGCAATTAGACGTTCCTCACCCCCTCCCCTGACCTTGGAATGTGCATTCTGCTTGCCTTCTTCACTCCCAGAAGCCCAAGGACACAGCCTTGAGACAGTGATGTGGTAGTGAGACCACAAAGACAGTATATGTGACTGAACCCACTTAAGAACTCCATATAAATTTTAAGATTTGGCAGGGAGGATCAGAAATCTCATTTTGCAGCCACCCAAGACAGCCCTGTATATAAGGTGTCTTTGCTTATTAAAAGTGGTACCTACCAATCAGTAATGGCCCGCCTCTGTCTTAGGTCTCTCCCTGCCCTGTGCTTACAGGGGCCAGCTTCAGATTATACCCAGGAAGCTCCTGGGGTTGCAAACCAACATCTGGATACAAGTTCTTTATCAGACTTGTGATATGCAAATATATTCTCATAGTCTATGTTTTCTCCCCCATTTTTTAAGAGTATATTTTGCAAAGAAATTTTTTTAATTTTTAATTAAAACTTTAATTTTAGATCTAATTATAGATTGTACTTTGGTGTCATATTCAATTTCCTTTTAATAAGACAAACGTTCAAGAAGGAACAGACGATTCAGCTCTATTAGGGATCAAACCATTCTGAACACCTATGGACTCAACAGGAGATCGAAGAAAAGAATAGCGACAACTCTCTGAACAGAAGAGCACCACTTACCGGAAGGTAGGATGTGCGGAGAAGTGAATGGAGGCGATTTGGGAGGACAGATGGCGGGGGAGGGGGCCTCGGTCCACCGCTTCTGGCAAGTGGTAGAGCCGCGGAGCACAAAATCAGAACTTTTAGAAGTCTACTCCACTGAGGGACATCACTCCAGTGGCTAAGCGTGGGGTGGAACTGTCGCGGGACAGTGTGGTCTCAGGACCCTCGGGGTCACACAAAGACCGGGGGTGACTGAGTGCAGCGGAGCTCCCAGGTATCAGAGCGGGGAAGCCGGCTGCAGAGACGGAGCCGAGGAGCGGGCTCTCAGCTCGGGGTTGCCATAAACTGTGATCCGTGACACAGTTGGGCCACTGCTCCTCCAGCAGGGACCCAACAAATGGCAGATCCAGGGAGACTCGCCTTCCTCCCTTGGGAGGAGCGGCGCGGGAGCGCACCGCAGGGACCTGCTGGGTTTGGAGACTCCACACCGAGTCGGGTACCAGAGATAGAAATGCTCGGTCACAGGCTGGGTGAGCATGGAGTGCGGCCAGAGACCGGGGAGATGGGAGTGATTGACGGCTTTTCTTGGGGGGCGCACTGAGGAGCGGGGCCCCAAGTTCTCGGCTCCTCCCGGGCAGAGAATGGGAGGCCGCCATGTTCACTCTCGTCCTCCAAAGCTGTACAGAAAGCTTTCAGGGAACAAAAGCTCCCGAGAGCAAACCCCAGCAGATTGTTTAGCCCGGACTGAAAAGGGCGGGGCAATTCCACCTCTGACAAAGACATTTGGAAACCACGGCAACAGGCCCCTCCCCCAGAAGATCAGCAAGAACAGCCAGCCAAGACCAAGTTTACCGATCAACGAGAACGGGAGAACGCCAGCACTAGTGGAATACTGCACATAGAATTCATGGCATTTTCCCCATGATTCTTTAGACTTTCAAAGTTAATTTTTTTAACTGTCTTTTTTTTTAAATTTTTCTTTGTCCCTTTTTCAACCATCTTATCAATCCCTTTAAAAAATTTTTTTATTTTTCATTTTTAGAGTCATATTCTATCCCTTGATATTAGTAGTTACCCTTATTTTTGGCATATATATATATATATATATATATATATATATATATATATATATATATAAGTTGTTCTCTCTTTAAAATTTTGAGATACAGTTTATTCTAACAGATCAAAATATACCCTAAATCTCTAGTATATAGCTCTGTTCTAGTCTCCTGCCTGATCACATTCTCTCCCCACTTTTTTTTTCTTTCATTTTTTTTAATCCTCTTCTTTCTTTTTTCAAAGAACTTCTTATCAATTCCTTTTATAAAATTTCTTATAATTTTCTCTTTACATTCATATTCCATCCCTTCATCGTATCAACCCTTATTTTGTACATTATATAAGTCTTTCTTTCTTTAAAATTTTGGGAGGCACTTTCTTCTAACAGACCAAAATACACCCAAAATCTAGTGTGTGGCACTGATCTATCCACCAGCCTGATCAGATTTGATCATATTCTGTTTTTTTTGTTTTGTTCTGTTTTTGTTTGTTTTTATCTTTTTCTTTTTCTTTTTTTTTTTTTTTCTCTTTCTTTCCCTTTCTTTTCCACTGGTTTCAGGTCTTTTCTGATTTGTTTAGAGTATATTTTCTGGGGATGTAGCTACCCTGTTAACATTTTGTTCTCTCATTCATCTATTCTCCTCTGGACAAAATGACAAGACAGAAAAAAATCACCTCAACAAAAAGAACAAGAGGTAGTACCATCTGCCAGGGACGTACTCAATACAGACATTAGTACGATTTCGGACCTAGAGTTCAGAATCATGATTTTAAAGATACTAGCTGGGCTTGAAAAAAGCATGGAAGTTATTAGAGAAACAATATCCAGAGAAATTAAAGAACTAAAATCTAAACAAGTTGAAATCAAAAAGGCTATTAATGAGGTGCAATCAAAAATGGGGAACTAACTGCTACAACAAATGAGGCAGAAGAGAGAATCAGTGATACAGAAGACAAATGATGGAAAATAAAGAAGCTGAGAAAAAGAGAGATAAACAACTACTGGATCATGAGGGCAGAATTCAAGAGATAAGCAATACCATAAGAAAAAACAACATTAGAATAATTGGGATCCCAGAAGAAGAAGAAAGAGAGAGCGGGGCAGAAGGTATACTGGAGCAAATTATAGCAGAGAACTTCCCTAATGGGGGGAAGGAAACAGGCATCAAATTCCAGGAGGCACAGAGAACCCCTCTCAAAATTAATAAAAATAGGTCAACAGCCCGACATCTAATACTAAAACGAGTCTCAGAGACAAAGAGAAGATCCTGAAAGCAGCTCGGGAGAAGAGATATGTAACCTATAATGGTAGAAACATTAGATTGCCAACAGACCTGTCCACAGAGACCTGGCAGGCCAGAAAGGACTGGCAGGATATATTCAGAGCACTAAATGAGAAAAATATGCAGCCAAAAATACTATATCCAGCTAGGCTGTCATTGAAAATAGAAAGAGAGATAAAAAGCTTCCAGGACAAACAACAACTAAAGGAATTTGCAAACACGAAACCAGCCCTCCAAGAAATATTGAAAGGGGTGCTCTAAGCAAAGAGAGAGCCTAAAAGCAGCACAGACCAGAAAGGAACACAGACAACATACAGTAACAGTCACCTTACAGGCAATACAATGGCACTAAATTCATATCTTTCTAGTAGTTACCTTGAATGTAAATGGGCTTAATGCCCCAATGAAAAGACACAGTCTATCAGATTGGATTAAAAAACAAGACCCATCGATATACTGTCTGCAAGAGACTCATTTTAGACCCAAAGACACCCCCACATTGAAACTGAGGGCGTGGAAAACCATTTACCATGCTAATGGACACCAAAAGAAAGCTGGGGTGGCAATCCTCATATCAGAAAATTAGATTATAAACCAAAGACTGTAATAAAAGATGAGGAAGGACACTATATCTTACTTAAGGGTCTATCCAACAAGAAGATCTAACAATTGTAAATATCTATGCCCCTAACATGGGAGCACCCAATTATATAAGGCAATTAATAACAAAAGCAAAGAAACACATTGACAACAATACAATAATAGTGGGGGACTTTAACACCCCCGCCCGATTGAAATGGACAGATCTCCTAAAAAAAGATCAACAAGGAAATAAAGACTTTAAATAACACACTGGACCAAATGGACTTCACAGACATATTCAGAACATTCCATCCCAGAGCAACGGAATACATTCTGCTCTAGTGCCCATGGAACATTCTCCAGAATACATCACATCCTAGGTCACAAATCAGGTCTCAACTGGTACCAAAAGATTGGGATCATTCCCTGCATATTTTCAGACCACAATGCTTTGAAACTAGAACTCAATCACAAGAGGAAAGTCGGAAAGAACTCAAATACATGGAAGCTAAAGAGCATCCTAATAAAGAATGAATGGGTCAACCAGGAAATTAAAGAAGAATTTAAAAAAATTCATGGAAACAAATGAAAATGAAAACACAACTGTGCAAAATCTTTGGGATACAGCAAAGGCAGTCGTAACAGGAAAGTATATAGCAATACAAGCCTTTCTCAAGAAACAAGAAAGGTCTCAAATACACAACCTAACCCTACACCTAAAGGAGCTAGAGAAAAAAACAGGAAATAAAGCCTAAACCCAGCAGGAGAAGAGAAATAATAAAGATCAGAGCAGAAATCAATGAAACAGAAACCAAAAGAACAGTAGAACAGATCAACGAAACTAGGAGCTGGTTCTTTGAAAGAATTAACAAGATTGATAAACCCCTGGCCAGACTTATCAAAAAGAAAAGAGAAATGACCCAAATCAACAAAATCATGAGTGGAAGAGGAGAGATCACAACCAACACCAAAGAAATACAAACAATTATAAGAACATATTATGAGCAACTCTATGCCAGCAAATTAGATAACCTGGAAGAAATGGATGCATTCCTAGAGATGTATCAACTACCAAAATTGAACCAGGAAGAAATAGAAAACCTGAACAGACCTATAACCACTAAGGAAATGGAAGCAGTCATCAAAAATGTCCCAACAAACAAAAGCCCAGGGCCAGATGGCTTCCCAGGGGAATTCTACCAAACATTTAAAGAAGAATTAATACCTATTCTCCTGAAACTGTTCCCAAAAAATAGAAATGGAAGGAAAACTTCCAAACTCGTTTTATGAGGCCACCATTACCTTGATCCCAAAACCAGTCAAAGACCCAGTCAAAAGGAGAATTACAGACCAATATCCTTGATGAACATGGATGCAAAAATTCTCAACAAAATACTAACCAATAGGATCCAACAGTACATTAAAAGGATTCTTCACCACAACCAAGTGGGATTTATCCCTGGGCTGCAAGGCTGGTTCAACATCCGCAAATCAATCAACGTGATACAATACATTAACAAAAGAAAGAACAAGAATCATATGATCCTCTCTATAGATGCAGAAAAAGCATTTGACAAAGTACAGCATCCTTTCTTGATCAAAATCTTCAGAGTAGAGGGATAGAGGGTACATACCTCAATATCATCAAAGCCATCTATGAAAAACCTACAGTGAATATCATTCTCAATGGGGAAAAACTGAGAGCTTTCCCCCTGAGTTCAGGAACGCAGCAGGGATGTCCACTCTCACCACTGCTATTCAACATAGTATTAGAAGTCCTAGCCACAGCAACGAGACAACAAAAAGAAATCAAAGGCATCCAAATCAGCAAAGAAGTCAAACTCTCACTGTTTGCAGATGATATGATACTTTAAGTGGAAAACCCAAAAGACTCCACCCCAAAACTGCTAGAACGCATACAGGAATTCAGTAAAGTGGCAGGATATAAAATCAATGCACAGAAATCAGTGGCATTCCTATACACCAACAACAACACAGAGGAGAGAGAAATTAAGGAGTCGATCCCATTTAAAATTGCACCCAAAACCATAAGATACCTAGGAATAAATCCAACCAAAGAGGCAAAGGATCTGTACTCAGAAAACTATAAAATACTCATGAAAGAAATTGAGGAAGACAAAAAGAAATGGAAAAACCTTCCATGCTCATGGATTGGAAGAACAAATATTGTGAAGATGTCAATGCTACCTAGAGCAATCCACACATTCAATGCAATCCCCATCAAAATACCATCCACTTTTTTCAAAGAAATGGAACAAGTAATCCTAAAATTTGTATACAACCAGAAAAGACTCCGAATAGCCAGAGGAATGTTGAAAAAGAAAAGCAAAGCTGGCGGCATCACAATTCCAGACTTCCAGCTTTATCATCATCAAGACAGTATGGTACTGGCACAAAAACAGACACATATTTAAAAAAAAGAAAAAAGAAGAAGATAGCAGGAGGGGAAGAATGAAGGGGAGTTAAGTTGGAGGGGGAGACATACCAGGAGAGATGATGGACTCTGAAAAACAAACTGAGGGTTCTAGAGGGGAGGAGGGTGATGGGATGGGTTTGCCTGGTGATGGGTATTAAAGAGGGCACATTCTACGTGGACCACTGGGTGTTATGCACAGACAATGGATCATGGAACACTACATCAAAAACTAATGATATAATGCATGGTGATTAACATAACAATAAAAAATAAAAAAAAAACAGACACATAGATCAATGGAACAGAATAGAGAGCCCAGAAATGGACCCTCAACTCTACGGTCAACTAATCTTTGACAAAGCAGGAAAGAATGTCCAATGGAAAAAAGACAGTCTCTTCAACAAATGGTGTTGGGAAAATTGGACAGCCACATGCAGAAGAATGAAACTGGACCATTTCCTTACACCACACACAAAAATAGACTCCAAATGGTTGAAAGACCTAAACGTGAGACAGGAGTCCATCAAAGTCCTAAAGAAGAACAGAGGCAGCAACCTCTTCGACCTCAGCCACAGCAACTTCTTCCTAGAAACATCGCCAAAGGCAAGGGAAGCAAGGGCAAAAATGAACTATCGGGATTTTATCAAGAAAAAAATCTTTTGCACAGCATAAGAAACAGTCAACAAAATCAAAAGATAACCGACAGAATGAGAGAAGATATTTGCAAATGACATATCAGATAAAGGGCTAGTAGCCAAAATTTATAAAGAACTGCCAAAATTTATAAAGAACTTATCATACTCAACACCCAAAGAACAAATGATCCAATCAAGAAATGGGCAGAAGACATGAACAGACATTTTCCCAAAGAAGACATCCAAATGGCCAACAGACACATGAAAAAGTGCTCAACATGCTCGGCATCAGGGAAATCCAAATCAAAACCCCAATGAGATACCACCTCACACCAGTCAGAATGGCTAAAATTAACAAGTAGGAAACGACAGATGTTGGCGGGGATGCGGAGAAAGGGGAACCCTCCTACACTGTTGGTGGGAGTGCAAGCTGGTGCAACCACTCTGGAAAACAGTACAGAAGTTCCTCAAAAAGTTGAAAATAGAGCTACCATACAATCCAGCAATTGCACTATTGGGTATTTACCCCAAAGATACAAATGTAGGGATCCGAAGGGGTATGTGCACCCCAATGTTTATAGCAGCAATGTCCACAATAGCCAAACTGTGGAAAGAGCCAAGATGTCCATCGACATATGAATGGATAAAGGAGATGTGGTGTATATATATATATATATATATATATATATATACATATATATATATATATATATATATATTAGAATATTATGCAGCCATCAAAAGGAATGAGATCTTGCCATTTGCCATGACGTGGATGGACCTGGAGGGTGTTATGCTGAGTGAAATAAGTCAATCAGAGAAAGGTATGTATCATATGACCTCACTGATATGAGGAATTCTTAATCTCAGGAAACAAACTGAGGGTTGCTGGAGTGGGCGTGGGTGGGAGGGATGGGGTGGCGGGGTGATAGACATTGGGGAGGGTATGTGCTATGGTGAGCGCTGTGAATTGTGCAAGACTGTTGAATCACAGATCTGGACCTCTGAAACAAATAATGCAATATATGTGAAAAAAAGAAGATAGCAGGAGGAGAAGAATGAAGGGGGGGGAGTCAGAAGGGGAGATGAACCATGAGAGACGATGGACTCTGAAAAACAAACTGAGGGTTCTGGGGGGGGGATGGGTTAGCCTGGTGATGGGTATTAAAGAGGGCACGTTCTGCGTGGAGCACTGGGTGTTATACGCAAACAATGAATCATGGAATACTACATCAAAAACTAATGATGTAATATATGGTTATTCACGTAACAATAAAAAAATTTAAAGGAAAAAAAAAGAAGGAACACAAAATACATTTCCTGCTACAGTCAAAAAATGAGTTGAAATTTACATATTAGGACCTAAAATTTCATAATTGTGGATATTGTGACTTCTCCATCAGCATGTCCTTGTGCATAAGTTTTTCACACTTGGTGCTAAAGCAGAGCTTTTCCATGGCAAATATTACTGCTATAACTAAGAGTTCAGCATTATAATATACCGTGATGCAATGGACATTAGCTTCTGGCTAAATCAACATTTATATAGTACCCAAACAGTATAATACATAGTCTATGAAGATGCCAGTTTGTATTTTATAGGATTGTCCCAAACATCTAACACAATGTCAAGCACAAGTAGGTTTCAATAAATTCTGGATGAAGGAATGAATGAGAAGTAGAGGGAAAGATGTTTAGTCTAATTAAGGTATAAACTATATCTTATGCTTTTGTAGAAAGCACCCCAACCCGTACTCCTGAGAGATTCCTGTGGTAAGTCCATATGGAGACATCAGGCACTAACTGGGAAACAATTCCCAAAAGTCAGGTTCTCAACCCCAACATTCACTGAGAAGCCTCTGGGGTCAGACTGCTTGGGTTCAGATCCCACCTCTCCCACTTATTTGCCAACACTTAACTTCTCTGTGTCTCAGTGTCCTCACCTGTACAATGAGAACTTCTAGTTCATGCGTGACTGTGAGGATAACAGTAGCTTTTTTATAGCACTTCTATTTTCCTTGGTTAATGTAAAAAAAAAAAAAAAATCAGCTGATATATGCAAAGCCCTGAGCAGGGAACCTACAACATAATAGCTAATATAATAGTTATGATATAATTGTGATAGTAACATCCTGAAAGCTACAGACCATGGTGAACTATCTTCATTCCAACAAATTATTAAGCTCAGCCTTCTGGGAAGCTTGCCTTTGAATAAAGTATAAGAAAGGCAAGATTAGTTTGCCTTTTTCTGGAGTTGGTATATCCCTCTTCTTTTCTGTTTGAATTACATTCCTGCTACTATAGGAACTATAATACCAGTTCTTCTCTTCAGACCTTGCATAATTTGGGATCTATGAAGAATATGTCGAGTTCACCAACATCTTTTAAGGATTTTTGTACTAGAGAAGAATTCTACAAAATCAGAACATTTTAAAGCAGTCAAATATCCCTGATTTTATTATTCTCAGAGGACAACCATAATGTTTTCTTTTAAAAAGCGTTGTTGATGCCATTTACGGTACTTGATCTCCTGGCTATTAAACTGTTCCTATTCAATTTTGCAGACTATGGCAGGTGTCTAATGACTACTTTTGTACCATATTGAGGAAGAATCATAAAACATCAAACCACAAAACTACACTGAAGGTTTGCAGTGTTGAACTTGTAGAGAATCATGTAATATCATTTTCTCATCAAAATGTTGCAAATTAATTAAGATCCTAAAATAATGACTGTATACGCTTTTCCAATTTGCTTTACAAACTCAGTTCAGATATAGGATTACAGTACCATAGACCAGAGGGCACACACATTCATGCTCAGAATATGTTCCATTATCCATCAGAATTGGAGATGCAACAGAAAACAGAAAGCTTTTAAAAGCTTAGTTCAGTCTCTCATAAAGCCAGACAAATGAAAAAAAAAAAAAAACTCCAAATGAATATTAGGTAGATAATAATTAGAAAAAATGGAATGTTAAAAGGTGAGCATTGAAGGTTTATTAAAGTTCTTATTCAAGTCAACCTGATGCCAGGTGAAAATATGCAGGTATGACAAATAAAAATGTTTTCACCTAGATTAATTACATGGATGGTATGAGGTCAATGAATATATGGATTTCCACTATTACAATTTTTACATACTCTACCTCAGTAATATTGCCTTAAGATTGATATTGAATCTCTCAGCAACTGAATGGATTCTAAAGTAGAATAAACCCTATCTCTATCTGTCTATCTTCCCCAAACTGATCTACTAGTTATAATGACAATTCAATTTAGCACTGTCATTTTTCCAACCAATCTCAAGTAGTTCAAAAAAAGCCAATAAATGAAAACTTAAGGAAAGTTTAAAATATAAATAAAATGTAGCTGAGATATTTCAAAACAGAAGGGTGAATTTAAGCAAACATCCAAACATCACTTTATATCATTGCCAAATTCTCCTCTTATGTCAAATATTGCATAAGAGTAACTGTGACATTTGATTCAAGCTGTGTGCTCAAAATAATAAAAGCTGAATACAGACACTTGAAATCTATGTACTCCTTTTTCTTCTGCAGTGAGACCAAAAAGAAACATGTTCTTATTTCATGAAATAAATATTATTTTATTGGATGTCTGCTTTACTTAAGAGGTCAAATCCTTAATTAGATCATTAATAATTAAGTTGATATTTACTGCCTGCAAGGCATGGTTTCTTTGGAAGCAATTTAAGAACATGAGATATTTCTGATCATTTATCTTATTCTAACTGGCCCACTGGTTAGAAGAATAATTTTCTAATCCTTCTAGGCAGTTAAACTAGCACTTATTAGGTTATTTGTACATAGGCACTTTTTTCCTGAGACATAATAAATGAAGGGAAACATCTGCTCAATAAATGTAAGTTGTGGAATGTCTTAAGTCTTTAACCCATTATATTGCTTGCTTGACCAAAGAAAATGATATATCTCATGTATTTCTGAATCCCCGTTGCCTAGAAGTATCTCTCTCATAGTAAGTATTCAATGCTACTCGAGCTAATTGAGCTAAAGAGATGTTTAGAGTCTGAGACATTTCTGATACCCATAGAGCTAGCAGAAATTGAGGAAATTTTAAAATGGTTAGGAATGTACTAACATTCCTATACCTGAATGAAGTTCTACTACTATGAGTGAATACATTAGTTTGGAAGTAGAATATCTTGGGTTTGAATTCTGGCCTGTCCTTAATAGTTGTGTGTCACTGGATAAGTTCCTTCAATTCTTTACATGTTGGCTTCCTCATCCAAATATGTGTATAAGGATTCTTACTAATATATCACAGGAGTTATGTGATGATTCAGTGTGATAAGACTGAAGTAACAGGCATATAGTAAGTGTTCAATATGTTTTGGTGATGATGATGATGACGATGTCAATGGCAATGACAATGTATGTCTACCAACCTCTATTAATGCCTTGAGATCTTGCATAAGTTCATTGTAGATACCTACAATCGAGTCTGCTAAAGTCTGAGAAACAAACTGAGGGTTCTAGAGGGGAGGGGGTCGGGGGATGGGTTACCCTGGTGATGGGTATTAAGGAGGGCATGTTCTGCATGGAGCACTGGGTGTTATACGCAAACAATGAATCATGGAATACTATATCAAAAACTAATGATGTAATGTATGGTGATTAACATAACATAATAAAATTTTTTTTAAAAGACTATTTTAGCATAGGAGAAGATTAAGAAGGAATGTGGAAAACAATGGGCATACCATAAGGCATTTATGGAAAGCCTTGTGAGGCATCATCTGATTTGTCAGTTTGTTTGCTCTGGCAGTGGATTTACTTGTCCAGAATTTTTATTTTGCTTGGGGTAACATTCTACTAGCATACATTTCCTCAGGGGTAGACGCTGAGAAACAATGCTGAATAGCAAGAGAAACATGTCAAATAGAAACTTTTGCAACAGGGGCTTTCATTTAGGTAATCAAAAATGACAGAAAGAGACAAGAGAGGATAACAGAAGATTCAAAAAAGAATAGTTAAATTTTCGTTACACATACCTTGGAAGACATAGGAGCAAATTTGCCCTGAAGCAGTTGGGGGAGGTAACTTAGATAGTGCTATTAGAGCATCTGTAAAAATATGAACACTGCCATTGGCAGTGAGCATCTGCTTACAGACCTGTCCTCATGTGACTTCCCAATCTAGTTTGTGGAGATGAGCCAAAGCTCAGGAAACCACATTTGCCTTCCCTGGGAAATTTCAAAAACTGTGAGCGCCTAATCATCAACCTCTTCTATACATCAAGGCAAAGCCAAGCTGACCAGCAAGAGCTTGCTGGGTATGCTAAACCCATTCTTGGACATTTGGGTACCATGGTGCACTTTGGTCCAACTCAGAAGTAACTGTACATCATTCACTGCCAGATTGTGCCAGAGGTTCCTACAATCTCATATGTATGAAATGTCAGCAATGTGGAAAAGGAAATCTGTTCAGTTTCCCTCATTCATTGCTTTACCTAAAATCTCAGGCCTGTGAAAATGTCAATCCATTCTTCCAAATTAATATGTGTAAATGTAATAATTTTCCTCAAAATACAAAAAGGCCCAGAGTTATAGAAAGTAATACTGTTTCTCTTAGAAAATATTCTTCAATTCTCTTCACTATTCAGTTATAATGGAAGAGAATATCCTGACTACTGCTTTTTGGCAGAACTTTTTATACTGACGTGTGCAGAGGAGTAAGTATGTAAACAGAGAAAAATATTAAAACTTCCAATGTTAATCTATATTTTAATATCCAAGCACATCTTGACAAACTTTCAAATACAGAATGCATGAAATTCATAAAATATATATAAGTGGGATTGCATTACGGTTTCTAATTTATTTTTCCCCTCAACAAAATTTTGCCTTTGAGTTCTTATTTATTATGCCTTTTATTCAATTGAGTACCTAGGCAGAAAATACAATAAAGCTTTGCTAATTTCATAAAATATTGAAACCCTGACACTGCAAATAGAATTTCACTATCTTTATGTACTTCAGGGCCTATCTCACAATTTAATCTAAAAACCTAGTTAAGGAATGCATAATTTCCTAGACCCTTATTCTGATAAATTACATTCAGCATCTCAGAAAAATATTCATATTCAGAAATAGCATTTCTCCTTGTTCAAAAGTAGTCAAAGAGCTAATTCACAAAGGTTAAGAGATTAAAGAAGACAACAAATGTGGTCAATGTCTTGACGTATTTCTTAAGTGTGTCTCCTATCTTCTTGCAAGGTTGAAAATTGAGTTGAAATCTTGCCAGAGAACAAAGACTACTTCTAGGTGGTCATGTTTATTAGGGAAGCATTTGAAATCTTATTGTACTGTCCTCTAACTTCCTAGTCATCAGATGTCCTTTTGCCCCTGGGGCGTATGGAGCTCTCCAGGTCAGCACACTCCTCCCTACATTCCAGAAGGCAAACTCCTTATTCCAAATAACTCCTCTCTCTAGAGGGACTTTACTATTAGTTTTCAGAACTCATATGACCTTTTTGGAATCCTTAGCTTTTGTAGAAAAGGATGAAAATAATTTCAGTTAAAATGCTTTTCTCTCTCTTTACTTTTTATCAAAGCCAGGACTTTAAAGACTTGCATATATGTTATATACCATGCTAGAGATGCTTATTAGAATTCATATTCTTATTTTAATAGCTGGATTTGTTCCATGTCCCCTGATTCAGCAACCTTATCATCCAAATGTAGAGAAGATGGTAAACGGAAAGAAAATCCAGGTAAAAGTACATAAATAGGTGTAATAACAATATCAAGAGCTTCTTGTTTCTTTTTTTTTTTCCTCTGAGGGACCAGTCTTTATTTTGGCTTGTAATGCCTACATGTAATAATTTTTTTTCTAATATTATTTTTTAATGATTATATTGTTAGATTTATTTGTATTTTATCTTATTAATTCAAATAATTAACATATATTATTTGTTTCAGGGGTACAGGTCTGTGATTCATCAGTTTTATATAATACCCAGTGCTCATTACAACACATACCCTCCCCAATGTCCATCACCCAGTTACCCCATCCCTCCACCCTTCTCCCCTCCAGCAACCCTCAGTTTGTTTCCTATGATTAAGAGGTTAGTCTCCCTCTCTGGTTTCATCTTGTTTCATTTTTAATTCTCTTCCCCTAAAAGCTTCTTATTTCTTAAAAAGAAAAAAAAAAAAAACCTATATGGGAAAAGCATATATACTACCATTTACACATAGAATCTATGAGATAAGGTTATTAGCTAGAATCAGAGCCTTCAACTTAGTATTTTATTTCTTTTCCTCCCACCTGAACCATACTGACATGCAAATTCTAACTCCGAATAAAATATATTATTATTATTATCACATGAGACTGAATTTACTATAAAAGAAACATTAAAAATATCCTTTTTGATATTAAATCTATGTCAATAGTCTTCCTTGTTTCTCTTTCTATTATGTTAACTTGATTTTCCAAACATTCTAGGAAGCAAAATATAGTTATCCTGTTAAAAACAAAAGCATACATATTCTCTAAAGGGTATATGCAATACATACATATATGTATATGTATATATATATATGTCTGTTTTCTTAGGTATATATCTGATATATCCACATTTATATCAACCATAGTAATTATACACAACAAAAATAACTTTAAAAATGCTTTTCTATAGCATTTGTTTCAGACATTTCAGACACTTTGCTTTGATGACATGTGTGAGCAAATAAAACTGGCTGAGGTCTTTGATTTGACTTTGGTTTTTAGTCAAACTTTTTTTTTGTTTATATATATGAAAAAGAGAAGATGAGACTTTTGACTATACTTTTAAAAATTAAAAATAATCTAGGGGTTCCTGAGTGGCTCAGGCAGTTAAGCATCTGCTTTCAACTCACGTCATGATCCCAGAGTCCTGGGATGGAGTCCAAGTTCGGGCTCCTTGCTCAGTGGGGAGTCTGCACCTCCCCCCCAGCTCATGCTCTCTCTCTCTCTCTCTCTCTCTAATAAATAAATAAAATATTTTTAAAAAGTTAAAAATAATCTAATTTTGAACAGCACTGGTGTTAATTATAGAGCCTATTAAATAAATGGTGATCCTAGATATTAAAACCATAAACAGAACCTGAATCCACGGCTTCTGTATATTAAAACTCCATCTTAATGCAATAAGTGGATTCTAAAAATTTCGCTCACATATAATACAGATTTGCATTACTGTGTGGTTAATGGAATGACTGAGGTGTGCCTGGGCAGTTAGGTAGCTGGGTGTTCCCAAATCTGGCTCTGTGGTCCAACTCTGCCTGCCATTTACCATCATCTGATGGCTGGTGTCTATTTTGGTTTATATGAGGATTAGAACAACTCCAGGTCTTAAGCCTGGCTGAGATTTCCAGGAGGAAGATCGAGATTTCAAAATGGGGCTGTTAGTGTTGGTTTTGTCAACCCAATCTGACTGGAAGATACTGGGGATGAAGGATCCATTCTCTGTTTCTCTACGTGAATTTTTGTTTTAGATTTAGTAGATAATTACATATACTATGTATAATACATGTGATCATCTGCTATTTTATATGCTGTATCATACTATGTATGATGTCTCAATTATGTGTGTATCAACTATATTAGAGCATAATATAAGCTGTATTATAGTACCATACTATATAAACCTAATATTAACTTAGTTATAATCTAAAAATAGATATTATATATAACCTTATATTATACAGGTTAGTCTAATTTTAAATAATATCAAATATATCATATATAATATATAATATACTGTGTATTATGCTATTATATATTATAATTATCTGCTAATTTAGTAAGAAATTCAAGTGGAGGGAGAGAGTTGGTGATGTACAGCACCGGATATAATGAAGATTTGTCAGATATTGGGTATCTACCTCTCTCTCTATCTACCTACCTACCTATGTCATTGGAAAATAAATTTTAAAAGTACTCATAGAAAATTTTGAGGCGCTTATGTGCTCTCTCAAAGAGAAACCAGATATGGACAGTAGTTAGTAAACACTGATTGAATAAAGTAGTCTTGCAATAGTCGGGGGAAGAAACTTGCATACAGAACCGGGCTGAGGTCTGAATTCAACAAGGAAAAATGGAGATTTATAGCCAAGGAGCAGAGTGGGAACTGGTGGATAGAAAAATTACTAAAAGGGTAGCATAATTCTTGTTAAACTGACCTAACAGAATCTTCCTGAAGACAGGCCAGGATGATCACATATCACCTGCAGGAGGATGGAAAATGAGGAATCTGGTCAGATATCAATCAGGTATCAAGTGTGGGGATTCTCTGTAAACTGACTGAGCAGGATTCCTGCTAACACTGGACTCTATGAAGATGGAGACTAAAGTCCAAGGTGGGGCCTAGCTGAGAAGAGGGCTCAGAGAAGCCTCACTAAACTTGGCCAAAGAAAGAAAAAGAAAATCTTCATCGGCTCCTAATATGCTAACAGTCCTCAGTGTATTTGGAATTACCTCACAGCCTACTTCAAATTCAGGCTTTCAAAGCTACTACATACTTGACAAGGTTTCCCTATGACTGTTTGTTTGGCATACAGATATTAACTTAAGGAATTTGGAACAATTTCTGCTGAGGCAGATGCCACGAATCTGGGTCTGAGTTGAACTACCTTCTTGTCCTTGACCCTTTACTCAGGTATCACCTATCAAGGAGAATATTCTAGTTCTTATTTTGATTCCTAAGCCATAATTCTATATCACTTGCTCTTCTCTCCCAGGTCTTCTTTTCATAACATCTCAGTCTCATCCCTAGGGCTGTCCTCAATACTCAGTGCATCTTTTTACATATTCACAGACTCAGGTCTCACCTTGAAAATACTTTATATTCATGATTGACTATGGATTGCCCTGAGCAATATAATTTCTGAACTAAAAGTCACAGGACAAATGTGATATTCTTTGGGTAGCAAAGAAAACACCAACATACAGATGAGGCCTACCTTAAAGAATTTGTTAGTTCCCTATCAGCTCTCAGTACATTCCACTCTGAAAGTCACTGGTCTCAATTCAGACCAACTTGCTTTAAAATTTGCTTTAAAATTATGCTACATGCTGTTTCTCTTGGATACATTTTCAATCACCCAGTTTGACAAAAATATTGACAAATCAAATTAGACACTGAATAATTTTCAAGCATTTTCAAATTTTGCCAAATATTGGTAAAGAGTTTCCTTATGAAGGCTTTTCATAATTCTGATAAGAATAGCTAGTGTAACATTGTGTGTCAACTATACTCAAATAAAAACAAAATAAGTTGAAAACAAATTTTCAAGACATTTAAGTATCTCTGAAATGCTAGTAAAGGCATGCCTTTGAGAATAAAATTAAAAAAAAGTCCACTCATCACAGACTGAATTCAGGAAAACCCACCCATAAAACCATGATATCTGCTAAAAACAGATGCTTAAAACTGAACAGAATCAAAACTTAAAGAATTCAAGAGTGACACTGTATTACATAGAATGTAGGTTTTAATTATTTTATAAGATAAATATTTAACAAAATTGCTGACTTTTCAAGCACATGTTAGAATATATCACTACAAATACTGTGGTGATTTTATATTCATGTGGGGTTTTATTTCTGTTTTTGAACTGATGTTAGATTTCCTGTTTTATTTAGCTCCAAGATGACAAAATCTGCTCCTATTTTTCTCAGCATGGTATACTCATTCCCACACTGAACCTAGCACAGAATATAAACTCAACAATTACCTGTTGAATGAACAGAGGCAAGCTTAACAAGGAAGGCTGATTTTATTCCAGCTTTGTTGAGGTATAATTGAAATATGATATTGTGTGAGTTTAAGATATACAATGTGATGATTTGATAAACATACATACTGTAAAATGACAACCACAATAAAGTTAGTTAACACATACTTCACCTCATATAATTCCCATTTTTGTGCTGATTGTGGTGGTGGTGGTGGTGAGAACATTTATGATCTATTTTCTTAGCAATTTTCAAGTATACAGCACAGTATTGTCAACTATAGTCAACATGCTGTACATTAGGTCCCCAGAACTTATTCATCTTATAACTAAAAATCTGTATTCTTTGACCGAGGGTTCCTTATTTCCTCCACTCCCCAGTCGGGGCAACCAGCATTCTACTCTCTGTTATTACGAGTTTGGCTTTTTAGAATCCACATATAAGTGAAATCAATCATGTAGTATTTGTCTTTCTCTGACTTAATTCACTTAGCATAACGCCCTTAAACTCCATCTGTGTTGTTGCAAATGTATCAAGAAGTGGGGTTGCTGGACACATGGTAGTTTTATTTTAATTCTTTCAGGAGTTTCCATACTGTTTTCCACAGTGGCTGCACCAATTTACATTCCCACCAACAATGCAGACATTTCTCTTTTCTCCACATCCCTTCCAACACTTGTCTCTCGTCTTCTTGATGATGGTCACTCTGATAGGTGTGAGGTGATATCTCATTGTGGTTTCAATTTATATTTCCTTGGTGATTAGTGATGTCAGCATCTTTTCATGTACTTGTTGGCCATTTTTGTATTCTTTCGAGAAGTGTCTGTTCAGGTAAATCCTTTGTCTATTTTTTTAATTGGATTATTTTTTTAAAGATTTATCTATTTATGTGAGAGAGAGAAAGAGAAAGGGGTGGGGAGTGGCAGAGGGAGAGAGAGAGTCTCAAGCAGGCTCTGCCCTGAGCAGGGCTCGATTTCACAACCCTGAGATCGTGACCTGAGCCAAAACCAAGAGTCAGACACTTAACCAACTACACCAGCCAGGTGCCCCTTAATTGGATTATTTTTATTGTTGTTATTGCCATTGAGTTGTATGAGTTCCTTATATATGTTGGATATTAACCACATATCAGATATATGGTTTGCAAATATTTTTTTCCTACTCACTAGCTTGCTATTTTCAATTGGTTGATTCTTTAGCTGTGCAGAAGCTTTTTAGTCTGATACAGTCTAACTGACTTTTGCTTTTGTTGCTGATACTTTTGGTGTAAAATCCAAAAGACTGTCAAGACCAATGGCAAAATTCTTTTTCCCTGTATTTTCTTCTCGGGGTTTTACAGTTTCAGATCTTACATTTAATTCTTTTTAATCCACTTTCAGTTAATTCTTATGAGTGGTATAAGATAGGGGTCCAATTTCATTCTTTTGCATGGGAATATTCAGTTTTATCGACACCATTTATTGAGAGACTGTCTTTTTCCAATTGACTTTCTTGGTTCCATGTCAGTATTAGTTGACCTTATATGCCTTGGTTTATTTCTGGGCTCTCGATTCTGTTCCCTCATTCTATATGTCTGTTTTTATACCAGCATCATACTGTTTTTTTAAAAAGATTAATTTATTTATTTGAGAGAGACAAAGAGAGAGAGAGCATGAATGGGGGGAGGGGCAGAGGGAGAAGGAGAGAAGACTCCCACTGAATGCAGATCCTGTCATGGGGCTCCACCTCACGACCCTGAGATCATGACCTGAGCCAAAATTGAGTCGAAGGCTTACCCAACTGAACCACCCAGTCCCCCCAGCAACATACTGTTTTAATTGCTACAGCTTTATAATATAGTTTGGAATCAGGAAGTGGGATGCCTCCAGCTTTGTTCTTTGTCAAGATTGTTTTGGTTATCTAAGGTCTTTTGTGGTTCCACATAAATTTTAAGACTGTTTTTTTTTTTCTGTTTCTGTGAAAAATGCCATTGGAATTTTGATAGGGATTGCACTGCATCTATAGATTGCCTTGGGGAGCATGGTCATTTTAACTCTTTTGACCCATTAACACAGGATAGCTTTCTTTATTTGTCTTCTTCAATTTTTTTTTCATCAATGTCTTATAGTTTCAGTGTATAAATGTTTCACTTCTTTGGTTAAATTCATTCTTGAGTATTTTATATTTTTAATGCTATGGTAAACTGAATCATTTTATTTTGTCTTCAGATAGTTCACTGTTGTGTACAGGAACGCAACTGATTTTGTATATTGACTTTATATCCTGAAACGTCACTGATTTTATTTAGCAATTCTTTTTTTTTTTTAAACTAGGTTCCACACCCAGTGTGGAGCCCAGTGTGCGGCTTGCACTCATGACCGTGAGATCAAGACTTGAGCTGAGATCAAGAGTTGGATACTCAACGAAGTCACCCAGGTGCCCCTTGTTTATCAATTCTAACAGTTTTTTTGATGGAGGCTTTAAGATTTTCTACATATAAGATCAAGTCATCTGCAAAGAGAGGTGATTTTACTTTTTGCTTTCCAATTTGGATGCCTGAAGGCTGATTATCAATCCTTGATTTTCTTTTCATAATCTAATAATATGCAGGTGCTCATGTAAATTCCATGAAAAACACTTTAAAATAATAGCCATAATTACAATGACAAAAATAACAAAAAAATAAACTTGTGGAGCACTTAACTGTTTATCAAGCAATTTTCTACACTGTGAATCATACATTCCTCACCACAGGTATTAGGAGAGATATTAATAGTCTTATTTTGACAAGGAATCTGAGGCACAAGATTAATTGGGTTGCCCCCAGTCAGACAACATATGATACAGTCACATCTCAAACGCAGGTCTTTCTACTAAGATCATGTATAAATTCTATACTAAAAGTTCATCTAAGTAATTAAGGTACATCATTATAATATTAAAATAAAATAGTATTAACAATAAAAATTACATAATGCACATACACTTGCTAAATAAGTTGATTTTTTACATTTTTTTCATACAAAATTCTAGCTTTATTGAGAAAATGTTGAGTTTGAGACATCTAAAGCACAGCTATGACCTATTCCTGTGTGTATGTGTGGAGATGGTGTGTGTGTGTGTGTGTGTGTGTGTGTGTGTGTGTGTGTGTATTGTGAGTGCAGGGTGGGCAGAGTCTGGGTGAAGAAAGAGACAAGCAACCTGGGCTAATAGTTTTAAATGAGCTATGTGCTATTTCTCAATGTCAAATTTTATGAGCAAAAATATCAAACAGTTGGACCATAAAATACTCTGTCTTATGGGCAGTATCTATATCTGTTTATGCAAATCTCACCTCCTGAGCTGAAGTGAAAGATGTCTGAGGTCATTTGGTACTTGTGAAACACTGAATGCCTGGGAGGTACCTTGCTATAATAGGTTCTCAATGAATGTTCACCTTCACAAGCTGCTGATCTCCAGAAAGGAAAAGTAAAAAAAAAAAAAAAAAAAAAAAAAGCTAAGAAAGAATTAACTAATGTTTCTGCAATCAATGGTATCAAAGTTTCAAAGAAACATCTATAGTTTGAATAAATTCTCCTTTTCTCCCCAGATGTATTATTCTAAAAACCCCTAAGAATAAATGAAAAATAAATAAGGAGTTCAAAACCCATATGACATCCAAAAGCTTGATATACCTAGAGGGCTAAATTTTATCTTCTGAAATAACTTTTTTTAAGCTTCAACTAGAACATAATCTCATTAAATGACATAATGCAAAAGTGAACATAAAAGTTGTACAAGAGAAATATTAAACACTTTCAGAAGAAATTAATGTTTATTGCTATAGTCTTTGATACTCCTCTCATCTCTACTTAAATGCTGTTTAAATGTATTACTATACATCAAGCCAAGTCAGCATAGTAATTTCTTATAAAATTCTCCCACTAAAAGTTTATAAAGATTTGACAATGACTTACAGGTATTTTACAGAGATTTATTCTTGAACATTTTCAATGTTTAACCTGAAAAGAAAAAAAAATAGAGGCTCCTACGTGACTGTAAGAGCAAATGCTTCAAATCAGCTTCAATAGGGGATTTTAAATAGATGCATATATTTTAACATCATTTTACAGAATACTTCTTTTCCCCATGTATCTCTGCACCAATTATGCAAAAATTTTTTCCAACTACATGGGGCAGAACTCTTTAATATTTTATGCCTATGTGCTTAGACATGATGTATTTATGCTTATCGATTACTTAGTGGGAATAGCTACTTAAATATCAAAAAGTGAAGGGTTGATAGACTATGAAGAACTTAGATGAGCAGCATCACTGAAGAGAAAAATGAACAGCATGCTGTGCTAGTTTGTTCAGGCTGCCATAAAAAATTACCACAGCCGTCGTAGCTTTAAACAACAGAAATTTATTTTCTCACAGTTCCGCAGGCTGGAAGTCCAAGATCAAGGTGTCAGCAGGCTTGGTTTCTTCCGAGGCCTCTCTCCTTGGCTTGAAGATGACTCTCTTGTCCATTGGGTCCTCACCCAGTCTTTTCCTCTGTGCATGCACCTCCCTGGTGCCTCTGTGTGTCCAGATTCCCTCTCCTTACAGCGACACCAGTCAAGATGGATTAGGACCCACTCTCAACTAATCACTTCTTGAAAAGTTCTCCAAGTACAGTCACATTCTGAGGTGCTGAGGATTAAGACTCAACATATGATTTTTGGGGGGAATACAATTCAGCCCACAACACATGCCAAGTTACTGTAACTGTACCATTTCTACAAATTTCTACAAATTCTACAAACACTTGGTAACTTACTCTATCTTCCATGTTATAATTGCAAGGAAATCAAGTAACTGGGCATTATCATAGTGATGTGATCATTTGCAGAATCCAGCAGTACCCAGTTCAAGTTCTTAAATTTGAATATCAAACAAATGAGTTCACATACACGACTAGTTTTTTTTTAGTTGTTATTTAAATTCTAGCTATTTAACATACAGTGTAATATTAGTTTCAGGTGTATGACCAGATTCTTAAAAGAGTTACTAGGTATAATAGTAATTACATTATTTCCAGATAAGCAATGTAATTGTAACGTGTTCGGCCACAAATCCAGCACACTGTGGGACCTGGTACTTGTCACTGGTGAAAAAACTGAGCCCATTCATCCATTCATTTATTTTGTTTATCCATTTATGTTTAATAAGAGAAAACATCTTGTGTTAGGAGTTATGGATTCAAGAAGAACTAAAGCATGTTTCCTGCCTTCAAGAAGGTCAGACTCTAGTGGAGTCAGCTAGGTAAGCAAAAACTTATTCAATCAGTGTTATAGGTATTTGAGAATAGCAATGATGGCACAGACGGCATGATCAACAACATGTGCAGAGATAGTAAGAGGCTTCACAGCACAGGTGTCAAGGGACTGAGGTTTGAATGGATAGGAACTCACTGAATTCCAGGAGAAAATTACACAGTCCAGACTTCTGTCCTTGAGTTCATATCCCTTCACCCACTTCTTAAGTGACCCACCTCCCCAACTGTCTACACATTCAATGCCATCTCTTTACATCACTACTAAAGCCATGCTCTTCTCACTTGTTTTTATGATACATGATTTATTTATATACATTTCTTCCTGAAAGCCATTTAACTCCTGCTCTGGTGGACAAAAGATGAAGAGCAAAGGGTTTTGTAGAAATTTGTTACCACCTGTTGCCTCACCTGTATTAATTCAATAGTTCTTGATGAACTGAAGGCTCTTTACAATATGTGTCTTTCCAAGGCAGTGGGGCTTGGTAGAGAAGTGAAATGAAAAGTGAAATGAACCAAGCTTTCATCCAGAAAGTTCTAGATCTGAGCAATAACATCACCCATTTCTAATCTTCTGACTTGAGCAAATAAGTTAAACTTGCTCAGCCTCCACTTCCTCCTTTGTAATATATAGATGTTGACAATAAACTACCTGGTTTAGCTGTTAATATATGAAAGCACAGAACACAGTAGGTGCCCCTGACTAGTAGATGCACTATCCTCCCCCTCCTTTTCATTTTCACCTCCCACCTCTTCTCTTCATTCCTTCTGATACTGTCCTAAATTACCTATTTAAATATCCATTCCTTTAAGAAAAATAAATAAATACCAATTCCTTCCTAACATCAACATCCTCTCCCCTTCTGAACTCTCCTTTCTAGAAAAATAGTGACAACCTTCCTGAAGCATCACCTGATCAATTCGCATCCCTTCTGTGAACAGTGCACATTCTTGTTCTAATTAGATCAAATCCTCCCCATACCTAATTGCTTCTATTTCTCCCAATATGGGAATTTGTATTCATAGCTCCAACCATGAAAATGCATCAATTATTCTTCTTGCATTCAACTTCAAGTACTGGCTCTCAGCAAACAATGTGCTCATGAAAGTGTCTGTCTAGTAAGTTAAACAATATGTATCCTTGCCCTCACTCAGATACATTGCCACAAAACACCTCTTCTCCCTACCCATAATGTCTTTCAGAGTAAAAACTTCCTGCAATTCAAACATGGGACCTGTTCAGTTCTTGCATGGGGAGTAGTTATTCTCAGCCCTGTTTGTATATTAAAATCATCTATGGATCTTAAAAAACATATATTGATGCTATGGTTCAATCCACATTCAATTAAATCACTGCTGTTTGGGGATAGGTCCATTAATGTTTCTTAAAAGCTCACCAGGTAATTCTAATGTGCAGTCAGGGCTGCGAACCTGTGAGTGGCAACTGGTTACATATGATTGGGTGTTTGGGGCTTTAAACACTTGCATTTATGTTTATTGTTCCTCTTTCACTAATTATATTGTGGAACATAAAGACCATTTCCCTGTTTAGTTTGTCCAGGTAGTAGATGCATGCCCTTAGGCAAGTCATTTACCCTCTTATTGCCATACTGTCCTGATCTTCAGAACTTAATGAGGTCCCCTATCTCCCAGTGTAGCAGCAGGAATTAAATGAGAGTGTAGGTGGAAAACGGAGACACAGAGAAGTCTACAGCTGCTTAAGAATCAGCCACTGAAAATAAAATGCTCTTCCTCCAAAATCACCTTCCACAATCCTCTCCCTTAAAGAAAAGAAGGAATATGAAAGACATGCAGTCTGCCCCCCAGCCCCCGGCAAAACAAAACAAAACAAAACAAAACAAAACAAAACAAAACAGCAAAAAGGAGAATCCTTGTTGAAAATCTAAACTACTTTCTTGGTCAGAAGAGGTGCAGATTTGTATTGCCAATTTACTTCAGTAATAGAAGGAAATAAGTTAGTAGATAATATCAATATGAAGAAATATGCTGACAACAATTTACTGCTGACATTATTCTTAACACAAGGATAAATAATGTATTAGAAGAGCAAGTAGGGTTTGAATTAATGCAAACTATTGTAAAATAAATGTACAGCTCTTGTAGAATCAATTCCCTGGGATTTAAGATGCACATAATATTAAAGTGAAATATTTAAATTCAAAGGTAGGGCTCTCCAGGACTCTAGAACTTTTCAATCTGGAGCTATTTCTGTACACCTGCATATTTATAGAAAAAGATGAACTTGGAGGAAAAGAGCTTCCAAACTGGAGAGTGATGTCCAAAGGCATCTAAAACCATAACACTGTAAAGGCCTCATACCTACTGAACTCTCAGATAGCAATGAGAAAACAGTTTTTGCCTGTACCAAACCCCCAAAATATATAAAAGAACCAAAAATTACATAACTTAAAAATAAGTGTTAAAGGATTGGGTTTAACCATCCATTTCCTTAATTTCCTGTATACATCCTCAGCAAATATTCCCTCATTTCTGGATTTTTTCCAGTGGCCGTAAACTTAGATCTTCATTATAGTGACTGAAAAGATTTCTTATAAATTCCATTCGTTGGTGGCAGAAGAATCTTTGGGATTCTCTAGAGTCCCTTTGGGACCATACAGAACAAGTTTAAGACATGTTCTACATGGCAGACTTTAAATGCATAATGACAACTTTTTCAAACCCCAAGAAATCTCTAAAAAAAAAAATCTCAGTTTTTCACTGTTACTGACACTTTATTCAGTAAAAACTGAACAGAAAAAACTAGCATTAGAAAAATGGTATCAGGTGGCATTCTGCCTATCTTCTTTCCACTGAGATTTGGACTATGGTGGGACCTGGACCCATTGTATCCAGAGTCAACAGAGATTAATTAGGGTTGGTAGGGCAAAGAAACTCCTTTAGATTAGCCACTAGTGGTTCATCAGATCTTGTAGCCTCTCACACAATAACCGGATGTTATGTTCAGATCCAGTATCCCATGACAATGAAGGTTTTTGTCCGGTGTCACTGATGGTCCTTGATTCTAGTTTTTGTTAACCATTTTCATAGTCTTACAATCACTAATACGTTTTAGTAATTTTTTGCCTTTTCATAAATCTGCTAAAATTCTATATGAAATCACTACCTCATGAGCTATGAAAAATGCTACATATCACAATTCACACTTTTCGAGTATAATTTAAGATATTCAGTTGACTTTTGATTTCCTGATGAATTTTATGTAGGTAATATACCAAAATAAAGCCACATATACAGTAAATAAATATATGTGTACATAAATATAATTATATATATATATTTTAAAAGAAAATATACCATTTTTGAAATGGTTTGCTTTTTAAAAAATTAACAATAGAATGCCAATTATAATTTTTCAAAAAGTCTAATTCTTTAACCTCAGATCTCAATCTCACATAGACAACTGAACAGCAGATAAACTGACATGCAAAAGGTCGCTAATAATAATTCATAGCTTATATTGTACCACATAAAATATGGAAATCTGAAGACCACAACACCAGGGGAAAATAATACACACCATGGTTCTCCTGACCATTACCAGGCATTTTCTACTGGAATACAAGTGAATAATGGGGAAAAGAAGTTTTTTCTTTTATCTCTTCTTTAGAAGTTTGATGTATTCATACTTAAGTTTATTTAGAGGAACAATGAAGCAACCTTTTTTTTTTAATTGATTTTCCTTTTAAAATTTTGCAACTTTAACAGATTGGAATGTTAGTTTCATGGTGCCCACCCCAAGGGCCATGCAACAGACTGTCTTCTTTTTTTTTTCTTTTTTTAAGATTTTATTTATTTATTTGACAGAGAGAGACATAGCGAGAGAGGGAACACAAACAGGGGGAGTGGGAGAGGGAGAAGCAGGCTTCCCGTGGGCAGGGAGCCCGATGTGGTACTCAATCCCAGGACCCGGGGATCATGACCTGAGCCGAAGGCAGACGCTTAACGACTGAGCCACCCAGGCGCCCCAACAGACTGTCTTCTATATAGAACCCCCAGAGGACTCAACAACACACCTCTTGTCTGTCATTCTGTTCCAATTATCATCAAATCACCAATCTGAGAAACGTTTGATGTTAATTCCCTTGCAGCTCTAAGCTGTTCCTTTTCCCTTGAGATTGTCTATGGTTACCTTTCTCTCACACACTCATATTTCTCGCTGAATGGGCTGCATATTCACACCTGGCAAGAGAAAAGTTGCCTCTGAGGAGAGTGTGTGATATAATATTGTATCTCCAATTTCTCAGAATATCAAAGTTCATGCAAAGGTGTGTGTGATGCTAGATTTCCCAAGTTCCTGTTCAAACTTTTTATTTTAATGAATAACAATACAAAGTGAGAAATACAGTGCATAAGTTTCTATTTTCTGAAGTTCAAAGATCCATTCTAATATGCACACACATACACATACACACCCCTTATTCTTTGTTATGTTTTAAGGTTCCCAATGTTATTTCAACCATCTCGGTCCTTTAGTGCATTAAGCAATCCTAAAAGCTACTAATAATAAATTACTATTTTAACTGTTAACAAATTACTAAAATAATTTTTAATTTTTCCTTTATCTCATATTTCAGTGAAAAAGAGTATTAGACTAGAACCAGAAGCATGACCAAAGTCTAGTCCATATGTTAATTAAGAGATAAATAAAATTAGATATTATTTATTTTCCTTCCCACCATTGAGAACTAGAGAAATATACCTATTTAAAATATGAATTATTTGGGGCACCTGGGTGGCTCAGTGCGTTAAGCGTCCAACTCTTGATTTCGGCTCAGGTCATGATTTCAGGGTTGTGAGACTGAGCCCAGCATTGGGCTCTAGTCAGCGAGGAGTCTGCTTGAGATTCTCTTCCTCTCCCTCTGCCCCTCCCCCCACTCCCATGTGCGCTCTCTCTCTCTAAAATAAATAAAATTCTTTAAAAAATAAAATGTAAATTATCTGTCTTTAATACCCATCCTAGTGCCAGAAAAGCAAACATTATTTTCCTATCCATGAAAGGATAAATTTAAAAAATAAACAGCTTTATTTTGTGCATTTTAATACCTACAAGAAGTTAGGAGTTCTTGTTCTATTCACTGCTTGATACCTTAAACCAGGTAATATCTTATTTAAGAATTAAGAGTAAATATCATTTATCTTTTGAAAGAACAAAGTAAGTTTGGGGAAAAAGTGGAAAGAATTCCAATTTAAAAAAAATGTTTACATGAGACTTCTACTTTTGGTTATGATGAAATAGCTTGACACATACCAACAATCCTACTGAGAACAACAAAAAGCCAATTAAACACTATCTATCAATTGATTAATCAATCAATCAATCATCTATCATCATAGAACTGCTGAGTCAAACAGGAATCTGGAGGTTAAGATTCCAGAAAGATGGAATCACAGAGACTTGACTACACTCTACAGTCTCTCTGTCTCTAGACCATTTGCCAATTCTTGGTATGAATCCAGGCCAAATTCATGGAGCCATAACAAAGAAACCTTCTGAAACCCATATTTCCTAGGCTGCTGTAACAAATTACTATAAACTTGGTGCTCACCACAACAGAAATTTTTCTCTCACGGTTCTGAAGACCAGAAATCTGAAGTGAAGGTGTCAGCAGGCCTGTGTTCTCTACAGAAGCTCTAGGGGAGAATGGATTCCTTGCTTATTCTAGTTACTGGTAGCATTTTTTAACAAACCAAGCCTTGTTGATTATTGAGACTGGAGGAGGGGCTGAATGAGGAAGGGACTTTGAGAAGGGGAACTTTTATTTTTGATGTTATACATATCTTTATTTTTTAAGTATTTAAGTGCTTTAACTTGTATAGTACATAGTCTTAAAGTTATAAAAAGACCTGAAATACATTCTCTTTTAATATACTTCCTACGAAAGAAAGAAAAATGAAAGTAAAAATCTGAAAACAAAAGCATCGTTCTAAATACATTTTCACCATTGCCAGTGAAGAGCTACACATAGAAGGTTGTATAATACAACTCACTTGTAGAATGGGAAGGCATAGCCATTATTTATCCAATTATACTGTAGACCACACAGGACTGCTCTGATGAAGCTGTGTAACTCAGCTCTGCCCCCTACTGGAAAAATGAGTGGCCCTAAGGCTATCCATTCTTTTGATTTTTTTTATTATGTTATGTTAATCACAATACATTACATCATTAGTTTTTGATGTAGTGTTCCATGATTCATTGTTTGCGTATAACACGCAGTGCTCCATGCAGAACGTGCTCTCCTTAATACCCATCACCAGGCTAATCTATCCCCCCACCCCCCTCCCCTCTAGAACCCTCAGTTTATTTCTGAGCCCATCGTCTCTCATGGTTCATCTCCCCCTCCAATTTGCCCCCCTTCATTCTTCCCTTCCTGCTATCTTCTTCTTCTTTTCTTTTTTTTAACATATAATGTATTATTTGTTTCAGAGGTACAGGTCTGTGATTCAACAGTCTTACACAATTTGATTTTTTTAAAATTTCAAATAGATAATGCAAACCCAGTAAATTCCTCTACTCAAAGGTCTTAGGTGAAACCATGACAATAGTCTCCCAGAGGTATCCTAAAACTCAAATAATAAGAGTAAAAAATTAATAGTAAGGTAATTTAAATTTTTAGTTTAGGACACAAAACAAAATGCCTTCCAAAAGATTTTTCATGCGTAACTGCTCACCTACCAATATATCGCAGAGGAAAGGTTTAGTGTTGAGGATACAACCATTTAATGAGAATCTGCAGAAATCAGGAGTTAGTCAGGAAACAAGTTCCGTTTTATACATATAGAACCTCTACCCCCAGCCTTTTTCTAAACACATTTTTACCACACAAAGAGCATATATGCAGTGGAGGGGAAGGGGGCATTATCTGGTCATCACTCAGATGGTTAAAAGTAGCAGCTGAAACTCTGAGCCCCTTTTTCCAGAAGGTTAAGTGGTTGAAAGTAGCGGCAGAATTGTCTTGAAAGTGGAGATTCTAAAAGCTTGGGGGAATGTGGAGGAAATGTGAACTCTAGTTAAGTGTTTTTCCATTTACTCTCGGTAAGCAGATTTTAGTTAAACGTAAGTCATTCCTCTCTAAATGTCCTGATCTATCCTTTAGAGGTTTAGGCATGATGTTACAGGTTACACCACTGAAAAGATTATAAGGAGAAAACGTCACTTCTCAAAGTCTCCTTTTGCAACTGGGGGAGAGGGGCAGACAGTGGAGAGAGGAATCCCAGAAGGAAGAGAACAATGAGGACAAGAGAAATTCATTCATCCCGCTGATTTCTGAACCCATCACACCTCTGAAGAATCTCTGATAAATGACTATACAGATTCATTAGTATTTTCACTTTTCTTTTTTCCCTTTGGTAAAGAAATAATGAAAAGTAAGAACTGAATAATTGAAGAGCTGGCAAGCAGAAAGATGGAGTAGAAACAGAGGCATAAAGGATGTACTTGCTACTCCTTGAAAATAGAAACTGAACTCTCTCTCTTACACACACGCACGCTATACATGTGGATACATGTGTGTATGAGTATGTGCTGGGTAGGAAATGGCCCAAGTCATGTGGTTGATAGAGAATTCAAGTGGCTATCAACA
This sequence comes from Eumetopias jubatus, assembly GCF_037043125.1. NCBI lineage: Eukaryota > Metazoa > Chordata > Mammalia > Carnivora > Otariidae > Eumetopias > Eumetopias jubatus. The sequence goes on from NW_028274809.1 coordinate 91,865,101, forward strand.
ACTATGTACACATGGTCTTACTCTCATTCATATAATGGGCATTTCTTACACTGAAGGGAATCACACATTTTCAGCTTTCACAAACAATGTGTACTAAATGCTCTGAACAAAGGCTGATGCCCTAAGATTACGGGAAGAGAATGCTGAGACTGGGTCAGTGATGTTCCCAAGCATCCCAAACTTCCTCCTGCCCCTTCTGACCAGAGCATTTCTGAACTGCCAACTGTACTCCATATGTCCCCAATTCATTTTCCCAAAACTTATGACTTACTTTGACATCTCCTACTCAAATCTTTAATAGCTTCCTATTTCATAATGTGCAAACTTCTCTCTCTACAGTCCAGGCTCTATTTCTTCTGCTGAATGCTTTCTAATGGGCATATATTTTGGTAATTTAATCTTTATTTCTATGTATTTTTCAGTTTTTACATGATTCCATACTGCTATAGATTATCCCCCCAAATTCATGTGTCAAAACCTAATCCCTAATGTGATGGTGT